>NC_064826.1:90880303-91183333 GCF_024166365.1 Elephas maximus indicus | reverse complement strand
GGTGAGGAGTGTGCTTCTTAGTTCAAGTAGATACATGAGACTAAATGGGCCGCTCCTGTCTGGAGGCGAGATGAGAAGGCAAAAAGGGACAGGAGCTGATTAGACACGGGAAATCCGAGGTGGAAAGGAGGAGTGTGCAGTCACATTATAGGGAGAGCAACTAGGGTCACATAACAATATGTGTATAAATTTTTGTATGAGAAACTAACTTGAAGTGTGAACTTTCACTTAAAGCACAATAAATTAAAAAAATAAACAGAAAACATTCTAGAATGAGAAGTGTAGATCATCTGAATGGCTGGTGCCATTTATGCAAAGAATATTCTGAAGCTATGCCAGCCGCACAAACAGAAGAGGCTGCCACTTAAGAAAAAAGCCAGCTCTTTCCACCCTTGTGATTAGAAATGCCAAACCACTTCCATGATTCCATCTCTCCTGTGACAGACAAAATGCAACTGAATGTATTCTTCATGGAAATAGGACTTAGTCACCTGCAACAAGAGACCTGCCTCTGTCAAGGTCAGAGTGGAAAAGCACTTTATTTACACAACAAGGACCTGCTAACTCTTTCAAACTTTTTCATAAACATGATACACTCCTGCAAAGCTCCAAGGTGACAGAGCGGGTTCATGGAGGGTGGTGCGGCCTCCCGGGGCGTGGCCGGAGAATTTGGAACTTGCTTCTGGAGTCTGCAACCCTTCCCGTTAAGTTGGTCCCCTCATCTGTGTAGGCACCACCTCCTCCACACTTAACTTCACAAAAATCAAATGAACAAACAAAAAGCCAACTCACGGTGACCACATGAGTGTCAGAGTAGAACTATGCTCCATCGGGTTTTCAATGGCTGACCAGGTAGATCACCCGGTCTTTCTTCCGAGATGACTCTGGGTGGACTTGAGTCTCCAACCTTTCAGTTAGCAGCTGAGTGCATTAACAGTTCGTACCACACAAGGACCCTAACTCCACAAGGGGTGCCTAAAATTATATAGCAACTCCACCACCTCCACAGTCAACGGCTTTGAAGCTCGTCATCCACTCTGTTGATTACCTTGGGTCATTGCTTTTCTTCCCCATGTGGACTGGCCCTTTTGGTCATTAAAGAGCTTATCTGCTCTTCCATCAGTAAGACAGCAGATACAACAATTCATCCCTTTACTTTTGATGCAAAGCGTGTAGTAATGAGACATGAAATTAATTTCTAGATGAGATTTATTTCAGAAACAGCTATGAATTTTAATTACTGCTCTCTCCTTGTTATCCAATAGCAGAGCTGATGGAGTGTGGTCTGAGCAGCTCACCAGCAGAGCCCGCTTGTGACTGGGCGTGTAATAAGCATAGTGGTTGTTCCCTAGTGTGGGGCATGTTCCCCAGAGTGTGGGGCATGCTGATACGGGGGTCTGTTGTGTGTCCTGCTTGAGGGCTTAGGCTTTCTACGTGTGAGGTCACTGAATCTTCACAACGACGTGCACACGTATTTATGTCCCCATTTCACAGCTGAGGAAACTGAGGCACTTTTAAGACTGAAGTCCATGTTTGCCTCCCAAGTCCTAATCCTTAGCCTGCTCACCTAGCAGATAAACCTCATCTCCCATATACCATGTTCTAAACAGTGCACCTGAAAACAGTATTACGGAGACCGAGATGCTGCTTCACAAGGGAGGCCGTTTTGATGGATTTGCTAATATTTGGGAAAGGCTGAAGTGCACCTTAGGTGGAAAGTTACTCCATTTTAACATAGGTTAGAGGAATTTACAAACAATACTCTCTGCCCATTCTATATTAATAAAACCAAATAAATACAGTATCACCTACTTTTTTAATGCATTTGAGGAAGTTTTTTCCCCTCCTTGATCAGTTTTTTCAAATACCCACAAGATTGTTGTTGTTTGTTAGGTGCCGTCGAGTGGATTTCTATTCATAGTGACCCTATGTGCCACAGAACGAAACACTGCTAGGTCCTGTGCCATCTTCACAATTGTTATCTTTGAGCCTATTGCAGCCACCATGTCAATCTATCTCGTTGAGGGGCTCTTTTTCACTGACCCTCTACTTTACCAAGCATGACGTCCTTCTCCAGGGACTGGTCCCTTCTGATAGCATGTCCAAAGTACATGAGATGAAGTCTCACCATCTTCTCTCTTAGGGAGCGTTCTGGCCCAGAAAACATTCTGTAGCTTAGTCAGAAAGGTCAGCTCTAAGACCAAAGACCTCATTGCTAACACAGTTATGTTATAGCCAGTGCTGGGTCCTGTGTAAACATCCCTTCTGCTCTGCTATTCCTAGAAGCCCTCATCCTTAAAAGATTAACCTTAGACTGGTACTGGTTCCCACTGATGGGTTTGACAGTGAAACAGCCGGAAGCATTTCCACTTATTAAAGTTTATTAGGTACAAAGAAATGAACCTGCAGAGATAAACATCAATAAATATAACGTACACGTGAGACATGAGGGGCATCCCAGGCTGCAGTGTCAGTGAGAATATGCAGGATGGTTGAATGCCTCTACATATGGGCTTATGGTCAAGGGGCTAAACTGTAATACTGTAGGGGGAACGGTGTGGCGGACGTGAGCTCCAGGGGCTGTGAGTTCAGAGTTCTCTAGAAGAGATGTGATGCCGGATTCCTGAGATTTCTCCCTCATTGTGATTTTTGGTTTCTGCTCTTTCCTTCCTCTGTCCTTGAACAGTGTTCTTTTTAATTTCCATCCCAGCAGTGAGGAACATGAAAGTATAAACACCTCATCAGGGCAGGCAGTCTAAAGGTGGAATTGCCTTTGTCTAGGGCCTTCTTAATCATGATAATTAAAACTTATATAATTATGTTATCCAACTGGGAGGGAGGCGGAGTGGATACTAATGAAGAAATTCTGACCTTTTGGAACCTTTCCAGAACAAATAAAACAAATCAGCTATGCCCAGAACTGATGACCTACAAAAGTTTCTGTCCATTGATTTTGCTGTTACAACTTGGCATGATTTATTCCCTAGTGAAGGGAACTTAACCTTGCTCCATAGCTTCTACCTGGAGTGAGAATGCAGAGAAAGCATAACAATGGTGTAGGAAGCCAGACACAATAGCTAGGTTTCTACAGTGGTGTTTGCCAAAACCTGCCTAAATGTCTACCTTTTCTGGCTGGCTTGTTTGGGGCGTGGTATCTTTAAGGTGTGAGTTGTTCTAGTGCAAACTTGTTTTTTTTTTCACTGCTCCTCTCTCCTCTCCTGTCCCTGATTTCCTTTAATCTGTAGCTATTTTGAGCGCAACCCAGGGATCGATCAATCTGTGCCCTTCTAGTCTTCTCTCCTTCCTCTGTCCCAGGGTGGGGGAGCATGCCGGGGCCAGGCGGCAAGCAAAAACACCCCTCCATTCCCTTGTCAGCTCAAGAAAAAGGTGTGAGAGAAGTCAGAGCCCATCTTGCCCCCTCCCATATTCAGGGGTGGGCTGGCCTCAGACACATCTTTCCCCACAGAGAGCTGCCTGCCACAAGGAACGGGGAAGCTGCCAGACCGATTCCCCAGTTCCCTGCTCCTTTAGCTTAGAATGGAGCTACGGTTTGCCTAATGGGTACTTCCAGGTTTCCCACGTGGGGGTGGGGCACCAGATATTTGAGGGAGCTATTTCACTGCACGTTTCAGTCTTCACTTTTTCACATTATATTTTCCATGCAGATCCTGCACTCAGAAAGAAAAGAGACCTCTGAGATAGATTAGTAATTTACTATCAGTTGCTTATGTTTCTAGCCTGCAGGGAAAATAATGAAATATCATAAAGCCCACCTCACCCTGGCTACCGGGACAGGTCTGGGAGCTCAGAGGGGACAAGAGGAAAGTCACGGAGGCTTGGGCACAAGGGGACTGTAAACAGTAAAAGCCTTGGCTACTTGTAGGATTATTCGGTTACAAAAGGGACCCTGGGGTCGGCATTGGAGGGGCCTGGGCCCCTCTTGCCTTTATTTTGTGTTATATTTACACTAGGCAGCAAAAAATCCCTGTACTATGAAACAGGAGCGAGACGTGATGTCTCGTTCGTTGGAGGCTGCGTGGCAGCGTCATCGGGGTGTGGGGGAAACATGACTTTCTCTGAGCTGCATCAGTTATAAGGCATTATTTGGTTTGACTTTGCAGTTGCTGAGAATATAAAACCATGCCAATAAGAAACCACTGTGGATACCATGGTTTAGCGAATACCCGGAAATGAAAGACTCTTCTAAAAATGCTTCAGGATCTTGGGAGGGCCACCCCGCACATATAATGCACAGTCATGGAATGGACGCTATGAGGTGGGGACAGGGCTCTAGGTACTGACAGATGAATGCCAGGGTGCATTTTAAAAAATGGAGAAAAGTTATTTTTGTTTTTCTTTTTAAATTATGCAAATAAAAGTTGACTACGATACTGATTTAAAGCCTGTGCAAACCACCTATTTACAATAAATAAATGCTCCACGCAGAGCGTGTATGTCAACTAAAATACAACTTGAGTGAGGTGGTGTGCCCTTCCTGTGATGTGGAACCCCTGGGGGCTCACAGGAACTTGGCTTCATCCGTCTTCTCACCGGAGTGTCTTGAGTGGTAACTGTGGAAACAACAGAAGATGGCTGCGTGAGGCTGGCAGAGTCATTGCACACACAGGACCGACCCCAGCCCTGGGCACCACTGCTGTTCCTCATGAACGCAAGGCTGCATGAGCCGGAAGGTGGTCCCATCACATGCATGGAGCTGGTTTTTACTCAAGGGGTCATGGGTGGCAAAAGGATGAAATGGAGCATGTAGTTGATGTCATGTGGGGACATAATACCATATACTTTAAATTGTTTTACTGTGATAACAATATACATAACAAAACATTTGCCAATTCAACCATTTTTTACATGTACAGTTCAGTGGCATCGTGTTGTGCAACCATCACCATTATCCATTTCCAAATTATTCCACCACCATTAACAGAAACTCAGCGCCCCCTAAGCAATGACTGCCCCACCCCTGGTAACCACTAATAAGCTTTGGTTTCTATATATTAGCTTATTTCATATAAATAAGGTCATACAATATTTGTCATTTTTAGTGACTGGTTTATTTCCCTTAGCATGTTTGCAAGGTTCAGCTATCCATGTTGTAGCATGTATCAGGACTTCATTTTTCTTTAGGGCTGTGTAATACTCCATTGTATGTACATACCATATTTTGTTTATCCATTCATCTGTTAACGGGTATTTCAGTTGTTTCTACCGTTTTGGCTATTGTGAGCAGTGCTACAGTGAACATTTGTGTACAAATTTCTGCTTGTGTTCCTGCTTTCAATTCTTTTGGGTATATTGGGATTTCAGGGTCATATGGTAATTCTACGTTTAACTTTTTGAGGAACCACCAAACTGTTTTCCACAGCAGCTGTAACCGTTTTGCGTTCCCACCAGCAATAGATGAGGGTCTAATGCTGTCATATATACATGTTTAGGACCAAGTATCCGCAGGTTCATTTGACAGGAAGCTCAGGAATAGTCAAGAACTTGCTGGACACCGGTGTGAGCACAGAAAAACTACATAGTGCCCAGCTACCATCACTAACTGCTCTAACTGTTCTAACAGGAATCACAGTAGAGGGTCCCAGACAGAGCGGAAGAAAAATGTAGAACAAAATTCAAGTTCACAAAAAAAAAAGACCAGACTTACTGGTCTGACAGAGACTGGAGGAACCCCCAAGACTATGGTCCCTGGACACCCTGCTAACTCAGAACTGAAGCCACTCCTGAAGTCCACATTTCAGCCAAACATTAGACAGGCCTATAAAACAAACAATAACACACATGAGGAATGCGTTTCTTAGTTCAATCAAGTGTACGGGACCAAATGGGCAATGCCTGCCCAAAAGCAAAGATGAGAAGGCAGAAAGGGACAGAAAAATGGGACGAATGGACACAGAGAATCAGGGGTGGACAGGGAAAGGCGGAGAGTGCTGACACATTGCAGGGATAGCAACCAATGTCGCAAAATAATTTGTGTATAAATTTTTGAATGAGAAACTAATTCGCACTGTACACTTTCACCTAAAACACAGTAAAATTAAAAAAAAAAAAAAAAACTTGCTGGAGATCCCAAGACAAGGCAATGGAAAAGAGAGAATGGGACTCAAGTCTTCAGATGTCCAGCCCGGAGTTCCCACCCATACACTGATCTGTTGGGTTTGTATCCTCAGAAGAAGAGCACATACCTTGGGGCATTGTTTGCTTTGAGTAGAAACTAGTGATTTCTCTGGGTGATTGCTTTTTGTCTCACTGAAGTGAAAATGAATGAATTAATCCTTTGGTCTCAGGTGATTTAGGTATGTGGCTGCCATGACACTGGGGTCCAGATCCTGAACAATGGCCAGCACAGGCTTGTCACAGTTGATAATGAGGATGACTTCTGTCTCTGGTGATTCTAACATTGAGGAAAAGCAGGGAGGTCTAGTGGAAGGAGCACTGGACAAGGAGTGAGAAGGTCTGGGCATGTGACCTTGGGCACATTCTTTAGTCCCTTGGGGATCGGTTTTCTTTTTTCTAAAATGGCATTCAAACTATCTCTTTAGCTCCTATCAAGGGCTATTAAAAAGATCAAATGAGATAACATACAAGCTAGGTGAAAAACGTAAAGAGCCATGTACGTGTAGGGAACTATGATTGTGATTATTCCTATGTTTTCTGACCACAGGAGTAGTGTGTTCAATTGCAGAAACTTTGAAAATTGCGGTGCACTAGGAACAAAGTAAAATTCAGCCATCATCTTCCAGAATGGATGCCTGGTAACAATTTTGTGTATATCCTTCTTGTCCTTGTCTTTCCTATGCATATAAACGTTTCCCATAAGTATGCTTGCACATCCAGTTTTGAACCTATGAACATCTGAGAATGATTACTGCAATTCTTGGGTGAGCAGTGGTGAGAAAAAGGGGTACATGTCTACTAGGGGAAGTACTTCCTCCTCCTCCAAGGAACTTGCCTGGCTTCCGGAGCCTCCAGTCCCTTTCTTCTCACACCACTTTCCTCTAGGTCTGATAAAGCTGCAAAGGGGCCCAAACTAACAGCAGGCCACCCTCTCTGTCACACAAAACTCTAAAACAGGAGGAGACCATGGTAGGACTGAATGTGTGTTTTCAAAGAAACAAAGGGCCTTTAAAGATGAGCCCCAGAGTGTACAGTGAGAACCGTCATCTCTACCTGGGTTAGGGAACACTCTGACCACATGGCCTTGGGTCAGAGTGATGGCATTTCTTCCAAGACTGCCTTATCACATAAGCCCCTATCTAGTTTCCTTCTAGCTAGCTTTTGTCACTTTTTTCTAGCCACCAGGACTTGAATAAATTTGAGTTAGTTTAGCCAAAACAAATTATAAATAAATATGGACGGGGCCAAAAATTCCAAGGGAATGTAAAATGGTACAGTCACTGTGGAAAACAATTTGACAGTTCCTCAAAAAATTGAACATAGAATTACCACATGACCCAGCAATTCTACTCCTCGGTATATTCCCAAAAGACTTAAAAGCAGGGACTAAAAAGGATACTTGTATACTAATGTTTATTGTAGTATTATTCATAATAGCCAAAAGGTGGAAACAATCCAGGTGTCCATCAATAGATGAACAGATAAAATGTGTTATACACATTCAATGGAGTATTATTCAGCCCTAATGACAATGAAGTTCTGATATATGCTATAATTTGGGTGAACCTTGAAAACATGTTCAATGGCGTAAGTCAGACACAAAAGGACAAATATTGTATGAACGACTTATGTGAAATATCCTGACTAGGCAGCATATAGAGACCAAAGTTTATTAGTGATCACCAGGGATGGGTGGGAGGGGGCAACGGGAAGGTATTGTTTAAGGGATGCTGAGCTTCTGTTTGGGGTGATGTAAAATTTTGAAAATGGACAGTGGTGATGGTGGCACAATATGGTGAATGTAATTCCTGTCACTGAACTGTACACTTAAAAATGGCCAAAATGGCAAATGATTTGTTATTTATATTTTACAGAAATAAAATTAAACAAGACCCCAAGGGTGCTGAAGAAAACCACGTATTCTGTAGATGAGAGAGAACACTGCAATATGTTTCATACATGTTACAGGGCTTTTCACTTAGGGTCCCTGGGCCATCATAACCAGTGAAGAAATGGGGAGTGAATGGGGTGAATTTTGCGGGATGATTCTAAAGGGGTTCTGAATTGCCAAATTTGCTTCTATATGTGGTAGTGATTAAAGGGAAGCCCCTTTTCACTCTCCAGATTTTAAAAGTGTGGGTGTTTTGTTCTAGCTGGAAACAAAGGTACACAAAATGGCTTTTCTTGAGGAAAAGGAGTCTGAGGAAAATTTTTAAGCTGCTAAGGAGAAAGTATACTCTCAATGTATCTGTGCTCCCTGAGGAGAATTCCTGGTTTTACATTCAGAGGCCTGAGAGACGTGTTACCTGAGAATTTCTTCCTTTGATGTCATCAGAGCCCTGCCCGGCTGCCTCAGCATGGACCCAGGGACCAGGTGTACGGCCTGAAAGAAAAAGGAACAATCTCACCATCTACTGGCCCAGGGACTGGGTGTATGCCTTCATGAAGGAACTTTAGCTAAGCTAACACTTAAAGAAACAGCAAAGGAACCGGGGTAACAGGAAACCATCAACCTGAAACCTTTGGGCTCCTTGACCTAGACTGTGTTTCCAGCCTGCTGTCTCCTATGTCAGAGACTGTGGATACAGAGGCACCATACCTAATATGCTGTGAGTAGAACAAATTATTAAGGCCTATCATTTAAATGAGAATGGCATGGGACCGGGCAGTGTTTTGTTCTGTCGTACATAGGGTCACTATGCGTCGGAACAGACTCGACAGTACCTAACAACAACAACATCTAAATGGGGTCCTTGGGTGGTTCAAATGGCTAATATGCTAGGCTACTAACTGCAAGATTGGGGGTTTGAGTCTTCCCAGAGGAGCCTCAGAAGAAAGGCCTGGTGATCTACTGAAAAATTAGCCATTGAAAACCCTAGGAAGCACATTTCTACTCTGACACACATGGGGTCATCACTGGGTCAGAACTGACTCAACGGCAACTGGTTCTGTCATCTAAATGAGTATTAAACACACACACACACACACACAAAACCAAACCTGTTGCTGTCGTGCCAATTCCAACTCATAGCAACCCTACAGGACAAAAGAGAAATGCTCCATTGGGCTTCTAAGACTGTAATCTTTACAGAAGCAGACTGCCACATCTTTCTCCCAACAACCTTTGGGAAAGCAGCTGAGCACTTAACCACTGAGCCACCAGGGCTCCTCAAATACATATTAAAAATTAGTGCTTCTTAATTCAAAACTTACCACCTTCACCTGACATGCTCATTTGTCCAGTACTCCCAGTATGCCAAACACTGTGCTTAGGATGGTTATAAAAGGAGTAAAAGGATCTGCTGACAGAAATCAGGCTTCTTCTGTTCCATGAGGATCTAACTAACTCATTCTCTAAAAAGTATTACGTTTAAATACGACACACATTGTAAAGCAAGCAAATCTTGTACTATCCTGCCCCCCGCCCCCCGCAAAGGGATATCCATTTTGTGGTCAACCAATAAGAGAATGAGTACCGTAGACTCTGAGGATGTCCAGAAAGGATTTACGAACTTGGCTTGCCACTAAAGGCCAAGTGAGCCCTTTCAGGAATCTGATGCGTGAGATTGGATTATTGGCAGGACTGTGTAGAGCCACATGCATTGAAAGTGGCGCAGCTGGCCGCCATCTTTGAGCAGGGCACCGCTGTTTCTAACTCTGATCAAAATCCAATGGGCAAGAGATTTGGTTGCTATGCAACGTGTATGCTGCCCTTGCTTTTCTAAGACGGAGATTAGGTTTCTAGCAGGGCTTTGACCCATAATTTTTCTGGTTATCATTCCAGTTCACTTAAATTTTAAAATCTGGGCCTGTTCTGCTTTCACTTCTTTGGCCAAGAATGAACCAGGAAGAAAAGAACTTGTTCAAAGTCTTGGAGAACACACTCATCTGAAAGAACCAATACTGTCTCCCAGACAATGAAGAACTATAATCTCGGGGAACCAGGTCAATAGTGAGCAGGAGGAAATTGTAAGGAGAGATGTAATCAGACAGGCACATCAGAATCATATTAATATCGTTAACAAGGTCCTACACCGTGGCTCACCAGGATGACAGGAACAGGATAATTTAATTTTGCTAGGAGACAATTGAAGCATTTCATGTCCACCCATACCACATCAATCTAAAACAATATCTTAATTTTGAAATTGCAGATGCCCTTTCTAGTCAGCAGGATGTCAGTTCATTTAATAAGCTTTTTTAAAAGTTGCTCCTTCCTGAATGCCACGTTATTTTTGATGTGGGTACCAATTTGAACATTATTCTGAGATGGGGAGGAGCACAGCGCAGACTGCCAACAGCACCACCTTCCCAGAATGCTGTGTAGGGCCATGGACATAGTTTTTCTCCTATTCTCAGGCACCATGAGTTCGAAATACAGCTAACTTCATATTCAAACAAACGAAAAACTTGTTGCTCTTGAGTTGATTCCAACTCAGAGTGACCCTATAGGACAGAGTAGAACCGCTCCATAGGGTTCCCAAGGAGCGGCTGGTGGATTCAAACTGCTGACCTTTTGGCTAGAAGCCAAGCTCTTAATCATGACACCACCAGGACTCCAACTTCATATTAGAATGTATTGAATTTGAAGATTGAAGGCCCCATAGAACATTACTGAGTAAGGCTGGATAACAAAGATTTTTAAGGATGGCTTTTCTGGGATGGTTTAAGACAAACCAAAATAAAAAAAGGATCAGCAAAATACGGCCAACATATCCAAATCCAGCCTGCACTTGTTTTTGTAAATAAAGTTTTATTGGAACACAGCCACGCCCTTTCATTTACATATTATTGATTGCTGCTTTTAAAAACATTAAAACAGCAAAGCTGAGTAGCTGCAACAGAGACCATATGGCTTGGAAAGCTTAAAATAGTTACTATCTGGCCCTGTACAGAAAGAGTTTGCTGACCCTTGGTTTAGGGTTGTTGTTAGGTGCAGTCAATTTCAACTCATAGAGATTCCATGTGACAGAGTAGAACTGCCCCATCGGGTTCTCTAGGCTGTGATCTTTACCTCATCGGATCACCAGATCTTTCTCTTGCGGAGCAGCTGAGTGGGTTCAAACTACCAACCTTTTGGTTAGCAGCCGAGTGCTTAACTGTTGAGCCACCATGGTGCCTTTGGTTTAGGGTAGGGGCCACCAGCTCAAAAGCCTCCAGAGGCCAGCTGGGTCACATTCATGCGTAAGTTAGGGGCCTTACTCACATTGTTAGGTGGGGAACACCAACTCTCACCCATGATGACTCTGCTCACCTCTTCCTAGCCAACCCAGGGCAAGAGGAAGAGCCAACCTGATTGGGCCACACAGGGTGAGAACTGACTCATGCAAATGAGGAGCAGCTTCCCTGAGGGGTCAAGAAGCCACTCCTGCTTTGCTTCACTTCCTGTGTTCACGCCAGGAGGTTCTTGCCTTCCTGCCCTTTTGGCTCCTAGGGGCAGGCCAGCCTCTTCTTCTGCTCTTAAGACTGAATAGGTAAGGCCAGTGTAGAACCAAGGTTGAGAACCGTTGACCTAAAGACCTTGCCTTCTCCAAGGTTGACCAGAGCTCTGAATTGGGGGCTTTCAGGTTCTTCCCCAGCTATTAATGCAATGTTCCTGCTTCCCATTTTGTTGCTGTTTGGGTTGTTCATCTCTCCCTTCAAAAGCCCCAGGGTGCGTAGGGAAGCATGGTAAATTCAGCACCCAAATTCCACCCCAAACAGTTAACCCTGGTGTTCTGTAAAAGCCTCTGAATGAGCCCTGGGGATCTGGGCAAATGTTCTGAAATTTTCAGAAGCATGAACAGCACCTTTCATTCACTCTCCTGTGCCAAAAGACAGGCAGCATCCTCACATTTGTTGTTGCTGGGTGCTGTGGAGTCGACTCTGATTCATAGGGTTTCCTTGGCTGTAATCTTTACAGAAGCAGATCTCCAGGTCTTTCTCCGGCAGAGCCGCTGAGTGGGTTCAAACTGCCAACCTTGCTATTGTTAGCAGTCAAGCGCTTAACCTTTGTGTCCCCGGCACTTCTCATCCTCACAGTAGTGCAGGGCAATGGCCAGGTCATCCTTTATACAGTCTGCGGCCAATCAATGCACAGAGAACATCTACTTTTGGAGGGGCAGGAAAAACTAGCAGTCTTACCGGGGTGCGGGGGGCGGGTACTCACTTCTGGGGATCTTGCTGGGATAAATCTTCTGGCAT
This sequence comes from Elephas maximus indicus, assembly GCF_024166365.1. Classification (NCBI taxonomy): domain Eukaryota; kingdom Metazoa; phylum Chordata; class Mammalia; order Proboscidea; family Elephantidae; genus Elephas; species Elephas maximus. The sequence continues at coordinate 91,171,015 of NC_064826.1, read as the reverse complement.
GGCTTATATTCATCTGGAGGAGGAAAGTCTTCCACAGAATGGAACGTGAATTTAGACTCAAAGTCATCTGCAGACATGGGAAACGGTAAAGTTTATTCCAGTTACTGTGATGACTCAAGTTTTGGTAATTTCCAGGCACATATAGATGACTCTGACTGAATACACTGCTTTTTTGTTTGCCATCCCCTGTGCAAGGGTTTTAGTGGCAGGGCTGTTCTGCTCTTGATATCCATCCACCTTGATTTTTATTGGTTAACTAGGACAAAGGGAGCCAGGAAAGTGAAATCAGCAGACAGTCACGCCTCATCACCCACCTCCAACTGACTTCCACCAGTGTCTGAAGGAAGCTGTCTAACTAGGGCAGCAGGGGCACCGGGCTCTCCAGGTCCCAGAGCTCAAGGTGGGGACCCTGGCAGCAACAAGCAGACCGGCAAAGTCCCAGTAGCATGAAGCACCCCCTGAACTCTTGCAGGGGGCTTTGCAAGGAGGCAGAGGGTGCAGAACAAGCAGTCATCTTGGCTGTGAGACAGAACACCGCCTGTGTCCAGTTTGGACCTAGGCTCCCCAAAGTCAATGAGTTCTGCCTGGAGCTCCTGATGGTGGGAGGGGAGGGGGCTTGTGGCCCTTTCACGGGCTGAGTCCCTGCTCTGTGGTCTGCTTCTTGTGTCAGACAGGAACCCAGCACACAGAAGGGACCAAAGAGTTTGTGACCATGTCTGACCCCAGCTGACTTTTCTTCCTACCACCTTATCTTTGCTCTAATTGTCTCCCTGCCTGGTGGGCCTTTCACCCGTCCCTTCACCTTATCCTAGTCACTCTAGTATTTCAGCTTATGAGTTGGTTTCTCCATTGGAGACAGACAGACAGACAGTTTAAATGTTTGCCTTCCTCCCACTATAATTACAGTTCTTGATTTTTAAGTCATTTGCCCTCCTTGTAAGCAGAGCTCTGTCATCTGACTCAGAAGGCTGAAGACTGGGCACTGGAACCACATAGGAGCCTTGAAAGAAACCCTATTTCTTTCTTTTTTTGTGTGCTTTAAGTGAAAGTTTACAGATCAAGTCAGTCTCTCACACAAAAATTTATATACACCTTGCTATGTACTCCTAGTTGCTCACCCCCTAATGAGACAGCACATTCCTTCTCTCCACCCTGTGTTTCCATGTCCATTCAGCCAGCTTCTGTCCTCCTCTGCCTTCTCATCTCCCCTCCAGACAGGAGCTGCCCAGATAGTCTCATGTGGCTACTTGAGCCAAGAAGCTCACTCCTCATCAGTATCATTTTCTGCTTATAGTCCAGTCCAATCCCTGTCTGAAGAGTTGGCTTTGGGAATGGTTCCAGTCTTGGGCTAACAGAAATTCTGGGGACCATGACCTCTGGGGTCCCTCTAGTCTCAGTCAGACCATTAAGTCTGAAGAAACCCTATTTAAAAGAACCTGGAGGTTATTCTGTGCTACAATGAGCCTCCCATTCATCAAGAAGCATGCACCTTGAAATGACAGCTCACTCCATGACTGGTAAACTCTCTCCAGAGGCCAGAGGAAAACATGTCCTCATTGGAAGCCCTATAGACGGTGGGCTACACTTACCCATGATGTGCAGGCTTCCATTTCTCAGCTGACTTCCTGGCTGCTGGGTCGGGGTCCAGGCTGGGGCTTGCTGGCTCCTGCTTGAAAGCTCCGTGGTAGGTGATCTTGCAGGCGGGGCTGGGGGTGGATTTAGCTTCCCCCCACTGGTCCCTTATAGAGAAGATGATGGTACATTGAGAAACAGGAATGAGGATGGAAGGATGCTATAACCTATGTGAGTTATATGATATGGTGAGTAAAACGGTGGCCTATATTTTTTTATGGAGCCACCCGTCTTGGGACTGAATCCTAGCTTTCCTGTTAGGGTAAGTAACATCACCTCTTTGTGCCTCAATCTCCTCATCTGTTAAACAGGAGTAATAACAGTACATACATCTCCTAGGACTGTTGAGATGACCAAATCAGTTGATTTAAGTCAAGTGGCATGCAGTAAGTCCTCAATGAATGTTACCTGCTGTGATATTATTAATGACAGTAGTAACCCTCATCAACAGATGCTACAGCCCATAGAAGGGGAGCCATTGCAGTTATAAGAAAGAGAATGAATAATCTGTAGTGAGGGCTCAGAAAGAGGTTAGCAGACCAGGTTGTCGAGGGCTTGTTCCCGCCCTCGTGTTTCTGTTCACACTGGTTCCCCAGCATTGCAAACACTCCCTTCTCCTTCCAGTCAATCCAAATCTACCCACCCACCAAGCCCCAACTCAAATCCTACCTTCTTCATCAAACCTTCCCTGATTACTCTCATGAGAGGCTCCCTCTCTCCTTTGCCAATTCTGTTCTGTATGGCTCATTTGGCAATTAATAACCTACTGTCCTGGCACATCAATTCAGATTTTCTGCTGTTGCTCATTTTTTAATGGCATTGCAAACTTCACTCTGTTTCTTGCAACAAAGGCAATTACACCACTATTACCTGTGCTGAGATGTTCACAATTACAACCTCTTTCTATTCCTCTCATCAGGCTGAAGCAGAAGTTACCCTCATTTTATACATGGAAAAACTAAGTTTAGTGTTCAAAGATATTGAAGAGGCCAGATAAACGTCCATTCCTAGCCTTGGGCTTACTGCTCTGGAGCAGGCAAAGAACCTGTGAAGCAGCAGCTGGCTGCCATTGCCCGCCACCATTTTAGCTCCTTCCCTCCCTTCAGTTCTGCCCAACCTCCTTTCTCACTTCCAGCTTATGTCCTCCCCCTATTTGGCCTTCCCTTTTTAGATACCAAGATCCACAAGGAATTTCCTTGTTTCTAAAGGGACTAACTGGGTGGTGCGAATGGTTAATGAGCTCAGCAGCTAACTAAAAGGTTGGCAGTTCAAGTCCACCCAAAGGCTTCCCGGAAGAAAGCCCTGGTGATCTGCTTCCCCCAAATCAGCCCTTGAAAAACCCTATGGAGCACAGTCCTTCTCTGACACCTGGGGTTGCCCCGCGCTGGAATCAACTGTATGGCAACCGGTTTAAAGGGATTAAAGGAGCTAAAGACTGCTGACCCCCGCTCTGGATGAAAAGCTGCCCCTTCACAGGGTGAGGGAGAAGGAAGGGAGAAAACACTGCCCGATCCCAGCTACCTGCAAGCCCTGAACACCTTGTCTCGTGTTCTCTTCATAACAATCCTATGAGAAAGGTATTATTATTCCCGTGATAATATGGAAATTTTTTTTTCACACGATGGTCTCTATTTTTTACATGGCTGAGTTATAAATCCAGCCAGGGTGTAGGGATCTCATAATCTTTAATATGCATATCTGCAGGATCATGGTGACAGCTCCAAGCTGTGATCGACACACAAAACTTAGATTTATCCTATTTGGTCTTTAGGTAAATAATAAATGTTTTAAAATTGCCTAAATTTACCATTCTGAGCTGTTTCATTCCACTAGGAAAACACAAGTTTTTTTCCTCTCTTTAAAAATAATTAAATACCAAAATAGCTACACTTAAATAAATAATGCTATGATGATGACATTAAAAAAATTCACCATAAGGCCAAAGCCCTTTCTCTGTGCACGGCTGCTCAGCCCTGACCCCCAGTGCACTCTGGAATGACAAGAAAGACCAAAAAAAAAAAAAAAAAAAACCCCATAAATAAGGTTCAAGAAAACTAAAAGTAAAAAAAAAACTGGCTTGAAGTTACACAGAAGTGAGTAGAGAAGACAGGATTTGAACTCGAGAGGTCTCTGAATCCAAAACATTGTTCTTCTCACTACACCACAGAAATTTAAATCTCACAAGTGTCACGAGCACAAATCTTGCCTGCATGGTGACTAGTCAGGTGATCAAAACTTCCCCTTGTGATCAAAAACCTTGAAAATATTATTGTCTTTTGAACCAGGAATTCTTTTGGACCTTATCCTTTTAAAAAATAGCCAAACTTTAGGCTAAAGTTCCTACAAAAATGTATTTCCTGCAATATTATTCATCACAAAAAATGAAATCAGCTTCAATATCTAACACTAGGGATATGGTACATACTGATTATCATATTAACACACTTAAAAAAATTTTTTTTAAATAATTTTTATTGTGCTTTAAATGAAAGTTTACAAATCAAGTCAGTCTCTCACAAAAAATTTATTTACACCTAACTAATTACCCTCCCCCCAATGAGACAATGAGACAGCCCGCTCCCTCCTTCCAGTCTCTCTTTTCATGACCATTCTGCCAGCTTCTAACCCCCTCTACCCTCCCGTCTCCCCTCCAGGCAGGAGATGCCAACATAGTCTCAAGTGTCCACCTGATGCAAGTAGCTCACTCCTCACCAGCATCCCTTTCCAACCCATTGTCCAGTCCAATCTATGTCTGACGAGTTGGCTTCGGGAATGGTTCCTGTCCTGGGCCAACAGAAGGTTTGGGGACCATGACTGCCGGGGTCCTTCTAGTCTCAATCATGTAGATTTTAGAGATCAGGTGCTGCTCAGAGATGTCGTAGCTGAATTTTTTTCCCACTCTGTAGGTGGTCTTTTTACTCTTTTGGTGAAGTCTTTAGATGAGCATAGGTGTTCGATTTTTAGGAGCTCCCAGTTAGTTATCTGGTTTCTCTTCAGCATTTTTAGTAATGTTTTGGATTCTGTTTATGCCTTGTATTAGGGCTCCTAACTGACACTGGGCCATTGTCAAATATCAGCTGCTCATATATGGATAGATTTATATCTGGATTCTCAGTTCTGTTCCATTGGTCTATGTGCCTGTTGTTGTACCAATACCAGGCTGTTTTGACTACTGTGGTTGTAAAATAGGTTCTAAAATCAGGTAGAGTGAGGCCTCCCACATTGTTCTTCTTTTTCAGTAATGCTTTACTTATCTGGGGCTTCTTTCCCTTCCATACGAAGTTGGTGATTTTTTTCTCTATCACATTAAAAAATGTCGTTGGAATTTGGATCAGAAGTGCACTGTATATATAGATGGCTTTTGGCAGAATAGACATTTTTACTATGTTAAGTCTTCCTATCCATGAGCAAGGTATGTTTTTCCAGTTATGTAGGTCCCTTTTGGTTTGTTGCGGTAGTACTTTGTAGTTCTCTTTGTAGAGGTCTTTTACATCTTTGGTAAGATTTATTCCTAAGTATTTTATCTTCTTGGGGGCTACTGTGAATGGTATTGATTTGGTGATTTCCTCTTCGATGTTCTTTTTGTTGATGTAGAGGAATCCAAGTGATTTTTGTATGTTTATCTTATAACCTGATACTCTGCTGAACTCTATTAGTTTCAGTAGTTTTCTTGAGGATTCCTTAGGGTTTTCTGTGTATAAGATGCCATCTGCAAATAGAGATAATTTTACTTCTTCCTTGCCAATCCGGATGCCCTTTATTTCTTTGTCTAGCCTAATTGCTCTGGCTAGGACCTCCACCATAATGTTGAAAAAGAGCGGTGATAAAGGGCATCCTTGTCTGGTTCCTGTTCACACGGGAAATGCTTTCAGGCTCTCTCCATTTAGGATAGTGTTGCCTGTTGGCTTTGTATAAACACCCTTTATTATGTTGAGGAATTTTCCTTCTATTCCTTCTATTTTGCTGAGATTTTTTATCATGAGTGGGTGTTAGACTTTCTCAAATGCCTTTTCTGCATCAATTGATAAGATCATGTGGTTTTTGTCTTTTGTTTTATTTATATGGTAGATTACATTAATGGTTTTTCTAATATTGAACCAACCTTGCATACCTGGTATAAATCCCACTTGGTCATGGTGGATTATTTTTTTGATATGTTGTTGAATTCTATTGGCTAGAATTTTGTTGAGGATTTTTGCATCTATGTCCGTGAGGGATATAGGTCTGTAATTTTCTTTTTGTGTGCCGTCTTTAGCTGGTTTTGGTATCAGGGATATGCTGGTTTAAAGAATGAGTTTGGGAGTATTCTGTCCTTTTCTATGCTCTGAAGTACCTTTAGTAGTAGTGGTGTTAACTTTTCTCTGAAAGTTTGGTAGAACTCTGCAGTGAAGCCATCCAGGCCAAGGCTTTTTGTTGTTGGGATTTTTTTCATTACCTTTTCAATCTCTTTTTTTGTTATGGGTCTATTTAGTTGTTCTACTTCTGATTGTGTTAGTTTAGGCAGGTAGTGTGTTTCTAGGACTTCATCCATTTCTTCTAGGTTTTCAAATTTGTTAGAGTACAATTTTTTGTAGTAATCTGATATGATTCTGTTAATTTCAGCTGGGTCTGTTGTGATGTGGCCCGTCTCGTTTCTTATTCGGATTATTTGTTTCCTTTCCTGTATTTCAGTCTGGCCAATGGTTTATCCATTTTGTTAATTTTTTCAAAGAACCAGCTTTTGGGTTTGTTAATTCTTTCAATTGTTTTTCTGTTCTCTAATTCATTTAGTTCAGCTCTAATTTTTATTATTTGTTTTCTTCTGGTGCCTGACGAATTCTTTTGCTGCTTTCTTCCTATTTGTTCAAGTTGTAGGGACAGTTCTCTGATTTTGACTCTTTCTTCTTTATGTATGTGTGCATTTATTGATAGAAATTGACCTCTGAGCACTGCTTTCGCTGTGTCCCAAAGGTTTTGGTAGGAAGGGTTTTCAGTCTCATTGCATTCTATGAATTTCTTTATTCCCTCCTTAATGTCTTCTATAACCCAGTCTTTTTTGAGCAGGGTATTGTTCAGTTTCCAAGTATTTGATTTTTTTTCCCTGGTTTTTCTGTTATTGATTTCTACTTTTATGGCCTTATGGTCTGAGAAGATGCTTTGTAATATTTCAGTGTTTTAGATTCTGCAAAGGTTTGTTTTATGACCTAATATATATGATCTATTCTAGAGAATGTTCCATGTGCACTAGAAAAACAAGTATACTTTGCAGGTGTTGGGTGGAGTGTTCTGTATGAGTCTATGAGGTCAAGCTGGTTGACTGTAGTAATTAGATCTTCCGTGTCTCTTTTGAGCTTCTTACTGGATGTCCTATCTTTTACCAAAAGTGGTGTGTTGAAATCTCCTACTATAATTGTGGAGGTGTCTATCCCACTCTTCAATTCTGTTAAAGTTTGTTTTATGTATCTTGCAGCCCTGTCACTGGGTGCATAAATATTTAATATGGTTATATCTTCCTGGTCAACTGTCCCTTTAATCATTATGTAGTGTCCTTCTTTATCCTTTGTGGTGAATTTAACTTTAAAGTCTGTTTTGTCAGAAATTAACATTGCCACTCCTGCTCTTTTTTTGATTGTTGTTTGCTTGATATATTTTTTTCCATCCTTCGAGTTTTAGTTTATTTGTGTCTCTAAGTCTAAGGTGTATCTCTTGTAGGCAGCATCACACTTAAAATTTTTAATGATCTGAGAAAATTGCTTTAATATTAAAAAATAGTATTTACCATGTAAATATGTAGATATATATAGAAAAAAAGAAACACATCCAGATATGACAGTTTTCATCTGCAAGTGATGCCATTATGGGTGATTGCGATTTCTTTCGTTTTATTTGCACTACAATAAGCATGTATTATTTCTATTTATTTATTTAAAAACAGAACCATTAAACACCTTATTAGGACAATTAACTGGGATGTCTCATGAAACCATGATCCTAAACCTCCAAATTGAGGAACCAAATCGTATGAGGTGTTTGGTTGTACATAAGCAGCCTCAGCAGCTACTCTTTCTGTTGCTGTTGTAAATATATCTCTCACACAGCTTCTGCCAACTCAGCTTTTACAGGTATACAACTTATTGACAGCAATTATAACAATCGGCTGTTATAACAATCCCTTAACCCATGGGATCTTTCCATAACCATTAACCCCACCTTTCCCCTCCCTCCCATCCTTGGTACCCACTACTAAACTTTGGTCTCTATAAATTTGCCTTTCTTGTTTTTTACATAATTGAAGTCACATGTATTACTTTTAATTCAGGGAAAAACATTTAAGAAATTTTCTGTATCAAAAAACCCTCTAAAAGACCAAGGAATATATACGTGTAGATGAGTATGTGTATGTGTATGTGTGTGTCACACGAGCATATGAATGTTTGCATGTGTGGATGAGTGTGCCGTGAGGATGTATAAGGGCATGTGTTTATAAGTGTGTTTGGGTGTGTGGATGAGTATATGACAGTAGATGTGTGTATGTGGGTGTTTGAAGATGTGTATGCCTGTATCTATAATGTGTGTGAGTGGGAATGTGTGTGTAAGTGGATGTGTGTGTGAATGGATGTGTATATGTGGGGGCGTGTGTGGATGTATAGGATGTGTGCATGGCTGAACGTGTGTATATGGATGTGTGCGGGTGTCGACATGTATGTGGGTTTGTATATGGGTATGTTTGTGAACATGAGTATGTGGGTACGTGTTTGTATGGATGTGTGGGGGATGTGTGTTTGTGGATCTAAGTGTGTTGATGTGTGTGAATGGATGTGTGTGGGGGGTGTGTATGTGGGTTTGTATGTGGGTATGTTTGTGAATGTGAGTGTGCAGGGATATGTGTATGTGTGTGTGTGTGTATGGACGTGTGTGGGGGGTGTTTGTGGATATGGGTGTGTGGGAATGTGTGTGCTGATGTGGATGTGTGTGGACGTGGGGCACCAAAGGTGAAGGTAGTCATGGGTGTGTATGCTCATTCAAAGTGCACTTGCTGCTGGATATATGAAAGAATTATTCTTAATTTTGGCTCAAAACACAGACCCTCACTTTTCTCAAGTCAGCTGGGGGTTCTGCCAAAAATAAGGCAGCATGCTAATCCTGTCTACCGATGGCCCAAGCCAATTTTGGAGCTAGCCTAAAATAGCTCAGGCAAAGATTCAACAGGAGGCTTTGCTCTGGAAACAGACTGCACCCACAGCCCCTCCATCACAGGACATAGATGTGGAGTCCGAGTGATGACAGTAGGAATAAGAACCCTGCTCTAGCACTCACTGTTGCCAGGCTGGGCTCTAACTAAGCACCTCACATGTGTGAACTTACTTAACCCTGACAACAACCGCATGAGGTATTGCTATTGTTATCCCTCTTTTACAGAGGAGGCAAAGGAAGCACAGAGAGGCTGAGTGATTACCCAGGGTCACACAGCCAGGAAGTAGAGAGGGAACCAAGGCCAAAATCCCTCACTTATAGGCTGCTTGATCTTGGACAAATCTTTTGGCCTCTCTCAGCCTTCCTGGCTCTAAAATAAGTGCCTCCAATAATAAAGTCCCAGACAGCTACAAGTTTTTACTGGGCTCTAGGAGGGGCATCAAGGTGTAATCCACCTGACGGCTTCCCATGCGGCTCAGAGGAGCCAGCTTCTGGCTGTGCCCTGAGCACTGCCATACTTACTGGCAAGAATCTAATGACAGTCTGATACCACTGCTCTTGGCCGGAAGAGGGCTGCTTACCTGGGCCTCGGCCATGCCTCTTCTTCTGCAGGAACTGAGGCCCTGGCGGGGCTGGCGGCGTGGGCAAGACCTGCACACTGGGCTTCTGGGGCTGGGCCTGGAGGCTGGGGGACTTGGGGGGTAGCGGCGGTGGTGCTTCGCTGCTGGTATTAGCACCTGGCAAAGGCGGGTACCGGCAGAGACCTTGGGGAGCATGAGGCGTAAAGGGGGAGTGGGGGTGGCAGAGGCGGTGGTGGCGGAGGAGCTGGAGGGGCCGGGGGCTCCCGCACATCTTGGTTGGGGCTCACAGCATCCACACTGAGCCCGGGATACCCACAGGGTGGGAGAAGGGGGAGCGGGGGAGGGATGGGTGGTAGGGGCAAGGGGGCTAGCTGAGGCTTCACTGCCTTGTCACTGAGACCTGAGGCTGGGGGCAGCAGGGGTGGGGTCGGGAGAGGTGGTGGTGGTGGTGGTGGAGCTGGAGGCGCCATGGTGGGCAGAGGGGGTATGCCCAAGGGGGGGTTCCCTTTGTTGGATGGGCCAGGTGGGGATACCAGCGGAGCTCTGGTGGGGGAGGATGGGGGCAGGGGTGGGGGTAAGGGTGGAGGAGGTGGGGGTGGAGCAGGCATGTTGGGGCGAGGAGGGACTGCCCGGGCAGTGCCATGTGCCTCGGAAGCATTTCCCAGTCGGGGAGATGGAGGGGGATTCAGTGGACCGCTGATGGTTTTGGTGGGAAGCCTGGGAGAAGGTGCTCGGGAGCCAGGGGCCAGCCCTGTCTTGCCACCTGGAAATGAAATGAGTTCTCAGTTAGCTCCGCAACAAAGGAAAGAGAAAGCCCAAGGGTGTGTATTTGTGTGTGCGTGTGTGTGTGGCAATCCCTGACCCTCTCAACTCGATGTGAGGGAGCGGCATGGCGGACACATCTCTCCCTTCTTGTCCACCAAGAAGGCCTCAGGTGCAGCAGCCATTACACAGGAGGGCTGGCAGGCCACACAAGGCCCTGTTCAGTGTTAACATGCTGACCTCCTCCAGGACAAGCCCAGGCCAGGCCACCCCAGATTGTCTGCAGTGCTTACCAGCCCTCATTGGCCCATAGCCTCTGCATTTCCAAGCCCAGGGCACAGGACTGCTCTGACCTTCCCTTCCTCACCTCAAGGCCACTCCTCACTCTCATTCACCAGTACCCTCTACGCCAATTAGCCATTAGGTTCCAGTGTGGATTCTCAGGAGTACCAACCAGAAGCTCTCTGCTTAGAGGTTTTCCTCACAACAGCACTTTGCATACAAGGACTTCCTGTTTCTACATCGGGGGGAAGATTCAGGATTGTCTGAAGATAAAGCTAACTTAGGAGACGGTGGGGAGACACCCTGCACTTGGTGACCCAGGTCAAATGACCTTGAACCTTCTCGCTCCATTGCCTCTGGAAGTTCAAAGGCCCCTTTGTGTTCATTTCCAAGGGGATCACTGTTTCCTGGTCTGTTGGCTTCTTTACCCTGTAGCTCCAACATCTCAAACCCAACTAGAACTCCAATGCCTCTTTTGATTAGGATTTGCATCCTCTGTCTATATTTCTCAGTCTGGGCCACTACTACAACATTGCAGGGCACTATGCATTTTTCTTTTTTATGCACTACAGCAAACCATTCTTGAGTTATTACAATGGGGCGATTTAAATGGGATGATGATTGAAAATCTACCTTGTGAACAATTCTGTGGTTTGGAAACTTCCAGAGCTTAGGCTTCCAAATACATGATTTCCTACTGTATGACTGTTCCCTGAAAGCAGGTCACCCACTGACATGTGAGGAGTGCCCAGCTGCTTCTACAAGTTAAAGGAGATAAAGATCACAAGGTGGCAGGTCTGGATTCTTTCTTACCTGCTGCATCCCTCTGGCCTGCTGGTCGTAACACAGGAAAGCCCCCAGCAAACAGATCTCCCAAGGCTGGGGGTGTGCTCCCACCTCTGGAGTTTGCAGAACCTCCTCCTTCTTTGTTGGTTCCCTTAGAATCTGAAAAAAGAGACAAGTAGATGAGGATTTGAGAGCAGAGCAGAGCAGCCAATTCCTATCTGTGGCCATGGTCTAACACTGCCCTTGGCGACCTTCCTTTTCTCCCACTTCCAATGCTGCCCTTGCACCCAGGGTCTTCTCCAAGCGCTCTCTGCCTTGATACCCTGCAGTCTCATGGATCTAGGCCTGCCTGCAACACTCTCCGGTCCCACCAAGTGCTGACCATCAGTGGCCGGCCACCCTGAAAAGTAACCAAAACAAAGGGACCTAAATACTGCCATTTTGTAGGTGTCAATGGGGGGGAGGGGGGAGACAGGACTGGCAGTACCTTTCAAATTAGAAAATCCAAACATTATAGGTGTTGGGAGTCCTGGTGGCTCAGGGGTTAAAGCGCTGCTAACCGAAAGGTTGGAGGATCAAACCCACCAGCCACTCTGCAGGAGAAAGATGTGGCAGTCTGCTTCTGTAAAGATTATAGCCTTGGAAACCCTGTGGGGCGGTTCTACTCTGTCCTAGAGGGTCGTAGGCGTAGAACTGGTCCTATTTCCAACTTGGCTGTAGGAGACTAGACAAAGAAAACTCACAGATTCCATTCAGCCAGTAATTTTAACTTCTTGCCCACAGAGCCTTTACCAGAGCTCAGGCAGGAAGTGAAGGCCTTCAATGACTTCTGCCTCGGCATTTCCTTTTTCTGCCTCCACAGCTCTCACTTCACCAGCCCCTCATCTTCCCCTGCCCCTGCAGACAGCTACTACGGAATAGAAGGCTCATGAGACCCCGAGATGTGTCAACTAATCCCACCCTTCTGGGATGTGCGATTACCAACCCCAAACAATGAGAAGACACTTAGCTTCAACAAGAATCCTGGCAGAAAGTTTATAACCTGAGGCTAATACGCACTGAGGAATTAGCACACAGTGCCCACTGGTGGATGAATGTGGCTAGAGTATTTTGAGTATTACCATTATATTAGGAAATGATTGCTCCAATAAAATGGATATATCTGTTCATTGGGCCTAACCAATAAGATAGTAGGCCTAACTAGAAATGAATTTCTGTTGTCATCAATGTTCAAAATACCTCTTAAAAAATGTGTCTATCTTTGTGCATTAACATACATAATCATAGATTCCAGATACTTTCAAAATCATCTTTGAGAATTATCATCATGCACATCATTTCAAATATATTAATACCTTACACTGATAAATAGCTCTGCATATATTATTTCAAACTTCAACAATCTTGGCAAAAAAAACAGAGAACAGGTATTATTTATTTATTTTTTAAAAGGTAGATATAACTCCCATTTATTCTAGGTGGTATCTATGTTCCCTCAGGTAAGACACTTGGTTGATTGAGTCAATTCTTTGGCTGATGATGGGTTTGTGTTTGGGAGACTGGATCAATGATTCTGCCCTTTCCTTCATCAGAAATATCTATTAAGTTCTGCGAAAATACAGTAAATGTAGATGGATCCAGGCTTCCTTATTTTTTTTTAATTGTTCTTATCTTTTCTTCTATTGTATTTTAGATGAGGGTTTACAGAGCAAATCAGTTTCTCATTAAGCAATTAATATATATATTGTTTTGTGACATTGGTTGCCACCCCCCGACGTGTCAACACTCTCCCCTTCTTGACCTTGGGTTCCCCATTACCAGCTTTCCTGTCCCATCCTGCCTTCTCATCCTTGCCCCTGTGCTGGTTGCCCATTCAGTCTCGTTTTGTTTTATGGGCCTGTCTAATCTTTGGCTGAACCTCGGGAGTGACTTCAATATTGAGTTAAAAAGAGAACAGGTATATTATCTCCGCCATTTTGCAGATGAGCAAACTGAACCTCAAAGAGGTTCACTGATTTTCCTGGCAGCAGAACCAGAACTCAAACATGTCACTGACCCTAGCACAGGGCTCTTTTTATTCCATCACACTGCAGAGAACTGCAGTCATATGACCCCACGAGACAGAATCGTGAATTTGTGAAAAACAAAATAAAATCCTTGCATTTTTTCATGTTGAGATTTAATTGTCTGTCACTGACTGTGTGGATTATGTTGAAACAGGGTAAGTGATCTCCCCCTGCATACTTTTTTTTTTTTAAATAATTTTTATTGTGCTTTAAGTGAAAGTTTACAAATCAAGTCAGTCTCTCACATAAAAACTTATATACACCTTGCTACATACTCCCAGTTACTTCCCCCCGCCATGAGACAGCCCACTCCCTCCTTCCACTCTCTCTTTTCGTGAATATTTTGCCAGCTTCTAAGCCCCTCTACCCTCCCATCTCCCCTCCAGGCAGGAGACGCCGACGCTGTCTCAAGTGTCCACCCGAACCAAGTTGCTCACGCCTCACCAGCATCCCTCTCCAACCCATTGTCCAGTCCGATCCATGTCTGACAAGCTGGCTTCGGGGATGGTTCCTGTAGTGGGCCAACAGAAGGTCTGGGGGCCATGATCACTGGAGTCCTTCCAGTCTCAGTCAGACCATTAAATCTGGTGTTTTTATGAGAATTTGGAGTCTGCATCCCACTGTTCTCCTGCTCCCTCAGGGGTTCTGTTGTGTTCCCTGTCAGGGCAGTCATTGGTTGTGGCCAGGCACCATCTAGTTCTTCTGGTCTCAGGATGATGTAGTCTCTAGTTCGTGTAGTCCTTTCTGTCTCTTGGGCTCGTTATTATCTTCTGTCCTTGGTGTTCTTTATTTTCCTTTGATCCAGGTGGGTTGAGACTCATTGATGCATCTTAGATGGCCGCTCGCTAGCATTTAAGACCCCAGACGCTACTCTTCAAAGTGGGCTGCATATGTTTTTTAATTATGAGATATATATGACAGAATATTTGCCATTTCAACAGTCTTAACACGTACAATTCAGTGATATTAACTACGTTTTTCACGTTGTTCAGCCATCATCACTATCTGTTTCCAAATTTCCCATCACCTTTAACAGAAGCTCAGTGTCCCCTAAACAATGAGTCCCCGTTTTCCCTTCCCTCCCACCTGCCTGACTGCTCCTTGTCACCTCTAATAAACTTTGGTCTGTACTCACAATCAGTGGTCTTTAAAAGTTACCTCATGGAGTGGGACCAAGATGGCTGAATAGGTGGAAACTACTGTGGATCCTTCTTGCAACAAAGACTTGGAAAAACAAGTGAATCGATCACATACATGACAATCTACGAACCCTGGCCATCAAACACAGAACTAAAGAGTTGACCTGAGTGACAGGGGAGCAAAAAGCTGCATCCTGAAGCAGCAACTGCTTCTGGAACCAGCGTCCCACACCAAAGCCTTGAGCCCTCACAGTTCCCTGGTGCTGAGTGGTGGGGCTGATTGTGGCTTACTGAGATGGGGCAAGCACGGGACATGGCCCTAACCCCTAACCCCCGGGGTAACCTTGGTAGAGACTCAGCCAGCTCAAGAAGGCTGCACACTGACGCGGCTGACAAGAGAACGAGCAACCATGGGGAAGCAGCGACTGTATTTGGAGCCTGGAGCCAGCACGCTAGTCAGAAAACCTTGGTGCCGGGCTTTGCACTAAGTGCAGAGGAGCTGAGCACACCTTCCTGAGACGGCACAAGCACGGGACACAGGCCTGACCCTCGGGGCAATCTCGACCCAGCCAGCACACAGTCATCACCAAGCAAGATAAGTAATTTTGTCTATATTCCTGGGTGCTACTGCCTCCTATCTATCTGATCCCTCCCCTCCCTGCCCCAGGTGGCTTCATAAACATTGGAATTTCCTGGGCCAGGGACTGAAGTGCTCTTCAGGTTTTTTTTTTTTTTCTCTCCTAACCCATTCTCCTGGCCTGGGAGAAGCAGCTACAAACAACCCAGGGATGAAAAATCCTTCCCTGACTTCCCTCAACTAGAATGAAAATACAGAACCAGCTCCAGCCAAGCACATGAGATCCACAGTCTTTGGCTTTCATCCCTACAGGGAACAAGGTGGCTATTATAATGCAAAGGCAATTCTGATGATGATCTGACTGTAATTGTTTTAGCAGAGCACTGGAAAGACAAGTTTTCCAGGTCTGATATCTCTACCTATTAAACAGAGCCCTCATTGATCCACAATGGGGAACTGAGGGCTGAAGCTCCACCCAAACCACCTAACCACCTGCCAAAGGGGTCTGAGGATACTGACGCCTACCAGTCTTTAGAGGTACAAGCATTGGGTGCCTAAGGTACAGCCGCAGAGCCCACCCACCAAAGTGCTTTAGGAATAGAGACACACCTACCTCATTGGCACCTGGGGGAATGCTGTCAGCATCCTGACCTCCTTGGAGTGTGACCCCCTGCTGCTACTAGAATCTGGTGCACACAACTATCACCACTACTCCTCTAAGTTAATAGGTAGGAGTCTACACCACACACTTGGTGACCCAAAATCCGAACACCTAAGCTGATTCTATTCAAGAATAGTGAATGGACTCTTAGGCTTATATATCTGGTAATAGCCCAAACCAGGTGGTAATAGGACATAAGTGATTCAAAGGTTACAACAATCAAGACAGCACAATCTAGTAGCCCATCTGGGTATAATGAAACAAAACAAAACAAGATAAGACTCAGTGAGCAAATATAAAATAAATCATTACAATATCTTATAGATGGCTGGGAGACAGCAGTCAATATCAAATCACATAAAGAAGCAGACCATGATTGCTTCTACAAATCCCCAAATTAAAGAATCCAAATCTTTCCCAAATGAAGATACAGTCCTGGAATTGCCAGATGCAGAATATAAAAAACTAATTTACAGAATGCTTCAAGACATCAGGGATGACCTCAGAAATGAAATAAGGCAATCTACAGAAAAAGCCAAGGAACACACTGATAAAGCAGTTGAAGAAATCAAAAAGATTATTCAAGAACATACTGGAAAAATTAATAAGCTCCAAGAATCCATAGAAAAACAGCATTCAGAAATCCAAAAAATTAACAGTAAAATTACAGAATTAGACAACTCAGGAGGAAGTCAGAGGAGCAGAATCTAGGAATTGGAATGCAGAGTGGGGGAGTGGGAGGATAAGACAATGGACACTAATATAGTTGAAGAAAAATCAGATAAAAGAATTTAAAAAAAATGAAGAAACCCTAAGAATCCTGTGGGACTCTATCAAGAAGAATAACTTGTATGTGATTGGAGTTCCAGAACAGGGAGGGAAAACAGAAAATACAGAGAGAATAGTTGAAGATCTGTTGGCAGAAAACTTCCCTGGAATCATGAAAGACGAAAGGATATCTATCCAAGATGCTCATCGAACCCCAAGTAAGACTGATCCAAAAAGAAAATCACCAAGGCATATTCTCATCAAATGTGCGAAAACCAAAGATAAAGAGAAAATTTTAAAAGCAGCCAGGGACAAAAGAAAAGTCACCTACAAAGGAGAATCAATAAGAATAAGTTCAGACTACTCAGCAGAAACCATGCAGGCAAGAAGGCAATGCGATGACATATATAGAGCACTGAAGGAGAAAAACTGCCAGCCAAGAATCATATATCCAGCAAAACTTTCTCTCAAATATGAAGGTGAAATTAAAATATTTACAGATAAACACAAGCTTAGAGAATTTGCAAAAACCAAACCAAAGCTACAAGAAATACTGAAGGAAATTGGTCAGAAAATCAATAATATCAGATACCAACACAACACAAGGTCACAGAACAGAACATCCTGCTATCAACTGAAATAGGGAAATCACAAAAACCAAATAAGATTAATTTTAAAAAGAAAAAAATGCTTAAAACAGGGAATCATTGAAGTCATTACATAAAAGATTACAATAATCAAAAAGAGGGACTAAAAACAGGAGGTATAGATCTTCCATATGGAGAGGAAAACAAGGCAATATAGAATGATACAAGTTAGGTTTTTACTCAGAAAAAAAGGGGTAAATATTAAGGTAACCACAAAGAGGTCTAACAATTCCATAATTCAAACTAAAAACCAAGAAAAACATAACGACTCAGCAAACATAAATTCAACTACTATGAAAATAAGGAACACACAATTTACAAAGAAAAACTTCTCAGCACAAAAAGTGGAAAAATGAAATTGTCAACAACACACACAAAAAGGCATCACTAAACTCATACTTATCTATAATTACGCTGAATGTAAATGGACTAAATGCACCAATAAAGAGACAGAGTCTCAGACTGCACAAAGAAACATGATCCATCTATATGCTGCCTACAAGAGACACACCTTAGACTTAGAGACACAAACAAACTAAAACTCAAAGGATGAAAAAAACATATCAAGCAAACAACAATCAAAAAACAGCAGGAGTGGCAATATTAATTTCTGACAAAATAGATTTTAAAGTTAAACCCACCATAAAGGATAAAGAAAGACACTACATAATGATTAAAGGCACAATTGACCAGGAAGATATAACCATATTAAATATTTATGCACCCAATGACAGGGCTGCAAGATGCATAAAACAAACTTTAACAGAATTGAAAAGTGAGATAGACACCTCCACAATTATAGTAGGAGACTTCAACACCACTTTTGGAGAAGGATAGGACTTCCAGTAAGAAGCTCAATAGAGACACGGAAGATCTAAATGCCACAATCAACCAACTTGACCTCAAAGACATACAGAACATTCCACCCAACAGCTGCAAAGTATACTTTTTTTTTCTAGTGCACATGGAACATTCTCTAGAATAGATCACATATATTAGGTCATAAAACAAACCTTTGCAGAATCCAAAACATTGAAATATTACAAAGCATCTTCTCAGACCATAGGCCATAAAAGTAGAAATCAATAACAGAAAAGCCAGGGAAAAGAAACCAAATACTTGGAAACTGAACAATACCCTGCTCTAAAAAGACTGGGTTATAGAAGACATTAAGGAGGGAATAAAGAAATTCACAGAATGCAGCGAGAATGAAAACACTTCCTATCAAAACCTCTGGGACACAGCAAAAGCAGTGCTCAGAGGTCAATTTATATTGATAAATGCACGCATACGTAAAGAAGAAAGAGCCAAAATCAGAGAACTGTCCCTACAACTTGAACAAATAGAAAGCGAGCAACAAAAGAATCCATCAGGCACCGGAAGAAAACAAATAATAAAAATTAGAGCTGAACTAAATGAATTAGAGAACAGAAAAACAATTGAAAGAGTTAACAAAGCCAAAAGCTGGTTCTTTGAAAAAATCAACAAAATTGATAAACCATTGGCCAGACTGACTAAAGGAATACAGGAAAGGAAACAAATAACCCGAATAAGAAACGAGATGGGCCACATCACAACAGACCCAACTGAAATTAAAAGAATCATATCAGATTATTACGAAAAATTGTACTCTAACAAATTTGCACACCTAGAAGAAATGGATGAATTCCTAGAAAAACACTACCTACCTAAACTAACACAATCAGAAGTAGAACAACTAAATAGACCCATAACAAAAAAAGAGATTGAAAAGGTAATCAAAAAACTCCCAACAAAAAAAAGCCCTGGCCCAGACGGCTTCACTGCAGAGTTCTACCAAACTTTCAGAGAAGAGTTAACACCACTATTACTAAAGGTATTTCAAAGCATAGAAAATGATGGAATACTATCTAACTCATTCTATGAAACCAGCATATCCCTGATTCCAAAACCAGCTAAAGACGGCACACAAAAAGAAAATTACAGACCTATATCCCTCATGAACATAGATGCAAAAATCCTCAACAAAATTCTAGCCAATAGAATTCAACAACATATCAAAAAAATAATCCACCATGACCAAGTGGGATTTATACCAGGTATGCAAGGTTGGTTTAATATTAGAAAAACCATTAATGTAATCCACCAGATAAATAAAACAAAAGACAAAACCCACATGATCTTATCAATTGATGCAGAAAAGACATTTGACAAAGTCCAACACCCACTCACGATAAAAACTCTCAGCAAAATAGGAATAGAAGGAAAATTCTTCAACATAATAAAGGGCATTTATACAAAGCTAACAGCCAACATCATTCTAAATGGAGAGAGCCTGAAAGCATTTCCCCTGAGAACGGGAACCAGACAAGGATGCCCTTTATCATCGCTCTTATTCAACATTGTGCTGGAGGTCTTAGCCAGAGCAAGTAGGCTAGACAAAGAAATAAAGGGCATCCAGATTGGCAAGGAAGAAGTAAAATTATATCTGCAGATGACATGATCCTATACACAGAAAACCCGAAGGACTCCTCAAGAAAAGTACTGAGACTAATAGAAGAGTTCAGCAGAGTTTCAGGTTACAAGATAAACATACAAAAATCACTTGGATTCCTCTACATCAACAAAAAGAACATCGAAGAGGAAATCACCAAATCAATACCATTCACAGTAGCCCCCAAGAAGATAAAATACTTAGGAATAAATCTTACCAAAGATGTAAAAGACCTCTACAAAGAGAACTACAAAGTACTACTGCAACAAACCAAAAGGGACCTACATAACTGGAAAAACACACCTTGCTCTTGGACAGGAAGACTTAACATAGTAAAAATGTCTATTCTACCAAAAGCCATCTATACATACAATGCACTTCCGATCCAAATTCCAATGACATTTTTTAATGTGAGGGAGACACAAATCACCAACTTCATATGGAAGGGGAAGAAGCCCCAGATAAGTAAAGCATTACTGAAAAAGAAGAACAATGTGGGAGGCCTCACTCTACCTGATTTTAGAACATATTATACAGCCACAGTAGTCAAAACAGCCTGGTACTGGTATAACAACAGGCACATAGACCAATGGAACAGAATTGAGAACCCAGATATAAATCCATCCACATATGAGCAGCTGATATTTGACAAAGGCCCAGTGTCAGTTAATTGGGGAAAAGATAGTCTTTTTAACAAATGGTGCTGGCATAACTGGATATCCATTTGCAAAAAAATGAAACAGGACCCATACCTCACACCATGCACAAAAACTAACTCCAAGTGGATCAAGGACCTAAATATAAAGACTAAAACGATAAAGATCATGGAAGAAAAAATGGGGACAACGTTAGGAACCTTAATACAAGGCATAAACAGAATACAAAACATTATTAAAAATGATGAAGAGAAACCAGATAACTGGGAGCTCCTAAAAATCAAATACCTATGCTCATCTAAAGACTTCACCAAAAGAGTAAAAAGACCACCTACAAATTGGGAAAAAATTTTCAGCTATGACATCTCCGACCAGCGCCTGATCTCTAAAATCTATATGATTCTGTCAAAACTCAACCACAAAAAGACAAACAACCCACTCAAAAATTGGGCAAAGGACATGAACATGCACTTCACTAAAGAAGATAGTCAGGCAGCTAACAGATACATGACAAAGTGCTCTCGATCATTAGCCATTAGAGAAATGCAAATTAAAACTACGATGAGATTCCATCTCACTCCAACAAGGCTGGCATTAATCCAAAAAACACAAAATAATAAATATTGGAGAGGCTGTGGAGAGATTAGAACTCTTATAGACTGCTGGTGGGAATGTAAAATGGTACCACCACTTTGGAAATCGATCTGGGGTTTCCTTAAAAAGTTAGAAATAAAACTACCATACAACCCAGAAATCCCACTCCTCGGAATATATCCTAGAGAAATAAGAGCCTTTACACAAACAGATATATGCACACCCATGTTTATTGCAGTACTGCTTACAATAGCAAAATGCTGGAAGCAACCGAGGTGTCCATCAACAGATGAATGGGTAAATAAATTATGGTATATTCATACAATGGAATACTACGCATCAATAAAGAACAGTGAGGAATCTGTGAAACATGGAGGAACCTGGAAGCCATTATGCTGAGTGAAATTAGTTAGATGCAAAAGGACAAATATTGTATAAGACCACTATTATAAGATCTTGAGAAATAGTATAAACTGAGAAGAACACATTCTTTTGTGGTTACGAGAGAGGGGAGGGAGGGAGGGTGGGAGAGGGTTATTTACTGATTAGATAGTAGATAAGAACTACTTTAGGTGAAGGGAAGGACAACACTCAATACACGGAAGGTCAGCTCAACTGGACTGGACCAAAAGCAAAGAATCTCCTGAATAAACTGAATGCTTCGAAGGTCAGCAGAGCAAGGGCAGGAGTTTGGGGACTATGGCTTAAGGGGACTTCTAAGTCAATTGGCAAAATAAATTCTATTAAGAAAACATTCTGCATCCCACTTTGAAGTGTGGCGTCTGGGGTCTTAAATGCTAACAAGCGGCCATCTGAGCTGCATCAATGAGTCTCAACCCACCTGGATCAAAGGAGAATGAAGAACACCAAGGTCACAAGGTAATTATGAGCCCAAGAGACAGAAAGGGCCACATGAACTAGAGACTTACATCATCCTGAGACCAGAAGGTGTCTGGCCACAACCGTTGACTGCCCCGACAGGGAGCACAACAGAGAACCCCTGAGGGAGCAGGAGAACAATGGGATGCAGACCCCAAATCCTCATAAAAAGACCAGACTTAATGGTTTGACTAAGACTAGAAGAATCCCTGCAGTCATGGTCCCCAAACCTCCTGTTGGCCCAGGACAGGAACCATTCCCGAAGACAACTCATCAGACACGGATTGGACTGGACAATGGGTTGGAGAGAGATGCTGATGAAGAGTGAGCTACTTGTATCAGGTGGACACTTGAGACTGTGTTGGCATCTCCTGTCTAGAGGGGAGATCTGGAGGGTAGAGGGGGTTAGAAACTCGCAAAACGGTCACGAAAGGATAGACTGGAAGGAGGGAGTGGGCTGACTCATTAGGGGGAGAGTAAGTGGGAGTATGTAGTAAGGTGTATATAAGTTTATATGTGAGAGACTGACTTGATTTGTAAACGTTCACTTAAAGCACAATAAAAATTATTTAAAAAAAAGTTACCTCATGATGGATAAACAAAATACCGTGTATCTGTACAACGGTGCATTAGTCAGTCCTATAAAGGAATGAAGTACTGAAACATGCTACAACATGGATGAACCTTGAAAACATTATGCTGAGTGAAAGAAGTCAGACACAAAAGACTACTATGTGATTCCATGTATACGAAACGTTCCCAACAGTCGAATTCATAGAGACAGAAACAGGTTCCGTGGTTGCCAGGGGCTGGGAAGAGGGGAAGGTGAGGAATAACTTTTAATGGGAATGGGGTTTGCTTTGGGGTAAAAAAAATGTTCTGGAACTAGATAGCAGTGATGATTGTACAACATTGTCATGTACGAAACACCATTGACTTGTACACTTTAAGAAAGTGGATTTGATGTTACATGTACTTTACCACAATAAAAAAAAAAAAAAAAAAAAAAAACAGTTACCCCACCATGGAGATATTTTTTAGTGTTTGAAAGTGATGGGAGATACATGATAAACCATCTATGAGACCTGGAAGGGAAGCTCGGTTTCTCTGGCCCCCCAGCCTATGCACTGACAGGTCTAATATGTACTGATGTGTGTCCCAGTAACAAACGTAGCCCCTGGCTTGTCTCCTTAGCTGACAGTCGCCTGGCCAACTTGCTCACTTACTCTCGATTTGTGGGGCACTGCGGTCATTGATCTGTGTGACTTTTCGTAGGCGAGCTCCTTGCTGGATATCAGCCAACAATGCACTCCGACCTTTTGGATCTGTGTTTCTCAAGCTGGAAGCGTCTGTGCTTACCTGTAAGGGAATAAGATGGATTGTACTATAATTTGCATATAACATTTGCAGATAAGCAAAATGTCCTGTCCACTATTTTTCCTCCCTTAGTTCTCTGCCCTCTTTGTTTCCCCTACCTTGCATTGTCTCATTCCCAAGGCTGAGCTTACAGGTACAGTTACCTACAGATCGAACTGAAGGTGCCTCAGGCCCTGCTCACACCCCTAGCCTTGGGGACCTAGAATGGACTCTTCCCTGGAGATCTTGTTGTTGTTGTTAGCTGACATCAAGTCGGCCCTTGACTCATGGTGACCCCATGCACAATCGAATGACATGCCGCCCAGTCCTCTGCCATCCCCATGATCAGTTGCAGATCAGATGGTTAGGATCCATAGGGCTTTCACTGGCTGATTTTCTGAAGTAGATCACCAGGCCTTTCTTCCCGGGTCCTCTTAGTCTGGAAACCTGTTCAGCATCTTAGCTACACGCAAGCTTCCACTGATAGATTGGTGGTGGCTGCGTATGAGGTGCATTGGCTGGGAATTGAACCCGAGTCTCCTACACGAAAGAAGCCCGGTAGCACAATGATTAAATGCACGGCTGCTAACTAAAAGGTTGATGGTTCAAACCCACCAGTGGCTCCATAGAAGAAAAGGCCTGGCAATCTGATCCCGTAAAGATTACAGCCTAGAAAACCCTACGGGGCACTTCTACTCTGTCCTACAGGGCTGCTATGAGTCAGAATCAATTTGACAGCACGCAACACCAACAACTCCCACACAAAAGGCAATAATGCTACCATGGAATCACCAGTGTCCCTCCCTGAACGTCTAAACCAGTTTTCAGCCAGTTGATTCTGACTCATGGCAACCCCATGGGTGTCAGAGTAGAGCTGTGCTCCATAGTGTTTTCAATGACTGATTTTTTGGAAGTAGCTTGCCAGGGTTTTCTTCTGAAGCACTTCTGGGTGGACTCAAACCTCCAATTTTTCAGTTAGCCACCAGACACATTAACTGCTTGCACCACCCAGGGACTCCTGGAGGTCTAAAGCCAAAGCAAACTCGTTGCGGTCAAGTTGATCCTGACTCATAGGGATCCTGTAGGACAGAGTAGAAATGTCCTATAGGGTTTCCAAGGTTGAAATCCTTCTGGCAGCTGACTGCCCCATCTTTTTCCGGAAGAGTAGCTGGTATGTTCGAACCACTGAATTTTCAATTAGCAGCCTATTGCTTTAACCACTGCACCACCAGGACTCCTTCCCGGAGGTGTATCAAAAACCAAACCCATTGCAGTAGGAGGCGTAAATCATAGCTCTCCCTCCTCCCTTCTAGGTTAGCCCCATGTATATGTCTGGGCTTCTGTCTAGGGGTCCTTGGCCCTTGCTCCCAGGTTTTGAATGATCACCCTGTCTGGTGTCCCCAGGTCTCCTCCTGGGCCAAATGTTTTGCTGACCCTCAGCATGATTGTGGGAGTTGGTCCTGTTGCCTGGCTTGCTCTGGACTGTTCTCCAGAGTGGTACTGAAGTCTTGCTCAGTCCCTAGGTACCGACATCCCCACTGCTGTTGGGTCCCAGGTGGCCCATTAGATCTCACAATTGAAGCAGATTCTGGCTTTAGAAGCTGGTTTTGGTGGCCCTCATGTGACCATGGAGCAAAGGGGAGAACTAGGGAGCTAGAGAGAAAGTGGGGCTTAGCAAGTCAGTAAAGAGGAGAAAAAGGGAGGGCAGGGGATTATAACAAACGTTTAGTACTGCTTGCTCTGTGCCTGGATGCCTTACATTGTTGTTGCTGTTATTTACTGTCCAGTCACTTCTGACTCATGGCAACCCCATGTGTGCAGAGAAGAACTGCTCCATAGGGTTTCCAAGGCTGTGGCATTGCTAGGGTTGGTGTCACCCAGTGCGGTAACTCATGGTGTCATCCCTGCCCCCCACATGGACCTCCTTCCATACCAAACCATACAGAATCCTTAGCAATGTTTTTTGTACTAATATTACTCGCAAATCATAACTCCTGTATCACTCCTTCTTTTCCATTGATTAATACTTCATTCTCAAAAAAGTTATTCATATAGGTTCACAAATACAAATTGCCACAATATCATAGCTTAAACACCAGAAAAAAAAAGTATTATTATTTTAATTTTACTGTATTTTAGGTGAAAGTTAGCAATGCAAATTAGTTTCTCTCTCAAAAATTTATACACAAATTGTTTTGTGACATTGGTCGCAACCCCCACAATCAGTCAGCAGTCTGGCCCTTTCCCTTTCCACCCTGGGTTCTTGTCTTACTTATCTAGTGCTGCTATAACAGAAATACCACAAGTGGATGGCTTTAAAAAAGAGAAATTTATTCTCTCACAGTTTAGTAGGCTACAAGTCCAAATTCAGGGTGTCAGCTCCAGGGCAAGGCTCTGGAGGGAGGTCATCAGTCTTCCTCTGGTCAAGGAGCTTCTCAGCACAAGGACCTTGGGTCCAAAGGTGCACTTTCTCCTGGCTCTTGTTTCTTGGTGGTATGAGGTCCCCATGTCTCTCTGCTCGCTTCTGTCTTTCATATCTCAAAAGAGATTGGCTTAAAATACAATCTTATCTTGTAGATTGAGTACTGCCTCATTAACATAACTGCCACTAATCCATTCTCATTAACATCATAGAGATAGGATTTATGACTCGTAGGAAAATCACATCAGATGACAAAATGGTGAGCAATCACACCATACTGGGAATCATGGCCTAGCCAAATTGATACACATATTTTTGGGGGACACAATTCAATCCATGACAGCTCTCCATTTCCATTCGTCCAGTTTTCCTGTCCCTTTCTGCTTTCTCATCTTTGCTTTTGGGCAAGTGTTGCCCATTTGGTCTCATACACTTGATTGAACTAAGAAGCACTTTCCTCACCTGTGTTATTGCCTGTTTTATAGGCCTGTCTAATCTTTGGCTGAAAGGTGGACTTTGGAAGTGCCTTCAGTTCTGTGTCCAGGGGCCACAGTCTCAGGGGTTCCTCCAGTCTCTGTCAGATCAGTAAGTTTGGTCTTTTTTTGTGAATTTAAATTTTGTTCTACATTTTTCTCCTGCTCTGTCTAGAACCCTCTATTGTAAGCCCTGTCAGGGAGATAGGTGGTGCTACCTGGGCACTATCTAGCTCCTCTGGGCTCAGACTGGTGGAGGCTGTGGTTCATGTGGTCCAATAGTCCTCCGGACTAATATTTTCCTTGTATGTTTGGTTTTCCTCATTCTTCTTTGCTCCGAAAATGATGGGACCAATAGATGTATCTTACATGGCTGCTTAGAGCTTTTAAGACTCCAGATGCTACTCACCAAAGTAGGATGTAGAACATTTTCTTTATGAACTATGTTATGCCAATTGACCTAGATGCCCCCTGAGACCACGGTCCCCATCCCTCAGCCCCAGTAACTCAGTCTCTCAAGGTGTTTGGATATGTCTAGGAAGCTTCTATGATTTGCCTTGGTCAAGTTGTGCTGACTTCCCCTATATTGTATATTCTTTTTCCCTTCACCAAAGTTAACACTTGTCTAATATCTGGTTAGTAATTTCCCCTCCCCACACCTCTCCTCCCTCATAACCATCAAAGATTGTTTCTTTCTGTACGTAAACCTTTTCTTGGGTTTTTATAATAGTGGTCTTATACAATATTTGTCCTTTTGTGATCGACTTATTTCACTCAGCAAAATGCCATCCAGATTCATCCATGTTGTGAGATGCTTTACAGATTCATCATTGTTCTTCATTTTCACACAGTATCCCATTGTGTTTATATACCATAATTTGTTTATCTGTTCATCTGTTGATGGCACTTAGGTAGTTTCCATCTTTTTGGTATTGTGAATAACGCCGCAATGAACATGGGTGTGTATTTGTCTATTTGTGTGACAGCTCTTATTTCTCTAGGATATATTCCTAGGAGTGGGATTGCTAGATTGTATGGTATTTCTATTTCTAGGTTTTTAAAGAGGCTCCATATCATTTTCCATAGTAGTTGTACCATTTTACATTTCCACCAGCAGTACATAAGAGTTGCAATCTCCCCACAACCTCTCCAACATTCGTTATTTCCTGATTAGTGCCAGTAATGTTGGGGTGAGATTGTATCTCACTGTAGTTTTGATTTGCATTTCCCTAATGGCTAATGATTGAGACCATTTCCTCATGTGTCTGCTAGCTGCCTGAATGTTTTCTTTGATGAAGTGTCTGTTCATATTCTTTGCCCCCCCTTTTTTTTTAAATAGATTATTTGTCTTTTTGTTATTGAGGTGCTTAAGTATTCTATGCATTTTAGAGATTAGACCCTTGTCAAGTATGTCATAGCCAAAATTTTGTTCCTAGTATGTAGGTTCTCCTTTTACTCTTTTGGTGAAATCTTTTGATGAACATTAGCGTTTAAGTTTTAGGAGCTCCTGGTTTTCCAGTTTCTCTTCTGGTATTTGCGCATTGTTAGTCATGATTCGTATTTTCTTTATGCCATGTATTAGGGCCTCTAGTGTTGTTCCTATTTTTTATTCCACAATCTTTATCATTTTGGGTTTTATATTTAGGTCTTTGATCTATTTTGTGTATGGTGTGAGGAATGGGTGCTGCTTTTTTTTTTTTTTCCCACAGGTGGACATCCAGTTTTGCTAGCACCATTTTTTAAAAAGTGTCTTTTCTGCATTTAATGGACTTTGGGCCTTTGTCAAAGATCAGCTGACCATAGATGGGTGGATTTACATCTGGGTTCTTGATTCTGTTGCATTAGGCTATGTGCATGTCATTGCACCAGTACCAAGCTGTTTTGACTACTGTGGCTGTATAGTAGGTTCTCAGATCAGGCAGTGTGAGGGGTCCTACTTTGTTCCTTTTCTTCAACAACACTTTGCTTATCCAAGGCTTCTTTCTTGCCATATAAAGTTGGTGATTCATTTTTTCAGCTCATTAGAGAATGCTGTTGGTACTTGGATCAGGATTGCATTATATCTGTAGATCACTTTGGGTAGAATTGATATTTTCACAATGTGTGTCTTCCTATTCATGAGCATGGTATGTTTTTTCATTCATGTAGGCCTCTTTTGGTTTCTTGCAATAGTGTTTTGTAGTCTTCTTTGTATTAGTCTTTTACATCCCTGGATAAATTTATTCCTAAGTATTTTATCTTTTTAGGCACTATCATAAATGGTATTGTTTTCCTGATTTCCTTTTCGAAGTTCTCTTTGTTGGTGTATAGGAATCCAACCGATTTTTGTATGTTGATCTTGTATCCTCCTACTCTGCTAAATCTTTCTATTCATTTCAGTAGTTTTCTTGTAGAATCTTTGGGGTTCTCTATGTTTAGGATCATATTATCTGAAAATAAGGATAGTTTTACTTCTTCCTTTCTGATCTGGATGCCCTTTATTTCTTTTTCTCATCTTATTGCTCTAGCTAGGACTTCCAGCACAATGAAAATAGGAGTAGAAACACCAGAAAATTTGACAAAATCAGTGATTTACAAAAACAGTAGCAGCAACAAAAACAACAGTGAGTGCTTGTAGCATGCAGATGGAACCACTTAATTTGAAGCATCACTGTAATTAGGTCATAATGACAGCTCTGACTGGAGTGCATTAGAAGGTTCAAGAAGTGAATTAGTGTAGGGTTTTAGCCTTGTTTAAGTATATTGATACTTGTAAGCTGGGCTTACAAAAAAAGTTTTTGTTGCTATCACTAACTACAAGGATATTTTTATTAAAAAAAATATTAAATTTCTGCTCTAACACTGCATGAAAATTTTATAGTCATCTTGATGTCCCATCTGAAAGTGTCACCCGATACAGTCCATGCTCCCTGCAACCCCCACTGATGCCACTGTGTGTGACCTTTCAGAAACAGATCGCCAGGCCTGTCTTCTGAGGAGACTCTAGGCAGGTTCGAACCATCAAACTTTCAGCTAGTAGGTGAGTGCTTAACTGTTTGTGTCACCCAGGGACTCCTTGCCTTATATTAATCCTCAGAAATCCTTGGGAGTTTAAAATGAGCTTGCTCTCATTTTACAGATGAGGAAACTGAGATTATGGAATAGACTATTTAAGGTCACAAGGCTGGAATTCAAACCCAGGCCTGCTGAATTCTAAAGTCCATGCGCTTTCTATTTTGCTATTCAAGGGCACCAGCTGTTTTCAGGTATGTAAAGGCAGCTAAAATGCTTCCTAAATATATTAAAGAGAATAACCTTTGTCCTATCTGCAGGTAGCACTGGGATCCAAGCATTCCACTTCATTGTAGCTTGAGCTGACGAGGCAGGGTTTCCATGGGTTATTTAGGACCAGGGAGCACTGGAAAGAACGTGGGTGGCAAATAAGGGAAGAGAAGCAGCTGGATTGGAATACAGAGCCAGGAGGAGACTCTACAGTGAGAAGGTTAATATCATATAACCTTATAGATGGTTGAACATTCCCCAAAGCAAAAAATACTTCTTTGCACCTGCTGTACAGGGAAAACTACGCGTCTTCAGTTTTCAGCTTAAACACCACCACTTTGGAGGCTTTTCCTGCCCCTCCACCCCCATCTAAATAAGGCCATCCACTGTTCTTTCTTAGTGTGCCCTATCCCTTTTTTCTCCTTAACATTTATCACAGGGTATAAATTTATGTTTATTTGTTTATTTTGGTTATGTGTTTAGTGTTCATCCCAGCCCCCCACCAGGACTCTATTCTATAATGGAAAAGATCTTGTTCGTTTTGTTCACCAATATATCCCCCACAGGACCTGGCACCAAATAGGAGCTCAGTAACTATTTATTGGATGAGTGACTGAATGAATGAATGGATGAACTAGACCCAAGATGTATAAGAGACTGCCCTTGCCCTCAAGGAGATGCACATGTACCGAGGAGACCAGACATCCACAGCAAAGGAGATAAGCCACTACATCAGACAGCCTAGGACTGAGCAACGGGCCCTACAGAGAGGAAGACCATTGAGAGTTCAGAGATGCTATACTTATTAGGCCGAGCAGGCTTCATGGGAGGTATGAGACTTTACATAGTTCCTGAAGTACAAATAGGATTTATAAAACCTTGCCATAGCTGCTCTCTGTGCGTGAAAGGACAAACAAGGTTTGCTGACCAGAAACTCATATACTTTCTAGTGTCACAGACTAGAAACAAAGGCAATTGTAGTTTTGGCTAAAATGTGCCAACATGTCTACATTTTCACTAGCAACGATACCACATGGGTTACGTACGAGTCTTAGGCAGACTTTGAAGGGTCCTAGCTTTGCCTGAAATATGCCTTCTGAACTCTCAAGAAGGGCTCATGGGTGGTGGTCAATAAAACAGGTGTAAACAAGAGGTTCCAGCCCTCATTCATTAGAGCTGTATTGTTTTAGAAATGCATGCATGAATACACATGTGTAGTAGGGTATTCCCTATACGGCATGCTTAGAAGCACCCCATATAAACTGTGATGATTAATTTTGTGTGTAAACTTGGCTAGGCTATGATTCCCAGTGGTCTGGCCAAACACTAGGCTAGTTGCTGTAATATAATGTAATCATTTTCCATAATGTAATCTACTGTAAGCAGTCAATCAAGCCAAAGGTGAGTTCCTTAGGGTGTGGTCTGCCTCCAGACTATCAATAAATATCTTGGCAGAACTCCCTCTCCCTTATTCTTGAGTATTCTTGATCTCTCTTTCTCTTGACTCTGCACTCTTCCTGTCACCTGACCTATTGATTCTGGGATGCAAGCCTGCAGAAGTCTGCAGCCTGCGACCTGACCTACAGATTTTGGACTTGTCAGCGCCTACAATTGTGTGAGCAAATTCCTTGAGGTAAATCTCTCTGTCTCTTTCTCTGTGTATATACATCTCTGGTTCTGTTTCTTTTGAGAACCCTAAGACATAAACCACTCACATCAATAAATCATTGAAACTGCAAAAGTTTTAAGATGTTGAAGCCTCATTTCATTTTATTTATAATTAATGGCAAGAAGAAGGTACCAATAGCCAAGAGGGTATGAACATGTTTGTATAAATTTGTCATTACAGTCTCATGTATGCATTATAGTCAGGGATTTGGGGGGGGGGGGAACTGCCTTATAATTTTCTTTCCAGTGATAAGATAAACAATACAGTGAATTATAATATATCCATGGCTCAACCAATGTGATAACCTTGGAGAAGGTAAGGGAGGGGTGGCCCAGGTTAGAATGGTTTCTTCTGTTTAAAGAAGCAACCAGAACGATGAGAAAACCTGATCCTAACCGCCCCCTGGGAGGATCATCTCATCCAATTTAGACTGAATTTTCTATTTATTACCAAAATGCACCTGCCACTCCCTAACCCGGCCCCTCCCAGGCTTTTCAGGCGAGGGCTATGAAGAATGTTCTATGTCCTTGAAATCATGATTTTCATTTTAGTACCCACGTAACACAACGCCTCAATAAATTCTTGATGAGCCTACATGACAGATCTGTTGACAGAAATCTTCCAAGTTGGCAGGGGCTGTGGCACATCACAGTCATGTTTACATGATGCAGTTCAGCTGTCTCTGCTAAATTTAACATTTCTTCCCAGCTTTCTGCCCCATGACTCTCCGCTAGAGGGCTCTCCCTCACCTGATGTTAACACGGTATGCTTCCGTTCTCTCGTGTGAGGTAAAAACCAAAAAAACCAAACCCATTCCTGTCGAGTCAATTCCAACTCATAGCGACTCTATAGGACAGAGTAGAACTGTCCCATAGAGTTTCCAAGGAGCACCTGGCGGATTTGAACTGCCAACCCTTGGTTAGCAGCCGTAGCACTTAACTGCTACACAACCAGGGTTTCCAATGGCTAACTTGACTCTAAATATATCTAGGCTTAATGGGTTTTGTACAAAAGGACATCTAAGGATGTATTCAGTTGCACCTTGAAGATCATATAACACAATGACACTTGTTTCTACTCCACCTGCAATATTTATTAACAATTCAACCCACCATGATTTGCCTTCTTTAAAATATTCTACAACCCTAAGAAGTCTTTTTACTCTGGCTAAAAGATACAGAAATAGGACAGAAAATATTTCTAAACATACACTGGGTGTTTTATTTTATTTTATGGTTGGCAGTTCAAATCCACCAGGCGCTCCTTGGAAACTCTATGGGGCAGTTCTTCTCTGTCCTGTAGGGTTGCTATGATTTGGAATTGACTTGACAGCAACGGGTTTGGGTTTTTTTGGTTTTTACCTCACACGAGAGAATGGAAGCATACTGTATGGCCAACTTTACTAAAAATATAACCAAGGGAGAGAAAGCCACTCCTGGACATTTTTCCCCTGACAAATATATCCACACACAAAAAATCATTAGTTCAAATTTAACTCCCGTTCTTCTACATTAACACTGTTATCGAGCTTGATAAGTTGTTGACTCAGTTCTCCTATGCAGCAGGTTTCAAACTGAATAGCCCAGGATCCTACAAAGATGCAAAGTAGTTGAATAGTGATGCAAAGTAGCTGATCCCCATGGCTGCCAAGGCTGAAAAACTGGAGTGAGCCTTGGAAACCAATAGGATTAGAAATACAAAAACTGAACAAGAGTACTAACAGAGCCAAAAAAAACCAAACTACTCTGACTGGGATAAAAAACTGGCAAGACGCCTGTCCTCCTATCCTGATAAGTTATAAAAGCATCTGCACGTTGATTTGTTGTTCCAACAAATGAGCCCATCAAAATAGGCATTAATTGATTTGACTGAGTTTCAGTGTAGTTTGGAGAAGGAGGACTTTGAATTGCATGTCCTGCTACGTGTCCCCTTGCCCCCATAAGTCATTACTGCATCCATCTGATACTGGTTTCTGTGAAAAATGTACTTAAAAATCTAGAGAACTGGTCCAAATAGCAGTACAGTTGTCTCAAGGATGCTCTAAACCTATTGCTTTAATAATTTCTGTCTTGCAATCTCCTAAAGGTAGCTTTTCCAATGTGCCTGTTAAATCTAAAATCAGTGCACAGGTTTCCAGGCCCACAGGCTCATTACTCCAGCCCTCAGCCCACCTCTGCCTCCTCCAAACTTGTGGGCAGACACACCTCAGCAGCCAGGCTCCTTGCATTTCATTACCAAGGCTGAATGTGAGAGATAAGTGCAAGGACAGAATGGCCCTGCCCACCGCCTGCTGTTATCGTCTGTTTTGTAGGAGAACACGAAGAGCCTGGGATCCAAAAGAGAGACATGAGATATTTTCAGAGAAAAGGAATTTCATCTGTCAGGCCTGACACCCTGTTCCCTACACCCCAAATGTGCATAAGTCAAGCTGTTCTGGAATGAGGTGTTTCTTTTCTCCAACCCTGGGGTGCTGTCTTAATGCAGGCCAGCATCCCCTCTGGATTCCTCGGCCTGGTCTTCATACCACCTGTCTTGCCCTCCTCCACATAGCGGACAGAGTAATCTTTACAAGGAAAATGTAACTTACCATGTCACTCTCCTACATAAAACTTCACTGGCTCCCTACTGCCCTCAGGATTAAGTTCAAATCCCTTCACATTGCTGGCAAGGCCCTTAGTGACCAGCCCCACGCTTCCCATTCCTTGAACATTCCATGCTTGAGCTCACCTCTAGGCCTTACTCGGAGCTAATCTCTCTGCTCTTTTCACACTTATCTCTTGGCTCTGCTCCAGCAAGTCTCCCTGATCCTGAAGGCCAAAGGAAGTGTTCTGTCTTTCTTCCTAGAGCAACATGTTCACCCTTACCATCCAGGCTACCTCGCTCTGCTTAAACCTGACATGGCTTTCCATCTCACTCAGAATAAAAAATTCACAGTCCTTACCACAGCCTACAAGGCCCTATATGCCTGGCCACTGAATTCCTCTTCTTTCTCCTAGCCCTTTGTCTCTGTCTTACTCAGTCAAAACAGCCACACCGGGTTCCTTCTGCTCTTCCATTTGTCAAGGATTTTATCCTTGGATCAGTTAAAGTCTTTCTCTCATTCATTCTTTCCCACCCTCCCTCCCTCTCTCCCCTCAAACTAAACCCTCCCTCACCTGTCGCCACTCCGCAGATCGCTCCTATCAGGTCCTCGCCGCCAGCACTGACCTCTCTCCTGAGAATCACGCTTTTGCTTCTACCTCTCAGCTGTCAAGCACAGAAAGCCCAAAACCAAATTCTTCAGCATCTCCCGGACACTCTCTCCTGCTTTCCATCTGCTGGTAGAACACTCCCTCACCCTGTCGTCCAGTGCTGCAAGTCAGAGTTATTGTCTAGTCCCTCCTTTCTCACCTGCGTGTGTCCACCACAGCCCTCACTGGCCTAGTCCCTCTGCTGCTGTCTGTCGGCACGCAGCTCCAGCGTTCACACCTTCTCCTCCACCCCCTGTCCCCACCCTCGTTAATTTCCTTATTACTTATTTTCTGGACCCGAACTTATTAACTGGCTTCCAGAATTAGGATCCTAATCTCTCTTTGAAACCCTATTCTGATTATTGTCCTCAAAGCACTAATTGTCTGACCCGTCTCCTCAAAATGCTTCAGTGGCTCTCCAACCAAAAACCAAAACCAGCTGCCATCAAGTCAGGTCCAATTCATGGCGACCCCACATGTTGCAGAGTAGAGCTGGACTCTGTAGGCTTTTTATGGCAGTGACCTTTTGGAAGCAGATCACCAGGCCTTTCTTCTGAGGTGCATCTGGGTGAGCTCGACCCTCCCAGTTGTCAGTTAGTAGTCCAGGGCTTAGCCATTCGCACCGCCCAGGAACTCACACGTTCTACCAAATCAAGGCACCCAGCACACCGCCCCAAGGTTATTATACATTGTTTAGTTACATGCCTCATTTCAATTGCTCTGACTTCTCCTGGGTTTCTTTTCTGCTTTCAAGCCTCTCCTGAGAACCCCCAACCCCCATCCCATCCTTGCCATACAACCCAATTCATGGTGACCCCTGTACTCAAAATACAGTTCATTTCACAAAAAAAAAAATTTAACTTCCTCAACTAAACATAATCTTTTCCCTGTAAGACCTGTCTTCTTCCAAAGAACATTGTTTGTAATCTTCTACAGCACCACTCATATCTTGCTCAGTATTAACAGCTTTTAAATATTGGTCTTACCCCTTATCTTTGAGTGGAAACTCTCAGCATGCAATAACTAATCACTCATCTTTCTATTACCAGCATACCTAGTTTTTTTTGTTTTTTCCACCATGTGGGCAATCTACCAGTATTTCGTTGAAATGGACTTTACACAAACCTTAGCCCCTGATCTCTGAATATGCTGAGCTGACATCTACCTGTTCTGACAAATCCTGCACAGCTTCTTTAAAAACATGCGGGTGTGGGAGCGGAAGCCGTGTTTCGGGTTATGACGCAGCTCTGATTCTTGCAAACCGTCTTCACACCTGTTATCCTTTGGCTACTCTGTCCCTAGAAATATGAATTCAATTCAGCTTCACTTTTTCCCCTCCAATTATGCCAACATTCCCAGCCTTTTAAGATTAAATTTTAAGTTATGAGAAAATCTGATTTTAAAATCTATACTGGGCCTGCAAAGAGGAGCCTTCAGAACTCAAATAGAGGCCAGAGGTAGGAGACAGGGACATGGCTCTCGGAAGAGCTAATGAATAATGCATGTCTTGAACAGTGTTTCAAAGACTGGCTGAGATCTTATAGCTTCCATTTCTCTTAGACAAAAAGCACCACTGAAAAAGAGCCATGGTCCCCTCCTGGCAGGCTAATTTGCAAATGAATGAAATAACTAATAAAATAACTAATCATATACCACAACTGTTCCAGCTCAGTACGCCTGCATTCCCATTCCAGTTCAAGGCTTTCTCCCATTCATCCTGGCCTAAAACTGTACAGGGACCAATGACTCCTTCCTCTCTTTCATTTGAAACAACCAGTCTTTTGCTGAGACCTGGCTCCTTCTCTTTACTCCCACCATTGTGCACACAGAGTTGGTTTAAGAGCCTGGGTAAGGAAACTAAGAAGGGACTGCAATGTACAAAGGGTAACAATGACAACAATAACAATAAGAAACGTGAAGGCATTTGTGCGAGCCAGGCACTGTTCTAATTACTTTTTGTGTACTGACTCATTTAAAGTGTACTTGAATGACTCCATGATGCAGGAACTGGTTGCTAGTGTTACCTCCAGTTCAGACCAGGCGCAGCAAGGTGAAACAGGCTACTGCTAGTAAGTGCAGAGCTGACAGGTGTGCCTAGGAAACCTGGCTCTCATACACACTATGCTGTCTAGCCTCTGAAGTAATGGCATCATCTAGGAAAATAATGACGGTGAGACACCCAGGGAATACATGGCAGGCCTACAGCTGGAGGGGAGCAGAACGGTAAAAAGGTAAAAATCAATAACTAAAAGGACGGAAATTCCAAAATTTCTAGAAATTTCAAGATGTTTCTGAAGTACTGTGACTGTTATATATGATAATGTAAATGGATGCAAACTTTGTTTCTCATTGCCACTTTTCTAGGTCCTTTGCATGGAGACTCCAATAAAAGTATTTAAGCTCAGACTTGGTTGGATCCTAGAGAAACAATGACTCATACCTTTGCCCAAGGAGAGCTGCAAGAGGGTCTCACTTCCAGATCTGATGGTATTCTCATCCATTCCAAAACCTGTTTCCAAATCTCTCTGAGCTGGAACCCTAGGTCACCAGAACTCTGCTGCTCAGAATATGTGCTCTACAACTCCATCATCACCTTTGGACCTCACTCCAGTTTTGGGCCCCCTCGATGAAGAGTGGAGGGCCCTTTCTTCCCTATCTAGCAACCAGAGTCTTTCTTTGGTCTTCAGGTGGTCCTCCACACTCTGCTTGATGTCTCTGTGGTCCATACTCCTGACATCCTTTGTTCTTCCCTGAGCCACTTCTTTTGGTGCTAGCTGGGCCGCCAAAGCACACTGGCCAGGTATTAAGAAGGCAATATAATATATGAATGTCTGGGTTATGAATGTCTGACTTAACGGACTTGTACTTACTCTTTGATGTTATGTAAATTTGCCCTCATTTTGCAATGACTGAACCAACCCCTACTTGCAACAAATTCTTTATCACAATCCCCTTCACTTGCTGCACGTGCAGGTTTCAAATCATCGGAAAGGCTTTGAACCTTTTCTTGCACTAAAGTAAGGCTAAATAACAACCATATACACCTGTTCTGACTCACCTAGAAATTCGATTTAAAGACACAATTAGGAACCAATCTTGTTCGTAACCTGGGGACTGCCGAAAGACTGGGTTGAAGGATCAATTCCACAATTGATTATTCTGTTCAGGATGAGTTTATACTTAAGGGAACATCTGAGCCCAGTTTTACCAGTGGCTAAGTGGTCTTGGTAGAGTAAATCACCCCTGGAATGGAAGACAACCCTTCCTTACGGTTAAGAATGAGGGCTTCAGAGCCCCAAATCTTGAATGGGATCTTGGATCCACTATTTATTAATGGTATAACTTCAGGCTAGTTACTTGTTCTCTCTAAGCCTCAATTTCCTCATCCGTAAAATTAACGAGAATAATAATAACCACATAGGTCGTGGTGAGGATTAAATAAGGTAATCCATATAAATGAGCTTAAAACAGGGCTTGGCACCCGGTCATTACTCAATAAACTTTAGCTATTAATATCAGCTCCCTCTAATAGTTCTCGACAGACTCCTACTTTTCCTGTTTTAAAGCTTGCATTCCCTGGAACAAAGCCAGGAATCCAATAAAAAGAAATCCCCGGATGACAGCTGTGTAGCAGGCCTAGAAAACGGCCAGTGCAAATTTAAAAAGAATGGAATGAATTCCAAATAGTAGAGGGAATGTGTAAAAAGTTGGAATATACTAGGTATCAGGAGAAGAAAGAATGTCTCTTCCCTTCTTCCCCGAACAAAGACAAAGAAAATCAGAAACTCCAGGAAAAATAGAAAACTGCCTAAGAAAGGTATTGGCCAACAATGATTTTGAACAACTCAGTAAAGAGTATAAAAGGAGATAACCATATGATTATGATATTAAGAGCACACTGGTTCCACAAAGAAATACAATCATAGAATCCTACGTGGTTCTATACTAAACAGTATTTACACTGTCATAATCCTAAAAATAGCTTTTCAGAGGTTTTCAACTTTTAGAGAGTTTTTTTTTTCAGAGACAAAGCAGTAACCACTAAACTATGATTACACAACAGAAGGCAAATGATTTCATCCTTTACAATGAAGAAGTTGACAAAATTCAGCAATATATAAAAAGAATAATAGTAATACTAACCTAAAACCAAGTGATGTTTATTCTGAGAACTCAAGGCTGGTTTAATATAGGAAAATCTATCAACAAAATCCACCATGTTAATAGTCTAAAGAAAAAAAAACAAACAATATGATCACATCAATTGACTCAGAAAAAGCATTTGTCAAAATTCAACATCTACTCATGATTAAAAAAAAAAAAACTCAGCAAACTAGGAATGGAAGGGAACTTTCTCAATGTGATAAAAGGAATTGACAAAAAGACCTGTAGCTAACATGACACTTAGTGACGGGAGATAAAATACTATCATCCTAAGATGAAGAACTAGGCAAGGATATTCACTCTCACTGCCATTATAACATCGTAATAAAAGTCTTAGCCAGGGTAATTAGTCAAAACAAAGAAATAAACAGCAGACAGATTGGAAGGGAAGAAATAAAATTGTCCCTATTTGCAGACAACATGGTTTTCTATGTAGACCATCCCCAAAACTAAAAAAAAAAAAAAAAAACCCTGTAGCTGTTGAGTCGATTCTAACTCATAATGACCCTATAGGACACAGCAGAACTGCCCCAAAGGGTTTCCAAGGAGCAGCAGGTGGATTGGAACTGCCAACCTTTTGGTTATCAGCCAATCTCTTAACAACTGCCCACCAGATTATCCCAAAAGCTCTACCTAAAAACGCCTAGAACTAATAAATGAGTTTAGCAAGTTTGTAGAGTAAAAGGTCAACATGTAAAAATTAAGCATATTTTTATATTCCATATATTTCTATATTTCAATATGTAATTTGACACCAAGATTTAAAAAAATTACAATACCTTATAATAGCTCCAAATATGAATAAAAAACTTAAGTTTTAAACTCACAAAACAATTATAAGACATGCATTCTGAAAACCATAAAATGTTAATGAACAAAATAAAAAACCAAGCCAAACCCACTGCCATTGAGTCAATTCTGTTCATAGCAACTATAGGACAGAGTAGAACTTCTCCATAGAGTTTTCAAGGCTGTAATCTTTACAGAAGCAGACTGCCACATCTTTCTCCTGCAGAGTGACTGGTGGGTTCAAACTGCTGACCTTTCAGTAGCAGCCAAGTGCTTTAACCACTGCACTTTAGGTCTTATTTGAGTAAAATCAAATAAGCCCTACATAAATGAAGAGACATACCATGTTCATGGATTGGAGAACTCAATGTAGTAAAGATGCCACTACTCCCCAAGTACAGCTATAAATTCAATGCAATTCCAATCAAAATTACAACAGGTTTTTAAAAAATAGGATTCTAAAATTTATCTGGAAAGGCAAAGGAACTGGAATAGCCAAAACAAATTTGCAAATGAAGAGTAAAGTTGGAGTAAAGTCACTACCTGATTTTAAGACTTACTGTGAACTATAGTAATCAAGACGGTGTGGTACTAGCAAAGAGACAGGCACATAGATCAATGGAACAGAATACAAAGTTCAGAAAAAAATCCAAAACCCATTGCTGTTGAGTTGATGGCCAATTCATTTTTTTTACAAAGATGCAAAGGTCATTTAATGAAGAAAAGACAGTGTCTTCAACAAATAGTGTTGCAACAGTTGGACATTCACATTCAAAAAATAATCCGAAACCTAAATTTCACACCTTTATACATAAATTATCTCAAAATGGATCATAAGTTTAAATATAAAACTTCATATACCTTTAGAAGAAGATTTAAGACAGAATCCTTGTGACCTGGGGTTAAGCAAAGAGTTCTTAAACAAGACACAGAAAGAACACGATTCATGAAAGAAAAAAGTTACTAAATTGAACTTCATCAAAATTAAAAAAATTTGTGATGGGAAAGACACTGTTAAGAGGATGAAAAGGCAAACTACACACTGTGAGAAAAAATTTTCCAATCAGTTATCTGACAAAGAACTTGTATCTAGGATATATAAAGAATTCTTGAAACTCAACAGGAAGACAACAACAATCCCACTTTAAGAATAAACAAAAGCCTTAGTTACTTCATCAAAGAGGATATATATAGAAGGTAAATAAGAACATAAAAAGATG
The DNA here is from genome assembly GCF_024166365.1 of Elephas maximus indicus. Lineage (NCBI taxonomy): Eukaryota > Metazoa > Chordata > Mammalia > Proboscidea > Elephantidae > Elephas > Elephas maximus. Next base: position 91,130,755 of record NC_064826.1, on the reverse strand, counting down.
TTCAACATCATTAGGTGTGTGGGACAAAGAATTGGATGTAGTCTTTTGTCTCTGGTTCCTGAAAGTAACCCCTGGAATTCGCCGCAGGCAAGGCGTCTGTTTTCCCAAATAGCCAGACAACATTTAAACATGTACAATGTGGTGGGAGCCACAAAGACTATACCTGGAAAATAACTTAAGGAAGAGAGGGGGCATGATACAATCAATCATGCATATTCATTAACTTGATTGATCATGCATATGCAAAGATGCGCAATCATGCATATGCATTGAGGCCCCAATAACCATTATAAAAGACCCTGAACAGGGAAGCACTTGGGCTTCCTGGATTGGCGAGAGGTGAAGCACGTTTCTGGAGACAACAGAATAGTTGTGTCCGGACTTCTAGAGCCAGACCTGAGTGTCTCATCATTTGTATTCTTTTGTGGTTTTGTTAAAGTCGTTATAGTAAGGATAGACAATGAGCTCTGGGAGTCATTCTAGCGAATTACTGAACCCACTGGGGGCAATGAGAACCACCAGAGGCTGGCATCTGCCTATTTGGCAGCCTGAGGGACAGAGTCCTAACTTGTGTGTCTCAACCTGGCTCTAGGTGGTTAGGGTCAGAGAGAGAAAGTACTATGTGAATGGCCCGTGTCAGGGATGGAGAAGTGGGAAAGAAGGGATAGAAGTTATCTTCACATCTTGGGGGGTCAGCCTTATGTTGATTTTTATTAACTCATCAGCCAACAGGGAAATGCAAATAAAACCATGGTGAGGTACTACCACATGCCTGTTGTTGTTAGCTGCTGTCAAGCTGACTCTGATTCATGGCGACCCCATGTATGCAGAATAGAAGAGCTTCATAGGATTTTCAAGGCTGTGATCTTTCAGAATTTTTTTTTTTACTTCCAAGGCACCTCTGGGTGGGCTCAAACCACCAACCTTTCAGTTAGTGGTTGAGTGCTTACCCGTTTGCACCAACCAGGGACTATACACCTATTAGAATGGCTTAAAAACAACAACAAAACAAAACACAACACCAAGTGCTGATGAGGATGTGGAGCAACTGCAACTCCCATACATTGCCAGGAGGACTGCAAAATGGTCCAGTCGCTCTGGTAACAATTTGGCAATTTCTTATAAAATTAAACATACGCTTACTATATGACCAAGCAATTGTCCAGCCAAAGCCAAACTCATTGCCATCGAGTTGATTCCGACTCACAGTGACCCTATAGGACACAGAACAACTGTCCCATAGGGTTTCCAAGGCTGAAATCTTCAGGGAAGCAGACTGCTACATTTTTCTCCTGTAGAGTGGCTGGTGGGTTTGAACTGCCAACCTTTTGGTTAGCAGCCAAGCACTTTAACCACTTCACCACCAGAGTTCTTTAGCGATCTTACCTCTTAGGTATTCAGAGAAATGAAAACTTATGTTCACACAAAAACCTGTACAGGAATATTTATATCAGCTTTACTCAGAATCACCAAAAACTGCAAACAACTCCAATGTCCTTCAGTGGGTGAATGGATGAACAAACTGTGGACTATTACCTGGCAATGGACTAATACCAAGAAAACAAAAAGGAAAAAAAAATTTTTTTTTCTTTCTTTTTTTAATTTAACTTCAGATGAAGGTTTACAGAACAAACTAGTTCCTCATCAAACAGTACACACATTATTGTATGACATTGGTTAACAACCCCATGAAATGTCAACACTCTCCCTTCTCAATCCTGGGTTCCCTATTACCAGCTGTCCTGTTCCTCCTACCTTCCAGTTCCTGCCTCAGGGCTGGTGCACCCCTTTAGTCTTGTTTTGTTCCATGGGACTGTTCAATCTTTGGCTAAAGGATGAATCTCAGGAGTGGCCTCATTACTGAGCTGAAAGGGTGTCTGGGGGCCATACTCTTAGGGTTTCTCCAGTCTCTGTCAGGCCAGCAAATCTGGTCTTTCTCAAAAAGGAAAAATTTTTGATGTACATAATATCATGGATGAATCTCAAATGCATTATGCTAACTGAAGGATACCAGGCTCCTAAGGTTACATACTGTATGATTCTGTACCAAATAATAATAATGCAGCTGAGAAAATTTTGGTAGTGGAAGAAGAAAAGAGGTGGAGGAAAGGGTAGGATCACCAATGGCCTCGTTTCACAAAATGGAAGGTCAAAGCACACTGTCAAATGCTGACAAAAAACAATAGAGGCTTAAGTGTATTATTTAGAGTTTCAAAAACAACCACAAAAGGAAGTAAAAGTAATGTTTTAAGTGCCAAAAGTAAGAAGGAAGGTGGAAAGAGGAGGTGAGAGGTGATATAACAGAACGAAATCCTTACCTCTCATTGCAGAAGTCAATAGATGATGTCTCCATGTGGTAAAAGGAGCCCTGGTAACGCACAGGTTAAGCACTTGGTTGATAACCGAAAGGTTGGTGGCTCCGACGCAGAAAGACCTGGCAATCTGCTTCCGTAAAGATCGCAGCCTAGAAAGTCCTGTGGAGCAGTTCTACTCTGTCACGTGGAATTGCTATGAGTTGGAATTGACTAAACGGCGCTCAACAACAACAACAAATGTGGTAAATCAAGAAATGACCTATTACGGAGAGATTGCAAGATAGTCAACACATTCAACTGATCATCTCTGCTATTTTCCTACAAAAAAAACGAACACCATCAAATCACACAAACCATACTCGCACACACGCCATTGTTCTTCCTTCATTACCGACTTTCTGCACGAGTTCATTTTAAACCACAGTATGTATTAATTTGATATGCTCACTGGGCTGCTCCCTGTATTCTAATTTCTGTTCATTTGCAGAACAGAGATGTTAACATATCCTGAGACCAGCGAACTACCAGGCCCTTTCCTTCCCAACTGACCTCCTTTGTCTGCTTCCCCAGGGGTCTCTCTAACCCATTATCACTTCACAGCCCTAGATGAGTCTTTTACAACATGAGAAAGTTCAAACACCTGGAAACAACCATGTATGCATGGCATTTTCCCTAAGAAGAAAGGTAGGTCCTCATCTCCACCCTCATCTTAAACTCAAGTTTAATTGGCCAACTATCTAGTTTGTAAATGTGAGGCCTTCATGGGACAAGGTTAGTGGGTCAGGAGCTACTCCTGCCAAAAAAGCTATTACAAGCATGTTGTAGAAAGAATAAACCACCTTGAGTTATACCCATACTGGGGACCCATGGATGTCACGAGGTGCCAGAATGACAGTCCCCTCCCATTTCAGCCACACCCTTTCCACCACTGTGTGACTGAATTACTGCAAAACACTTCCGGGTAGTCTCCCTCCAATCCTGTCAGCCTTGCTCTACAGCCAGACGTGTGCTCCCCAAGCACCATTTCATCAGTGCCTTCTCTCCTGAAGAATAGCCTATGGCCCTGCGCAGAAGCACAAACGTACCTTCTGAAGCACTTTCTGAAAACTCCAGCAGGTGTTTCTCTCACCTGCCTGATATTTTTAATAACAACAATAATAATCACAATAATAACACAATCCTACACTTATATGGAGTCCCTGGGTGGTGCAGACAGTTAACACACTCAGGTGCTAACTGAAAGGTTGGCAGTTTGAGTCCACCCACAGTGCCTAGAAGAAAGGAGGCCGGGCAATCTAACCAAAAGAAAAAACCAAACCCATTGCCATCAAGTCGATTCGAACACATAGCAACCCTATAGGACAGAGTAGAACTACCCATAGGTTTCCAGGACTGTAAATCTTTACAGAAGCAGACTGCCCCAACTTTTCCCGCAGAGTGGCTGGTGGGCTCAAACCACCCACCTTTTGGTTAGCAGTTGAGTGCTTAACCTCTGTGTCTACTTCAAAAATCAGCTGTTGAAAACCATGTGGAGCACAGTTCAACTCTGACAAGCATGGGCTGGAGTCGACTCAAGAGCAACTTTTTTCTTTTTTTTTTTTTATGCCTGTATAAATTTCTAGTTTACAAGTCCTTACATATACATGATGCCACCTGTGCCTCACGGCAACCCCGAGGGGTAAGTGGTAGTTCTCGCATTTTTTACCACATAAGCCTAGCAACTGTACCAAGTCAGGAGCTCAGCTTGTGTTTGTTTGACTTACTTGACCTATTAAGCACTAAATTTTGGTCTAAGTTTTCTACAATGAAAGTCTCATAGACTTATTTGCTGCTCTTTATGGAAAATATTTGAAAAATGAATAAACAGTATCTAAACTAAGTAAAGGATAAACAGAAAGTAATATAAAATATTATGCTTAGATGTCAAAACAAAAAAAAAAGGAAATAAAGGGGTAAGTTAGGAAGGCAGGATAGTCTTAGCATTTGGCAAGTTATATTTATTTTATTAGGAAAAATTTTTATTACATCAGTATGTACATGGACAAAGGTCAAACGTAAGTAAATACAGGAAATTAGGTACTTTCATGCCATTATTTGCAAGAAAGGTATAAACTCTTCTATGCTTTCTAGCATTGCCAACCTTAGGCTTTTGCTCTCAGTCACTCAACAACAAATACTCGTTGAGTATCTCCTACAGACAGCGACCAAGCAGTGGGTAAGTCAGGCACTTCTACGTACTACTTCTTGGATAAGCCTCAGGACCAGCAGAATAAAAACACCTGCAATGTACCCAGTTTCCCTTTGGGCCTTACCGGCATTCATGCAACATAGATAGGTCATTTCAGAATAAGACAAGTTTGCAGTCCCAGGCTTATGTTTCCAATTGGCTGCAGAACATCTCCACACAAGTGTCCCAGAAGCACTTTAAATCCAATACTTTCAAAACAAACTCATCATCTCCCACACACCACCCCCCCCATCCCCACCCACCCTCCCCTGCACACCTATGATTCCTTTTGTGACAAGGAGCAATATCCTTCATGTCAACCAGGCTCAAAACCAACTCTGACGATAACACCTTGACATGAAATAATTTGTCAATTCTATCTTTTACCAACTCTGCCTCCAAAATGTATCTCAAATTCCTACCACCCTTTCTAGTCCCACGGCCCCATCTTTTATTCACCCTTTCTTCACTTCACCCCACACCACTTAAACAACGCCTTCATTCTCCATGATGGGAGCAGATCAGCCTGTGGGTGTGTAGGTGGGAGTGGGAAGGCTGAGAGCTGCGGATTTAAATGGTCTCCTAACAGGGCTCTAGCTTTCAAAATCTTCCCTTCTCCAGTTCAACTTTCATACAGTTTCTTTAGTTTTCTTCTTTGGCTCTAAATCAGATTTCCACAGCTGTGGATTAGGGCCTGGAAACCCTGGTGGCGTAGTGGTTAAGAGCTATGGGTACTAACCAAAAGGTTGGCAGTTCGAATCCACCAGGCTCTCCTTGGAAGCTCTATGGGGCAGTTCTACTCTGTCCTATAGGGTCGCTGTAAGTTGGAATCGACTCGACGGCAGTGGATATGGTTTTTGGTTTGGGTTAGGACTAAAGTAGACAGAATTGAAAGTAAACTAACTTGGCAAGGTGTTTTTGACCACAGCCCATGTTTCTCCCCCCCCTCACCCCATACATCTGATATACTTGCCTCCTTCCCCATTGCCCGAATTGGCCATGCACTTTATGCCAATGCTTGGACATTCCCTCTGCCTGATATTCTCTTCTCCATCCATCCGCCTTCGAAAACTGCGTTCATCTTCCAAGTCCCAGCTATCACAGCTCTCTCATAGAACCCTAAATTAATCCAAGAGTCTGAATTAATTACCTCCTCCCCTGCATTTCCACTCCTATCCACTTATTGTATAATGGCTATACATTTTAGAAGTTTAACCCAGACAAGCAGATATCAGTTGGGGTTACCTGAGCCCTTGAGATATACAGGAGACTGGCTCAGGCTCTCTACAGGATGTTCCTGGGATGCCCGAAGCCTCCCTAAGAGTTCTGCAATTTCAGGGGGAGCTTATGTCTTATGGACATGTTTGCTTTCAGGTTCCCACTTCCATATATCCTATCTACGTTCTAGGTCCCTGGGTGACACAAGTGGTTTGTGCTCCACTCCTAGCTAAACAGGCTCGTGGTTCAAATTCCCCCCAGCAGCTCTGTGCAAGTAAGTCCTGGTGATCTGCTTCCATAAAGGTTACAGCCAAGAAAACCCTACGGAGCAATTCTACTCTGTAAAGCATGGGGTTGCCATGCGTTGGAATCAACTCAATGGCAACAGGTATCTCTGTTTTTGCTCCTCTTCAGAGACTCAGAAACACAGCTCAAACCCTTCTGCAACCCACCACTCCCCACCCCTCAGAAAACTCAAAACACTCACATAGTACATTCATGAGCACAGCAGACTTTATTGAAGTGGCTGTGGGTGGAGAACAGGACAGCTTTCCATCCAGCATCATCCACAACCTCACGCTGAGCACTGGACATCCCTGACCCTCAAATGGCCTTTGACCATCTCAATACAGGAGAATTTCCTCTGACCCAGCATCCTTAGTCACCACCCTCAAACCAGGGCTGGCTCCTCTCTCTCACCTGTCTTCTTAACTGTCTTCTTCTGCCCAACCTCTTGTGCGTGGAGTAAATTCTTTTCCTGGCACCCTTCTGGTACAGTTTGGCCATTCTTATGGTGGAAGTGCCCTCAAGTTCCGCCCCCTTGTAGTTTATCAAGGTATTGCCCCAAAGACAGTCCCCTCCCTACGAAGAATTTTGGTGTCTGCTGCTGAGATAATATGTTTCACCTCTTGACAGGCATCTGCCTTCCCCAACAGACTGTAAGTTCCTCGAGACAGAAATTATGTCTTAATCAACATTGGCCCTTCCACTGCCTAGCATATCTTATACATAATGTTGTTGTTGTCAGTTGCCATCAGGTTGGCCCCCAACTCATGTCGACCCCATGCACAGTGGGATAGGACTGTTGTGATCCATAGGGTTTTCACTGGCTGATTTTTGGCAGTAGATCACCAGGCCTTCTTCTTAGTCTGTCTTTGTCTGGAAGCTCTGTTAAAACCTGTTCAACATCAAAGCAACACACAAGCTTCCCCTGACGGATGGATGGCGGCTGCGCATGAGGCGCACTGGAGGGGAATTGAATCCACATCTTCTGCATAGAAGGAGGGATTCTACCACTGAACCACAATGCCCCCCTGTATATAATAAATACTCCAAAAACATTTGCTAAAACGAAATCAGTTTTTCAATGTGAATTAAAAATGAAAGCAAGTCTTTCTGTCATGAGAATCACAGAAGGGGCCACCAGGGTTCCTGAAGTGTGATTCATACAACACACTTGCATTAAAGACACTCCTTGTATGTCTTTAATAAAATGGGGCTGCCTAAAACCCTCCTGGAAAAAAAAAAAAAACAAAACAGTAGCATCTGTTGAACTGAATGCCAGCAATTCTAGAGGAGAGCAGAAATAAACAGAAGGTCAGGACAGCTGCAATGAATCAAAATGAAATGTATGCTTTCATTGTTCTTAATAACCATCAGCATGTCTTTATGACGATTATGACAGGGAAAGATTTTTTGCTTAAATGAAACAGACCAACCATCTGAGGAACTGAATGGTAACAGAATAAAGGAGGGGCTATTTTTAGTTAACTTCTCTCAAACTGTATTTTTGTCTTGCACCTCCTAAAATTAGGCCTGCTGATTGAGGCTGTACGTAACCGGAGTGGTGTAGGCTGATGCAACCGCTGCATCTGCGGACTGAGATCTATCCCCACATAAAAACAAACCAGACCTGTTGCCGTTCAGTCTACTCTGACTAATGGCAACCCTACAGGACAGAGTAGAACTGCCCCATAGCGTTTCTGAGACAGTAAATCTTAACAGAAACAGACTGCCACATCTTTCTCTGGAGGAGCAGTTGGTGAGTTTGAACTGCCGACCTTTCGGTTAGCAGCCAAGTGCTTTAACCACTGCGCCACCAGGGCTCCTTTATCACCACATGCTGCCCTTCTTTTGCCCTAATGGGCTCTGCTTCCTTGGCATCTCAATCCAGTTAACTCTACACCCTAAGGAAGAGACTATAGCCCTGCTCGGGGAAAAGCCACCTAAAGATTACCATGCTATTGGCAACGGTGATGCCAGTTCTTCTACATCGATCATTCTTAGACTCGTTCAGAGGACTAAGTGTCTGGAAGTCACGGGACCCTTTAAGGGATAAAATATTAATATGATCAACAAACATCGACTGCCTATGTTGTGCCAGCTACTATTCTGGTCTCTAGTACATTTTATTTTAAAAACAAAAAATACTTTACTAGCAGAAAATACAACCATGTTGTATGAATGTGAGACACAGGCAGTAAAAAAAATGAATACATCAACATTTTCAAGAAATCACATTTTAAAAATTCCAATAGTCTTCAACACTTATTCTGTTTATTTTGAGTAAAAAAGTCATCAAAGGGATGGTCTTAAAGATTATGAATCTTTACCAATATGTTAAATCTTGAAAAACCTGTAGAAGTCAAGTACTGCGGAAAGGGCTTAGCAAAAATTCGTGGAAGCAGAATTTTTAAATTCATTATACTCCATTACCTTCTTGTGGTTTTTCCAATACCATTAAAAATTCAGTTTTAAGTTTGTGGGATGACGTAGAGTATAATGAAATAAAAATTAAGAAAAATACAATCATTTGCTTGTATTTTTCTCAAATAATTGGAGAAACTGCTGCCATGATTCTTTCTGAAAGAGAAACTATGTGGTTTAGCTTCTGAAACACAGGGTTAAAAACCAAAACCAAACACGTCGCCATCAAGTCTATTTGACTCACAGCGACTATGTCACAGGTCTGGGACTAGAGAGAGGCAAGCGTCATAATCGTCCCCAGCCTGCAGATTTAAGGAGCTGCTCACTCTTAGGTGCAAGCAAATGGCCAAATGCTCCAGGTGCCTCCCTCACCTCACCCTAGTTCTGGCCCTGCGCTGTCACCCACAGGGTGAGGAAGACAGCCATTTTAACTGGATCACTTAATGACTACGGTTTGCTATCACTCAGTTTCAGCTTATTCCACACTCTTCTTTGCTGCAACAAATACAGTAAATCCTGTGAAAGCCGGAACCTGTGTAAGGCAGAAACCTGTCAGAGAAGGAAAACGCAAATATTTTCCATTAAAAAGAGCAACGGAAAAGTGGTAAGACTGAACACTGTCAAAGGTGGAAAACTTGTGAGACCTGGAAAAACAAGCCAGTCCCTTTGAGTTCCGGCTCTCACAGGTTTCACTGTGTATGTTACTTTGCATTCTCATCTTTTTATGTCTTATCTGAGAGTAGAGTCCACTGTGTCAATGACTTAGGTCTTCCACAGCCTAGCACAGTGATTTACAAAAATCAGACATTATAAAAACTTATGCCTATTGATCACTAGATTTTGAGATTTACTGTGACTGAAATAGGAAAAAAAATTATTCCTCCAACTTTTTACACTGTCCACCAGGTTCCTCCATGACATGTATCCTGCCCCTTAAACCATCTGTCTAGGGGTAGCAATCCTAGTTTCTATTAAGAACCACTGATCTGACCAGGCAAAACAAATAAAAATAAATAAATAAGGATGATAACAAAAAACAAATTACAATACCTAAGCTTATAATGACCTTATTTTACTGTTTTTTTTAAAAAATAGAAAGCTATCAAGTGTTTTATTTCACAGAATTTTAAATTAAGAAGGAAAATTAAAAATTTTTTAAGTAGGATGGATATTTAGGGGGAAAGCATTAGTTTTTGAGGATACAGCAGATGCACAATACCAGTAGGGGGAAGGGATGCAGAAAAATAAACAAATACATATGTGAGTAAAAATCGGAAATGTCTGCGCTGGGTTTACAGAAAAAAAAGAGATAAGCCAAGTCTTTGAGGGAGATTTGACATATCTATATCTGTACGTATGTATGTATGTACGTATCTATCTCTATACACACACATGGTTACATATGAGAAACATACAAAGAACGTAATTGAAACACACATAGAGATAGGGTTGCCAGATAAAATACAGGATGCCCATTAAATCTGGATTTCAGATAAGCAACAAATAATTTCTTAGTATAAGTGTGCCCATGTGGTATCTGCTGCATGTTTTCCCCCAGTTGCAAGCAAGTCAATTCTGACTCATGGCAACTCGACATGTGTGAAAGTAGAGCTGTGCTCCATAGGGTTTTCAATGGCTGAATTTTCAGAAGTAGATCGCCAGGCCTTTCTTCCGAGGCACCTTTAGGTGGAGTAGAACCTCTAACCTTTTGGTTAGCAGCCGAGTGGGTTAACCATCTGCACCACCCCATTGCAACATGCTTTTGCTGCATACTTGTACTATGGGCTGTTTAACTGAAATTCAAATGTAACTGAGCATCCTGTGTATTTATTTCCTAAATCTGACAACAGAGAGAAAGTAATAAAGGGACTGTAGAGCAAGAAAAAGTGAAGGAGACAAAGAAGAGGAGGAGTGAGAATTTAATAAAAATGGATTAACATTCCCTTCTTGTGGTTTCCCCAGTAGCATTAAGGATTTTAAACCATGTTGCACTTTTGCGACCACGGGTATGCACTCAGACCTCCTGACGGAGGAGGGACTTCACTGAGCTGATGGTGGTGGAGAGAGATTTCTGGCTCTGTCCATCCGCTCCAGCCCTGAGTGAGCCCAATCATTCCAGCAAGAATCAATTAGTAACAGCGATCCCGAGAAGGCCAGTCAGTAGCTGCTGCATGGCATGTCAGCAGGGCAATTTGCCTTGTGAGGGCTGAAAGACTGCTCTATAATGGATTGTAAGACGATCCAAGGTTGCAAGGAATACACACAACTCTTCCTATAAGTTTCCAGAAATAGCAGTTATCCATCTATTGATTCTGAAATTCATTACTCCTACAAGCACACTCAGCAATTTATGGCATTAAAAGCACAGGCCTAATAATCAAGGTCTTACAGGCAGAACTAAAATAAAAAACCAAAACCATTGCCATTGACTTGATTCCGACTCACAGCAACCCTATAGGACAGAGTAGAACTGACCTGTAGGGTTTCCCAGGCTGTAAATCTTTACAGAAGCAGACTGCCACATCTCCTGAGGAGCGGCTGGTGGGTTTGAACCACCAACTTTCGGTTAGCAGCCAAGGGCTTTAACTACTGTACCACCAGGGCTCTTTTAGAGGTAGAAAGCCCCTTCTAGCCAGAGATTCTGTGTGTTTCTAGATGTTAGCTAAGACAAAACAAGTAAAAGAAAACTAACAAACACAACCACAACAACTTGGGGAAAGGTGATCCCTATGCAGCCGAGGAATGAAGATACAGATGCCAGATTATGTATTGTTGTTAGCTGCTGTCCAGTCAGTCCCCAACTCATGGCAACCCACGCACAATGGGACTGGACCACTGTGATCCATAGGGTTTTCACTGCCTGATTTTTCGGAAGCAAATTGCCAGGCCTTTCTTCCTAGTCCGTCTCAGCCTGGGAGTGCTACTGAAATCTGTTCAGCATCATAGCAACATGTAAGCCTCCACTGACAATGAGTGGTGGCTGTGCACTGGGTGCACTGGCTGGGAATGGAACCAGCCACAGAAGGTGAGAATTCTACCAATGAACCACCACTGTCCCAAACACTGTATATGGGGATGGCTAACCCTTGTCGTTAAAATACCTTTGCCCCAAGTGGGCCTTTCCTCAAGGCATGGTGGAGTAGCTGAGGACAGAGGCTGGGACCTCAATGAGCTGATGGAGCCAGTGAGTAGCTTCTGTACCAGCCTGCTAATAATAAAGGCATTGGGTATGTGACTTGGTGGCCAGGCTGTATAGCCATCACCTACCTCTCACTACAGGGTTCCTCTGGTATTTACCAGAAAGATCGTAATAACTGTGAACAAGCAACAATGCCTAGGTCGGTTCTGCTGTGGCTCCTCTGCGCCCCTCAGTGAGAGTCGCAGTTCCTCACCTGCAAACCAGAATCCCCCAGTCTGACCCTGACCCATATTACGAGTGTGTCAAGGTCAAACAGATGTTAAAATTAGTCCACCTGTTACCACATTGCGTTGCTATAATAAAACATTAATAATTAATAATTAATGGTAGATGTTAATATTGCCCAGCAGAATGCCACACTCCATATTTTAGCTTCCAATTTCATCTCACTGAAGATTAGAGAATTGAGCCACAGCTGAAAATTCTTTTGAGGCACTCAGAATAGTGCTCTATAAATACAAAGAAAATTCTGGGAGGAGTGTATCTTTGTTGCAACCTTTGAGATTATTTTTATGCTGACGTCACCACCAGCAGGTGGCTTAGCACTGTAGCCTGAGCCTTGGTGTCATCAGGGAATCCAAGGGAGGGTCTGCTCTGGTTTATTGAACACATATTTCCTGAGTGGCTCCCAAGGCCAGACTCCACACGCACCACCGCTGATTTCGTGAAGGGCAGGCATGGTGTCCATCCTCAGGGAGTTCACCAACACACAGTGAAGATGAGCAACACGCAAGCTATTGGAAGTACAATGGTGTTTAAGTGTGGTGAGGTGCTTTCTGTATGAACGCAGCAATGAAATGTGAGCTTTTGTTTTCCAATGAGTTCACGTTAATTATAAAGCTCAGGAAATGCTATTAAAAGGAAAAAAAGCACCCTCATGGACAACAAGGGACACTTTCATGGTCCTTACTCTCTGCAAGGCACTTTTTTGTAAGCCAGTGGCCACCAAGTCAACTCCAACTCATGGAGATTCCACAAACTGTGCTCCATAGGGTTTTCAAGGGCTAATTTTTTTTTTTTTTTTCAGTAGATCAGCGGGCTTTTCTTCCAAGGCACCTCTGAGTGGACTCGAACCTTCAACCTTTCAGTTAGCAGCCAACTGCATTAACCATTTCCACCACCCAGGGACTCCACTAAGCACTTTGCATGTATTAATTCATTTAGTCTGCACCAACCACAATGAGGTTGATGCTATTTTAATAGGGAACGAAACGAAGGCACAAAAAGCTTACGTGATTTGCCCAAAGTCACACAACTTCCCGGATAGGAACACAAGAAGTCTTGCTTAGAAGTCTTAACCCCCATGTGATGCTGCCTCTTAAAAGGGTCCTGCAAGGGTCCCTGTGGGTATCAAAACGTGGGAAGCACTATCAGAGAAGGCCCACTGCTCTCAGCCCTGTTCTCAGGTCTCCTAACACTGACTCCCTGGGATTTAGGGAATGCCACACCATCTCTGCCACAACCACATCCTGGAGGCAACGTTGTGCAGGGGACTGAATGCAGATGAAGGGATCCAAAGACTCCACCAGCTATGTAACCCTGAGCAAGCACTTAACCTTGCTGTGCCTCAGGTTCTTCCTCTATGAATCATTGATAAGGATGACTGTAGCGGATGCTGTCAGTGTCCCACCCACATCTGCTCAGCTTATCCCAGAGGCTGACTTCAGAAGCTCCCCTCCATGCTAGCTGCTTGTTGGTCTGTGCCAGAAGGAACTCCCTAGATGGGAATATGCTCCCTTCCAAGGCCTGCTCAAAGAGGTACAAGATTTGATGCATAAAAACTCCAGCTCCCTCACCCCACAGTGGGTCAACTCAGGCATGCTCCACACAGTCTCTCAGGGGTCCCCAGCAGGATGGGTCCCCAGCTGCCCACACACCCTTGACGGCCTTTCCTCCCTCCCCTGTCTCCCTTCCCCATTCCCTCACCAGGGCTTCTAGGAACCACCTCCAAATAAACTTCGTGCACCCAAACCCTTGTCTCGGAGTCCACTTTTAGGGGAACTCAAAATTAGACCGTGATCACACCTACCTCGCAGAGAGCACTGAAAGATCAATTGAGGCTCTAGGGAAAGGTGTTTTTTAAACTGTCAAATTGTTTTTAGTAAAATGTCAGAGGATCACTATTGTGAAAATAATACAAAGGAACTATTATAATTGCGACGAAAATACTTCCATTACAAGTGACTTGGGACACACTCTCTTCCCCCCCCGTCCCCCCGCCCCCAGCTTGTCCTAAACTGAAACTCATCCATCACCACTAGGTTTGTGGTGGAAACCCCAGAGGGCGGGGGACAAAGACATTTGGCAGCAGAGAGAACAACGTGTTTGGTGAGATGCACTGATTGCTCTAGTAAAGAGGGTGAGGAAGGAGACAACATATGAGAAGTTACACCGGGTTGAAGTCCTGAGGGTTAACGCTCTGAGCACCAAAGGAGCTATTAGGGAACTGGGTGCTCAGGCGATTCTTGCTGGTCTTGGCTCTCCTGGGGTCTGGCCTTAAAGTAACACATTCCAGAAAACATGCCCTAATACAGCTGCCATATTTAAGAGATCCCTGGGTGGTGCAGAGAGTTAATGCACTCAGCTGCTAACTGAAAGGTTGGCAATTAGTCTACCCACAGGCACCTTAGAAGAAAGGACTGACAATCTATTTCCAAAGAATCAGTTCTACTCTGACACACATGAAGTTGCCATGAGTTGGAACTGCCTCACTGGCAACTGGTACTGGTTTAGGGATAGAATTACAGTTCCCCATCAGTTCATTTCACTTAAGATCTAAAACAAAGGTTGTATGATTTTGTGTTGGTTTTTAAAAATTTGCATATGGAATCCCACTGGTTCCTCATATCAGCTCTAGGCGGCTGGTAGGGTAGGGTCATGGTCATCTCCCCCTCCACACTCCACCCCACCTCCCCTATTTTGTACCTGAGAACTCAGCCTTTCAAAGATTACGTTTAAAGCTTTAGAATATCTCCTTTTCAGGCATCACCTACAAATAATTTAAATAAAATGGAACAAAAGTAAAATTAAAATAAAAAAATCAACAGCACACAGACTCTTCTCCTTCTAGCACTGTCCCCATTGTGCAGCCTGAGAGATAAAGGGAAGAAAAGTCCAAGGATACCCAGAGGACACCCTGAGAGGATCTGAAGGAAGCCAGCTCCTGTGGCAAGAGGTCCAGAGCCAGCCCAACCTTCACAGCACGTGGCTGGACTTGCCAACAGTCCTGACCTCCATGTGCCGAAGTACAGCAGGAAGGAACAACATTGAACTTTATAAAGTTCACGAGCCTACCATGTCAATTCCTTTACTACTGCCCTTATCCAAGCCACACTGGTTAACTCTGGCACTGTTACTAAACAGAGATTTTATGTGCCTTGAACACAAAACTGTATTATTCATTTTAACATAAGTCGGGGGAGGGGTGTGGCCCTGATGGGAGAAGCAGTCATGATTTTTCCCAGATGAGAGTCAAAAATCAATGACTCAATGAAAATATTTGGTCAAAAAGAGGAAGAGGAAGTTGGACTAGAGTGACATCCCCAAGAATGCAAAGAGCTGACAAATCACTGGAACGAAAATGGAAAAACCTGTCCACCAGAGAGAAAATCTCAGATACCAGAAAGTGACCCTCATGTCTTGCTCTAGAAGAGCCCCAGGGAAAAGGGAAATTGCCCATCTCTGCTCCCACCGCCCACCCCTACCCCAATCCTCCTGAGAACAGCCTCTCCTGGCATAGAAACAGAAGGCTATTTGGTAAAATCCTACTAAGATGAGTGGAACCGAAAATAAGGTAAGGCCTGGCAATAGCTGAATGTGTTGGGTGAGGATTTACTCATTCCTCGAGAGAGCAGAGTGGACTCCAGTGAGACTGGGCTCCATCCAGGATCTGAGAGAGCAGGGCAGAGGGCACTGCCATTAATGTAACTGAACACTTAGTATGTGTCAGACACTGCTGTTGTTGATAGGAGCTGTCGAGTCGGTTCCTGCTTACAGCTGCCCTATGTACAACAGAACAAAACACTGCCCAGTCCTACACCACCCTCACAATCACTGCTGTGCTTGACCCCGTTGTTGCAGCCACTGTGTCAAGCCATCTCGTTGAGGGTCTTCCTCTTTTTGCTGACCCTGTACTTTACCAAGCATGATGTCCTCCAAGGGCTGGTCCCTCTTGATAACATGTCCAAAGAAAGTGAGACAAACTCTCGCCATCCTCGCTTCTAAGGAGCATTCTGACTATACTTCTTCCAAGATGGATTTGTTCTTTCTTCTGGCAGTCCATGGTATAGTCAATATTCTTCACCAATACCACAATTCAAATGTGTCAATTCTTCTTTGGTCTTCCTTACTCATTGTTCAGCTTTCACACGCATAGAGGTGATTGAAAATATCGTGGGTTGGGTCAGGTGCCCCTTAGTTCTCAAAGTGACATCTTTGTTTTTTAACACTTTAAAGAGGTCTTTTGCAGCAGATTTGCCCAACGCAATATGTTGTTTGATTTCTTGACTGCTGCTTCCATGGGTGTTTATGGTGGATCCAAATAAAATGAAATTCTCGATGACTTCAATCTTTTCTCCGTTTATCATGATGTTGCTTATTGATCCAGTTGCGAGGATTTTTTTTCTTTATGTTGAGGTGTAATCCATACTGAAGTCTGTGGTCTTTGATCTCTATCAGTAAGTATTCAAGTCCCCTTTGCTTTCAGCAAGCAAGGTTGTATCATCTGCATATCGCAGGTTGTTAACGTGTAGATGTTTTTAAAACGTCATTCCAATTAATTTGTTTACAACTCCATGAGGTATTATTATTTGCATTTCACAGATGAGGAAACAAAGGTCCAAAAGGACATGCCTAGCTTCTAGAAACTACTAAGCTCTGGGGCCAGGCCCTTGGGAGGTAGAAGCCAGTGGCCTTGCCTTCCCAGCTCAGGCACCCTCCCTCCTCAAGGGGGCAGTAAGTGTGCCCTGAGTGTGCCCAATGCTCTCTGCCCCTTGAATCACCCAGTGGTTCTCCACTTTTCCCCATGCCAGCCCTCAGCAATGGGGCTCACTTTCTGCAATGATTCCCAAGATGGGAAAAAAAGGTGGCATGGTCCCCCTGGGGTAACCAAAAAAAAAAAAAAAAAGCCATTGCCATTGAGTTGATTGCAACTCACAGTGACCCTATAGGATAAAGCAGAACTGTCCCATTGGATTTCCAAGCCTGTAAGTCTTTATGGAAGCAGACTGCTATATCTTTCTCCTGAGGACTGGCTGGGAGTTCAAATCGCCCACCTTCTGGTTAACAGCTGAGCACTTAACCACTGTGCCACCAAGGCTCCTCCCCTTGGGGTAGGGGGCCTGAATCTCCATGGTGGCCTGTGGGGTTTGAAGAAGCCCCTGGTGCCTGGACGTGAGCTCTTCTACCTGGAAACGCCCCAGATTTTGGTTTCTACGCTTTCCCTTCCACTCATTCTTCTTCATAAATGTCCTTTTCTGTCATGGTCTAAAGCCAGCCTCTCTAATTTTACACTAATCATTGTATTTAATTTTTTCTTCTTTTAGGAATTTCCTATGAACAATATACATATTTTTTTTAAGAACAAAAACTAGATGAAAGCTAGGCGTGGGGGCAGGGGAGTATGGTGCCTGCCCACAAAGTAACACTTTCACAGCAGTGGACAAACATGCCGCCTTCAAGTGTAACTATCTGAGCAGACACTGTAAACGGACATGCTTTCTGATTACCAGAAAGGCAAATGAATGCTTTCCTGAGAAATTTTCAATTTCCAGAAATTATTGTCCTTTTGTCTCTAAAGACATACCCTTGTCTCCAACAAAAAGCAAAACCTCCAAAACGTAAATAAGCAACTCAGAAGAAAATATAAATATTCCTTTGTTGATTCTTAGCTCTTAACTAAGCATTTCCTAGAGAACTCCATCTCCGGGTGTGTTCCGGAACATACAGCGACCTATGCTAAGATCCTTCACGGGCACAACCAGGGACTTCTTTTCCTCTTAACAGTTGTCTCTAAGTAATTCAAGTGATGTTCTTCTTTAACAATAATATATATATTTTTCAAGCCATAACACATATTTTCCAAACTATCTCCAAGCCCAGAGGTTTTGTCACTGAAACCAAAAAAACACCAAACCCATTGCCATCGAGTCGATTCTGACTCATAGCGACCCTATTGGACAGAGTAGAACTGGCCCATAGGGTTTCCAAGGAGCACCTGGTGGATTCGAACTGCCGACCTTTTGGTTAGCAGCTGAGCTCTTAATCACTGCACCCCCTCAGAGTAGGTCTTAAAGCGCCCCTCTCCCCACCACCACTCTCTGGAATCCTTCAACAGTACAGCCACAAGAGGGATTTAATCAGAGAAGAGAGAATATTGAAGGTGAAAATTCTTCCATATCTGAGTGACCTTGGCTTTGAGAAGGCTTTGTTTAATAAACCCCACAATGCCCTTTGTGCTTTGAGGAGAAAACACCAACCAGTGTGAGATGTCCTTGTACTAAATGCCACGGTTTCACAAAACACCTTTTGTTATCTGGTGTTCTCACTCAGTCTCAAGGTTTATTTAAATAAAAAGTAACAGAGGAGGTTAAGGTGGTGAACATCACAGCTTCTCCAACATTCTGGTTCAAAGTCATTTGTATCAATTCTCCTAAGAGAAGCAAACAAACCATTCCATATATCAACTCAATGATTACAGATATTACAGCCGTAGGCAAGTGGGCTAAAAAAACCTTAACATTAATCCCTAGAAAAACGGGAGCCAGATTGTGTACGTGTTGGGGATGGTGGGAGAATGCAGAAAAATCACACAGATATACACGGACACAGAATCCCAAACAGAGATCCTGTCATCCTGTGCCTCTCAACAACTACAGATACTCTGCACCCTGTTCTTACGTGCTGTTGAGTCGATTCAGGCTCACAGCGACCTTCTATGAGTAGAACTGCCCCATAGGGTTTCCTAGGCTGTAATCCTTATGGGAGCAGATTGCCAGGTTCTTTCTCCTGAGGACCAGCTGGTGGGTTTGAACCACTGACCTTCTGGTTTGCAGGCCAGTGTTTAATCACTGCGCCACCAGAGCTACATGGATCTTATTTTTTAAATTTACAACATATCATATTTGATCTTAAACACCCACCTGAATTAGTGAAAGCACGCTACGCATCCTCCAGTCCTGCCAAATCACTTATATTTTGCATTAAATGTGAGGTTGTTGATGTCCATTAAAAATTTTTTTATTATACAAATTGTTAATGTATACAAAAACTGAGTAGTGTAATAAGCCCTCCATACCATCATCCAGCTTCAACTATTAACTCCCAGCCAATCTTGTTTTGTCTCTAGCCCCACCTTCCCCCCTCCAAATTCCTGTTTATTTAAATCATTTAACCAACATTATATATCATCCACACATATTTCAGTGGGGATCTATGAAAGAGCCTTTAAAATGTAACTATGATATTATTAAATAAAACTAACTGTAAAATTTACAATTAAATTAACTATAATTTCTTTATATCAAGCAATATATATATCTATCTCATCCATGTTCAAATTTTCCTGGTCAGTTGGGTTTTAAATAAATGTTTGACTCAGGCAGAGAAAGACCAAGTACTTGAAGGCCCAAGGAACATCTTTCTCCCCTTTTCATAGGGACTTGGGATTGGGGGGCTTCGGGCTCGTCAGTCTTAGCACTGGCCTCACCATTAACCCTTCGTCCCTTCCCCTGAGTGGCCTCTGGGTCTGCTACTGCTCAAGCTGCTTCTGAAAATACACACCAAGCAGCAGCTGAGAAAACAAGCCTCCTCCAAATGTTTAAAATATTTTCACCATTTCCCTGGGTGGGTGCTTAAGGACACCCCAGATCTTCACACACTCCTAGCTCACCCATCCACAACTGTCACAGCTGAGGAGACACCACTCTAATCTGTGCTGATTCCAAGCACCTCCTGCTACACCTGTGCCTCCGGCCACTCAACTCTGCACACGAGGTGAAAGAGGAGAGAAGGCGAACCATTCAAACCATTCGACTCCTCCGAATCACGCTACAGGAGCAGGCGCTGGCACGGTGGATTCAGAGCCCTTAAAAACCTGGCAGTGCTAACTTCGGCCCAATTGATTCTGGACTATCTTCAGACTGCTGGCCTGAATGCCTGCTTTGGATAACTCAGGCTCCCAAGCCTGATCTTGACTTCTGGCTTCTGTCCTCCTGCCCATCACTGACCACAGGGACCTTTGCCCTCAATGTGTTGGTCCCAAATCCGGTTATTTGCCTGGTTGTTTTCTGCTCCCTGAAATAGTAGCTACCCTGGGTGGTGCAAATGGTTAACACGCTCAGCTACTAATTAAAAGGTTGGAGGTTTGAGTCTACCCAGAGGTGCCTCAGAAGGAAGGGTTGGTGATCTACTTCGGAAAAACCTGCCATTGAAAACCCCGTGGAGCACGGCTCTACTCCGACACACGTGGAGTCGCCATAAGCCACAACTGACTCTCGCCGGCAACCAGTGTTACCATTTACTGGTCACTTGGTAAACAACAGGTGCTATTGGTATTTTATTAAACCCTTACGATAAGCCCATAATTCACGAGTTCAACACTTATTCCCCGAATGTTTATCATGTGCCTGGCGCCACTTAAGATGTTATGGAGGCACTGTGAGCCAAACACACAAAAGTCCCTGCCTTGGCGGAGTTTCCATTCTAGGGACAGTACACCTAGGACGTGGCTATTATTATTCTCATTTGTAGATGAGGACACTGAGGCTCAGAGTTGTTAACTATTTGCTTGCCATCATATAGCTAGTAAATGGTGAAGCTGAGATTCAATTTCCAGTATGTCTGATTCTAAAGCCAACGTGCTCTTTTATTTTTGCTTTTGTAACACACAATGCGGCATCATTATGTGACACTTCCTAAAACCCACGTCTTAGCTCAGTGAGTGCTGAAAGGATGACAAAGGACCTAAACGTGCTTTTACACCTTTGTGTTTTAAATGCTGTCTGTGGTTCAGGTGGAATCCTGCTTTCACCAGCTTGAAAAAACATCAAAACTCCTCTATTGTGATTACCAAAGCCACTGCCGCCAAGTTGATTCTGACTCATAGCGACCCTGTAAAACAGAGCAGAACTGCTCCATAGGGTTTCCAAGGCTATAAATCTTTATGGAAGCAGACGGCCACATCTTTCTCCTGTAGAATGGCAGGTGGGTTCCAACCGCAGACTTTTTGGTTAGCAGCTGAGTGTTTTAAACACTGCACCACCCCAACCCAAGGTTCCTCTATTTTGAATAAAAACAAACCCATTGCTGTGGAGTCGATTCTGACTCATAGCAACACTACAGGACAGAGTAGAACAGCCCCATAGGGTACCAAGGGGCAGCTCGTGGATTCGAACTGCCAACCTTTTGGTTAGCAGACAAGCTTTTAACCACTATGCCACCAGGGCTCCCTATTGTGAATAAACCTTGTTAAAATGGACATACAGAGTTGCTATGAGTTGGAATCGACTTGATGGCAACGGGTTTTGATGGTTTGTTGCTACTGTGTACAAAACAGGTACACTGTGTTATTTTCTGTGAGTTTTTAAATGCCATTATCTAAAGCAAAGGTACAGGTTCATTCTCTTTGGAGACAATAACAGATTGGAACAGGCAGGGCTGTGCCACAGGACACTTCATTGCTTTTTAAACAATAGTTTCCAGTGTTAAAACTTGCCATTCCTAACCTTGTCACTTCTGATTTGACTGCATTTGCTTGCTTTCTAACATATTCTCACTAAAACTTGAGTGTGTTGCTGGTGTTGTGGCACAATTCAACATATAATGGGTTCTAGCTTTTGGAGCCTAGGCAGGTGGGAGATTTGACATGGCTGCTTAGCTCATAGTGGGTTTGCCTTGTGATTTACAATATCATTGCTAAACTCATTAGGAAGTAATGACAGGTATGAGTGCCTGCTAAGTGCTAGGTACTGACTTAGGCACAGACACCCCTGTCTCTGCTGCCAATTGCCATGTGACCACTAGACCCAGTGTCACTTACCTGACTGGTCTGTTCTGATGAGAGTTCAAAGCATTGGCATGGCACACCAAGCCTGACACACTCCGCAAAGCAAACTTAGGGGGATGAGAGTTGACTAATTCGGAGGACAAGATGGCTCTTTAAAGAGCAATTTCAAGGATCCCTTAGGCAGGAAATACTTAATGAGAAGGCAATACATGGTCCAAAGTTGTGAGCTGGGAATAAGAACCCAGTTCTACTACCAGCATTTCCAGGACTGAGCAGTGATCAGTGACAAGCCCAGTCTTCTCTGGATTCAGGCTCTAAACTCTTCAGAGGCAGAGACCTGGTAGCTGGGCAGGAAAAGTACATTTGCAAGCTGGCTTGGTCAAGGTTAAGGACATAGTCTGAGGTCGCTGAAATCAAGGTGTCCTCAGTGTGTGCTCAACATTAGCAGCAGCAGAGACTCTGCCTTCCCGAGCCCATCAACTTCCCAGCTATAAACAACAAGCAAGACAAAACTGGACGCCTTTACACTGGGTCTTCTTAAATGCTGATTCTCTGCTATTAAACCACAGGTTTTATTCAGACGGTAAGTTGCAATGTATTTTTTCTATTAAAAAGAAAAAAAAAGTCAATAAGCAAGTGGGGAAAACAATGGAACCACAAAGAAAAAAAGAAAAGAAAAACAAATGAGCTATTTTTAGGAGATCTGGGGAGGCTTGGGAAGCAGAAACCACTGCCTCCTTGGCTTTTAGATTCAATGAAGCAGGGGTGATCCCTGAGAAGATCGTACTCAAAGGGCCGGGGTTCAGAGCAGGGACTCTGGCGCATTCTATCAGTGTTCAAACCACGGCTTGGCCAGTTACTAGCTGTGTGACCCTGAGGAAGTCACTTTCCCTCTCTGTGCCTCAGTTCATTCATCTATAAAACGAGAATAGCAACAGCACCTGCTGCAAAGGGTTATTGTGAGGATTAACTCAATTAATGTGTGCTAAGCACTTTGGTGTAGTAGTTAAGTACTTGGCTGCTAACCAAAAAGTTAGTGGTTTGAACCCACCAGCTGCTCTGCGGGAGAAAGATGTGGCACTCTGCTTCTGTAAAGATTACAGCCTTGGAAACCCTATGGGGCCGTTCTACTCTGTGCGATCAGGTTGCTGAGTTGGAATCAGCCCAACGGCAATGGGTTTGGTTTGTTTGTTTTTTAAGCACTTAGAACACTACAAAGCACAGAGTAAGTGCTACATAAGTGCTGGCTAGCTGCTGTAGCCATCAGTACTGCTTATTCACCTGCACACACATCTGGAGGCCAAAAAGCATCGACATTAAGCAGTTAGGCTCTGCATTCAGAAAACCTCAGAAGGAGCCTCCACCACTCACTGTCTGTGGGACACCAGGCACATTACCAATCTCTCTGTGCCCCGGTTTCCTCATCTGTAAAACAACACTATCGGCACCTGCCTCACTGGATTACTGTAAGCACTTGGCACAGTACCTGGTTGTTGTTGTTGCTGGGTGCCATTGAGTTGATTCTGACTCATAGTGACCCCAGGTGACAGAGCAGAACTGCCCCATAGGATTTTCTAGGCTGTAATCTTTATGTGAGCAGATCACCAGGTCTTTCTCCCAAGGAGGTGCTGGGTTGGTTTGAACCACCAATGTTTTGGTTAGCGACTGAGCGCTTAACCATTGCGCCGCCAGGGTTCCTTACAGTACCTGGTACACAACTATTCAGTAGATCAATATTATATTATTATGTTTCACATATTATTATTATATGATGCACTCAGCCAATAGATAAGTGACCGTTCTTTTTTCATTTTTAAAATCTTTTTCTCATTATAAAAGTACTATATGCTCCATGTAGGTATTTAAGAAAACACAAAATCATACCAAAAGGAAAAATAAGTTTCCCCAAATCTCCCCACTCATGTCCTATTAGAGTCTCTGTCTGAATGTGCGTGAGCATGCACGCACATGCACAGTTTTGTGTTATAAAATTGGGACCACACTCCCTACATGTACCCTGATTTTTCACTTCATGCTATCTGTCTTTTCACTACACATTCTATGAAAACACAACTTTTGCTGGCTGCCAACACCCCACTGCAGGGATGTGCTGGGGGAGGGGGTCCCAGTGGCCTTTGTCCCCTTGCGTCTGGGCCAAGCCTAGGCTTCTCTGCTTCTCAGACAGGGCTGGATATCTAATTGCCAGCAACAACCTGACATCAGTCATTTTTTTCCTTTTATGATAAGAAAGGTAAAGAAAGAACGAGTAATTTAGGGGAAGAACCACATAACCCCAAAGATCCCAGGCTCCATGCCACAGTGCCTCGCCTAACTAAAAGAGTGTACATAGGAAAGACAAACTCCAGGGAGTGGGGAAAATGGTTCACTGGCTGTTTTCTAGGAATCATTAGTTATACTGTAATTTAATAATATTTCAAAGGCAAAGAGCCAGGAAATTCAGGATAGAAATCACGGCTACCAAGACAGGCCTGAGGCTCCCAAGGGTCCCCTTGGGCACCAGACCCCGCAACACCTTCCTGCTGTCTCCCTCGGCTCAGATGCTGCATGAGAGCTGCTCAGGCTCCTGGGGTCCTATGAAATTTGGTAAAGGCCTTTAACAAGCACTTGCAGTCTTTTCTTGCCAAGTGCTAGGCATTATTAGTGTGGAATCGCCGCCTCCTGCGCACTGCACTGCAGCAAGCCTTTCCCTTTTTGTTCCCGCCACCCCTCCCACCTCACAGCTGTGAAAAAAAGAACACATTGAAATACTGTCCTGAATGGCCCTTTGAAAGTATGAGTGGCAGGTCCTGCCACACCTCTTTCTCTTACAGACCAGGGAAATCTGCTGCAAAGACTGGCTCATTTTTTCACTA
Organism: Elephas maximus indicus; assembly: GCF_024166365.1. Taxonomy (NCBI): domain Eukaryota; kingdom Metazoa; phylum Chordata; class Mammalia; order Proboscidea; family Elephantidae; genus Elephas; species Elephas maximus. The sequence continues at coordinate 91,106,214 of NC_064826.1, read as the reverse complement.
AGGCAGTGTTACTGCTCCCGGGTACAAAATGGCAAAGGAAAGGAGAGAGAATCAAGTTTTTAGAATTACTGGAAGACAAAGGTGGAGTTTGGCAAGCTGTTAAGCAGAGACCAAATGTCAATTTAATACTCTCCTAATGGCTGGGCCTAATGTAAAAGCCTTGTCCTTGCTCCAGTGGCCACTGTCCAGCCAGGGAAACGTCCCCCATCCCTCATTAGCAACACTAATCAAAGCACCAGTGTCAGGAGAACCTAAGTGAGTGACAGTGTTCAACATTTTTTTAAGCCTCTCATTATTCCAAAGGCACCAGTAAATATGCAAATGACCTTCTCCAGAATATAGGGTAATATGCAAGTCTACTAAGCCCCTTCCACCTAGCCACCCCCTAGCCCTGCATTTTTTTTTATCCACAGCAAACACAAAACTCTGCAAGAGGCTCTCATTGGACTTCAGATACCACTCCATTTGCCACATTTTCTTTCACAGATTGACATGATTTTCTATGCCACATGAGCCCCCGTGTGCTAGAGATGGTGGGAAAAGGTCCCCATCGCTACAGCGCTTTTTCCTAACCGTGGAAAGTCCACCTCGCCAGTGAATCATGCAATCCTTATACCCAAAGGAGAGAAATAATGCCACTGAGTTTCCTGAATGCAAAGACACTGGGAAGCAGTAACATGGGAACAGAATGGCGAGGACCCACACGGTCTGCTTCTTATTCTAATTTCTCTTCAGCGTGTGATTAAACATTACCCCAGGAATGCACAGGCAGAAATACAGGGTTGCCCAGGTGTCCTCCTACCTAGAGCTTTGCTTTCCATGAGAAAGAAATGACTATCAAGCAAGCAGATTTTCTCCCTGTGTTTTTCAATAATAAGATACAGAGGGTCCTTAGACATGTCTTAGCTTCAGTGGCAACATTAAAAAATAATGCTACAAAAACCCAAAAACTTACTTTATAAGCAAACACAGGTGCTGTGGCCTTCAGCCCTACTGCCCAGCTCTGCCTGGGCAAACCAACTCCAAAGAATTCATCAGCTGGACACCCACGCATGTATTTGCTTCCTCTTGTGTAAGGGTCACTGCACAGGGTTATGGGATTGTGTGTGTTGGTGGGGGGAGAGGGGGAGAAACATTAGGCCTTCAAGAAGCTTATTTTCTCATTCTAGACACTACCAAGGGGTCTGCTGCATTTCAAAATCCACTGCATTTTCCTTAGATATTTTTTAGTTACATCTTTAACCAAGGCAATAATAATATGTTATTTATAAACGTACCAAGGCATCATGCAGACAATTTTGATATTCTTATTGGACTTTAAACGGATGAGACAAAAGAATAGAGCTCAAAAGACTGGGGGGAGGAGGTGGTGGAGGGGCAAGAAAAGAGGGGAAAACAAGAGGGCGTGTGGCTGTCTGGCTTTTAGTTAAAGCCTGTCCAAAAACGTCAGCAGGCCCAATCGGCCCTTCGCTCTGCTCCACAATCTGGGACTAAGAGAGGATGCAAGTCACAGAAGAGAAGGAGATGGGAGCAGAGGGTAGGAAGGAGGTGAGAGGTAGGAGGGAGAAACCAAGAGTTTTTCAGCCTAATGTCCCCCTATCCTGAGGCCCAGATATTTCAGAGGTGAGCGAAGCCTGGTAGGATGGCTTTTATTACAGAGGATGAGATGTATCACACAAAGCGAACCCCTCCCCACCAAGACGAAAAACCAAACCAGCTGCCATGGAGCAGATTCAGGCTCACGGCGACCCTATGTGTGTCAGAGTAGAATTGGGCTCCACAGGGTTGTCAGTGGCTGCCTTTTCAGAAGCAGATCACCGGGCCTTTCTTCTGAAGCAACTCTGGGCAGACCTGAACCTCCAACCTCTTGATTAGCAGCTGAGCATGTTATCTGTTTGCACCTCCCAGAGACCCCCACAAAGATTTTAAAAAATGAGAACTCATTGCCATCCATATAATAAAATCACATGCTGGCTCATGAGCATAGATGTTTAGAGTCCTGCACCCTGGTTACGAAAAGGTTTAGCTCCACCTCGTAGCCCCATCTACACAGCTACTTCTTCATTCACTCATTCAACAACCTGAGTGACAGGACCCAGGAACGCAAAAAAGCACAAAACAAAATGTAGATACCAATAAAATGAGAGCAGAATTAAAAACTGGTAACTGCTATGAAGGAGTGTTTTTAAAGTATGTCATTAAATCCTCAAATAGGATGAGCTGCCAGCGTGGGGTGTGAGGAAACGATGCCCCAGGAAGTGGCACCTGAGCTGAGATGAGCAGAAGAGCCTTCTGGGCAGAAGGAACAACCATGCCACAGTCCTGAGGTAGGAGAGCACTTGCTAGCCTCCAGGGCAGAGGAGACACCGGGGAGAGGTAGGCGGGGGCCAGGTCATGCTGGGTGGAGGGGGCCACAGTTAAGAGGGTGACAAGAAGTCCTTGAAAGGTATAGCAGAGGAGGAACAAGATCTGACGTAAGCGTGCAAACCTCACTGGCGACGAATGAAAGGCTGAATAAAGCTGGCTGCCTTGTAGGACTGGTGTCAGCAAACTTCTTTTGTAAAGGCCAAGAGAGGACACACAAGACTATGTGGGCAGCTCCTGTCCAGAGAGGTGTGATGAGAAGGCAGAGGGGGACAGAAGCTGGTTGAACGGACGTGGGGAATACAGGGTGGAGAGAAGGACTATGCTGTCACATTGTGGGAGGGCAGCTAGGGTTACATAACAATGTGTGCATAAGTTTTTGTATGAGAAACTGACTTGAATTATAAGCTTTTACTTAAAGCACAATAAAAAAAAGAGAGAGAGAGAGAAAATAATAAAGGACCAGAGAGTATTTTAGGCTTTGCACACCAAGAAGCAAAAATCAAGGGTATATATATGTATGTATAACAAGAAAGAAAACAAATTTCCACAAATTTTTCATTGACAAAATTAAAAATATAATAATAATTGGGTATAATTTTTAAAATACAGGTGAGACCAAGAGGAAGTCACTTGAACAGAACAAAGAGATACTGAGTGGTTTAAAGTCTGGAAAGGTGTGCATCAGGGTTACATTCTTCAACCATACTTACTCAGTCTGTATACTGAGCAAATAATCCAAGAAGCTGCAATATATAAAGAAGAATGCATCGGGATTGGAGGAAGACTCATTACCAACCTGTGATATGCAGATCATACAACCTCGCTTGCTGAAAGCAAAGAGGACTTGAAGGACTTACTGATGAAGATCAAAGACTACAGCCTTCTGTATGGATTATACGTCAACATAAAGAAAACAAAAATCCTCACAACTGCACCAATAAGCAACATTGTGATAATTGGAGAAAACACTGAAGTTGTCAAGGATTTCATTTTACTTGTATCCACAATCAAAACCCATGGAATCAGGAGTCAAGAAATCAAACAACACGTTGCTTTGGGCAAATCTGCTGCAAAAGACCTCTTTAAAGGGTTAAAAAGCAAAGATGTCACTTTAAGGACTAAGGTGCACCTGACCTAAGCCATGGTGTTTTCCATCGCCTCATATGCCTATGAAAGTTGGACAAAGAATAAGGAAGACTGAAGAAGAATTGATGCCTTTGTATTATGGTGTTGGCGAAGAACACTGAGTATACCATGGACTGCCAGAACAAGTAAATCCGTCTTGGAAGAAGTGCAGCCAGAATGCTTCTAAGAAGCGAGAATGGTGAGACTTCATCTCATGTACTTTGGACACGTTATCAGGAGGGACCAGTCACTGGAGAAAGACATCATACTTGGTAACTAGAGGGTCAGTTAAGAAGAGGAAGATCCTCACGAGACGGACTGACACAGTGGCTGCAACAACTAGCTCAAACATAGCAACAACTGTGAGGTCCAGGCGGTGCTTTGTTCTATGGTACATAGATAGGGTCGCTATGAGTTGGAACCAACTGGATGGCACCTAACAACAACTAGTGAGAGGAATAGAATTATTCATTGGGGGGATGACATTTTGCTTAATTGGTGTTCTGCCCCTGTGGCACAAAAGCAGCCACAGACAATATGTAAATGAGTGTGACTGTGTTCCAAAAAAACTTTACTTATGGGCACTGAAATTTAAATTTCCCGTGTCACAAAATATTTATTATTGTTATTATTGTTTTTGCTTTTAGTTTTTTTCCACTTTGTAACTAGAAATAGTCTGTGGGGTAATATGTGGGATACTGTGAACACCCCATTCTCCAACAATCCTTCATTCACTGGTTTTGCCTTTCGTGGGTGATCCTTACCTGAATCAACCATTATACTATAAGTTACAAAATGATTTTTAATGGTTACCTAGTATCTTTCCCATTTTATAGGCTATAAAATAGTTATTTAATCTCCTTTTTTATTAAAAATTGTGATTGCTTCTTTTTTGCTATTGTTGCTATTATGTAAGTATGCTTTTGATAATATTTATATTTCTGGATATCTATAATTAGTATTTCCTTAAGGAAAAATTGCTTGAAGTGAAACTGGGTCATACAGTATATTCATTTTTATATTGATAAATTGTGTTTTAGGGAGTTACACCAATTTTTGCTCCCACTAGGAGTTATAAGTGCCTGGTTCCTAACATCCAGCCAACACTAAAAAGTACCGTCACCCAAGAGCAAAAAAACCTGTTGCCGTTGAGTCGATTCAAACTCATAGCAACCCTACAGGACAGAGCTGAACTGCCCCATACGGTTTCCAAGGAATGGCTTGTGGATTTGAACTGCTGACCTTTTGGTTAGCAGTCCAATGCTTAACCATTATCCCACCAAGTGAAAAACAGTTTCTCATTTTAATTTGTGTTTATTCAACTCTAGTGAAGTTGAAACATTTGCATTTCCTCCTGCTGATAATATCCTATGTCCACTTTTCTCTTCATTCTTTCTGTACTGATCTGTAAGAGCTCTGTATATACTAAAGATATTAGTTCTTTTCCTTTAATATGGATTGCAAAGATTTTTCCCAGATTGCCAACAAATATATGTTTTTTAAAAAAATATTAAGATTTACAGTTATTTTCTTCCTAAATTGACCTATTACACCATGAGATAGATGGCAAAAAAAAAAAAAAAAAAACAGAAATGGGAAAGAGAATGCAAAAAGTTAACCGAATGCAGAAAAAATTTTTTTTTGACTTCAGCATCTTTAAAAAAATCCTTTAATGAAATATTAAATGTTACTGTGGGCATTCTAAATTCTCTTCTGATCTTTGCAATCACATATATTACACAGCTGATTTCATTATGTACAAAAGTTTTGGAATTTTTAATTAACACAATGGCATAATGCAATCTTTAATTAATGGTAATGACATAATACATTTCATTTGATGCTCATAAAACATTTAAGATCTAATTTTTCACTAGAATACATAGGACTGCTCTGCATATCTTTGTATAAATTCTTGCTGGTTCAGGAAAGGTTAAATACTTTAGTAAGTCGCAAAAATAAAACTATTAGATTATCAGAAAAAATACAATGATATAGTCGGGTTTACTGTTTTTTGTTTTTTGCCACAGAGCACTCCAGAAAGCTTCATTCAACATTTATTGAGTTCCATTTATCTTAATATATAATATAGGGTGGCTACAAGTCAGAATCAACTTCATGGCAACAGGTTTGTTTGCTTTTTTTTTTTTTTTTACTATTTTGGAAGTGCTTATTTTCCCAGGGAAACCCTGGTGCACAGTGGTTAAGAGCCACGGCAGCTAACCAAAAGGTCGGCAGTTTGAATCCACCAGGTGCTCCTTGGAAACCCTACAGGGCAGTTCTACTCTGTCCTATAGGGTTGCTATAAGTCAGAATCAACTCGATGGCACTGGGTTTGGTTTTTTTGTTTGGTATTTCCCCAAATCTCCAACAACATAGGTTTTGATAAGTTTGTTTATTCTGCATAAATTTATGAGTGTATCATGGTATTTAAAATTATAATAAATGGCACTTCTTCAGTGCCAGCAAGTCTGTATAAGATCTATATGATAGTTTCATGCATGGCTCCTTCACTTACAAACTTCATCTCCTTTGATTCCTTATAGAGTAAAATTCTATTTATTTGAGATCAAATTGACAACAGCAGCTCGAAAGAGTAGATAGGAAACTTAGGGGGCAATGAGTTTATGTTAACGGAGTAATTTGAGTAAGGAGGGTGAAAACGGTTGCAAAACTTGAAGAATGTAATCAATATCACTGAGTTGTACATGCAGAAATTGTTGAATTGGTGTATGTTCTGCTGCTCTGCTGTGTATATTCTCGAGAAGAATAAAAGATAAAATCAAAATATATACATAGAAGAATTTCAGCAGTGCAAGTCCAATACTTGTCCCCATTCTTCCTATGCCCTGGTTAGGAAGTTTTCCTATGTAATCCATGCTATATGCTTTCTTTCCCACTAGACTGCCCTCTCCTCAAGAGCAAGGGCCAAGTTTCAGGTAGGTCTTGCTCCTGAGACTTCAGATATGATCGGTGTGCAGTGCTCAGGTCTTAGCAGGTGACATCTCAGGCATCTTCTCCACCTCACTGTGGCCTGTGGCTGTGCAGCAGAGGCCTCAGGCCATCCCTGCACAACCTTTACTGCCCATGGTCTGGTCATCCTTGCATCTCAGGAGAGGGGCGTGCCCGGAGGAGGATGGTGGGTGAGGTTCTATTCCTGGCTTCCGCTGACTTGGCTCATATTATCCCTAAGGCTCGGCCTCTTCATGCCATATCACCCGTATTGTTTAATTTCCGCTGAAACCAGAAGCTGCTGTTCTTGCTAGACCTCCCTCACTGGAGTGGCGCAAGCAATGGGGAATGAGGAAAGGCATACTAGCACTCTTCTAAGACAAGTAGGGGCAAGGAGTGATTTTACCCCCCAGAGGAACGTGGCCATGTCTGGAGAGATTTTTGATTGTCATAATTAGAGGTTGCTACTGGCATCTGTGGTCGCTGGATGACACAGATGGTTAAGCACTGTGCTACCAACTGAAAGGTTGGCAGTTCAAATTCACCCAGAGACGCCCCAGAAGACAGGCCTGGCAATCTGCTTCTAAAAGGTCACAGCCATGAAAACCCTGTGGAGTACAGTTCTCAATGGCAGCTGGTTTGGATTTGGTTTACTGGCATCTAGTGTGTAGTGGCCAGGGATGCTGCTAAAATAAACATCCTACACTGCATAGGACAGCCCCCCTCCCAATAAAATGTCAAAATTGTGGCCCAAAATGTCAATGGTGCCAAGGTTGGGATACCCTGTTCTAAAACCAACCGCTCTCTGCACCTCCCTCCTGCAACCCAAATCAAACTATTAAACTAAGAGAGAGTATCCAGCAACACAAACTGAAATAGACGGAATTAAGCCTTGTGTACATAGGGCAACTTCATTTAGAGATTTGTATTTCATTGTGGTGTGTCATATGACACTTATCTTACTTGAGCACAGAACCAGGGGACAGAAGCCCGAGCTATCATGATCACCATTCAAATGACACACTGGAACTTGACTTGGCACCCCCTCATTGCTGTGCACTTTTAGCATAGCTGAGCAGAGCTGGTACAAGTGGAGGCTCTCATGTAAGATTGCTAGTTAGATGGGAAGTCAAAGATGCAGGCTCAGGAGCCTGGACCACACAGCAGCAATGAGTGGAGAAATTATGTAGACACTGGTAGACTACACTGAGGTGGAGGGTGGCTCTTCGGAGGAAGAGAGCAGGGACGCACTTGGGCCAGGCTGGTCTGGAATCAGACCTTGGAGCCTCTAGAACCAGCTACTTAAGGTAACACTTGCTGTAGGGGAGCTGGGTGGTGGCTGGTTCTGAACATGTAAAACTTTCTACTCAAGTATATTCAAGCAGCTTATGCTCAACAGTAAACCAGGCTGAAAGGCAGGTCTTACCGGGGGTCCTGGCGGTGGGGGAGGTGCAGGAGCTCCCAGAGGAGGGGGAGGTGGAGGCAGAGGAGGTGGTGGCGGTGGTGGCACTGGCATATGTCACGGTGTTGCTGTCTCTCGCTTATGAATGATCTCAAAGGAGTGATTTCTGCTCTGAAAAAGAAAAAAGGCATAGCTCTAAATTTTGATGTCTTTATTCATGCATAAGTAATACATGTCAGGCAGACATATGCACATGGCAGTTTCATCCTTTTATTTATTTATTTATTCATTCAGCCATTCAATAAATACTGTGTGCCCACTGTGTTAAGTGCTGGAGACTGAAAGAAGTAGCCAGAGTCTAGAGATAATTCAGTGATAAAACTGGTAGAATCTAGCTGTTTATGTCTCCAGATAAATTGAATACAAAAAATATATAAATAGCAATACCTCATTCTATAAGGATTTCTCTAGATAACTGAATCCTACCTATGTTTCTTATCTAGAGCTATAACAGAAATACCACAAGTGGATGACTTTAACAAAGAGGAATTTATTTTCTCGAAGTCTAGTAAGCTAGAAGTCCAAATTCAGGGCATCAGCTCCAGGGGAAGGCTTTCTCTGTTGGCTCTGGAGGAAGGTCCCTCTCATCAATCTTCCACTGGACTAGGAGCTTCTCCACACAGGAGCCCTGGGTCCAAAGGATGTGCTCTGCTCCCAGCACTGCTTTCTTGGTGGTATGAGGTCGCCCTGTCGATTCTTTTTGGGTCTTCCTTATTCATTGCCCAGCTTTTCCATGCACATGAGGGGGCTGAAAACTTTATGGCTTGGGTCAGGTACATCTTAGCCCTCAAAGTGAGATCTTTGCATTTTAATGCTCTAAAGAGATCTTTTGTTTTGCAGCATATTTGCCTGATACAATGCATTGTTTGATTTCTTGACTGCAGCTTACATGGGTGTTGATTGTGGGTCCAAGTAAAATGAAATCCTTAACAGCATCAATCTTTTCTCCATTTATCATGATGTTGTTTATTGATCCAGCTCTGAGGATTTTTGTTTTCTTTATATTCAGGTGTAATCCATCCTGAAGGCTGTAGTCTTTGATCTTCATCAGTAAGTGCTTCCAGTCGTCTTCACTTTCAGCAAGCAAGGTTGTGTGGACTACATATCGCAAGTTGTTAATGTCTTCCTCCAATCTTGAAGCCCCGCTCTTCTTCACATGAGTATTTGTTAATTTTCTTTACCTTTTTATACGGTGGCTATTATGTTACAGGCTTATCACATTCATTTCCACAACAGTCCTCTAAGGTCAGTAGTATTATCCCAATTTTTTATAGGTAAGAAAAATGAAGTTCAAAGACATTAAGTGATTTGCCCAAAGTCATACACGGCTAGTAACAAGCAGACCCGCCATTTGAACCCAGGCTTACTAGGTTCTAAAGTCCGGCTTCTTTGCAACAGGGTTAAGAGTCCCCTAGAACTGTATAAAAATTTGAAATGGTATAAAATATTTGTATTTAAGTGCAACCTTTGGGGGAAAAATAGCAACATGATGGTTTTCTTCACAGTTCCAAGGCATTGCAGGAGCTAATCATTGCACAAAACCACAGCTTTCTTAGCATTCCCCTGAAGAAAGGGGTCTAGGTCACTGCCTCTCTTCCAGATGGTAAAACAAGAACAGACAGACTGGGGTAAAAATGACTCATTAAAGCCCACAACATAAAACCATAGCAAAATTGAGCAGAGATCCCAGAAGGTAGTGGACATTTCTTCAGGGTAGCATCAGTGTTATTTTTTAAATACAATTTAACACATAATAACACAGGGCCAGACAAAGCTAGCATTGTTCTGGCTGAATGCTAAAGCTAGTTGGATTTGAGCTCACAATTTAGCTGGAACAAACATAAATTAGCACTTAATTGTATTTGAGAACTTTCTTTCATAAACAGCATTCAATATACACTTTTATAACTTTCTTTCATAAAAGGCATTCAATATACATTTTTATATGATCACTCATTCAGTGACAAAATAATTTCAGCCAAAAATTTGCAGTAGTGATTGAAGGGCAGGCTGAAGTATTAACAGAACAAGAAAAAATATAGAGGTCTCATTATATAAGGTTCTCCTTTTTTAACTAAGACACATGAGAGGAGACAGATCTGCTTCCCTTGGTGAATAACTAGAAAGGGGCTAGAATAATAACCAAAAAAACAAAAAAACTTAAATGTAAGGGTTTTGCTGCTTCCCCAAGGAAAAATTACTATAGGAGAACTGTGACAAACTGTTCATGTAACCTCTCAGCACACAGCTAGACTATATTTCCCAGCCTCCCTTGCAGTTAGGTGTGACCATGTGACTGAATTCTGGCCAACAGAATAAAGGCAGTAGTCAAGTACTCTAGTTTTAGGCCTGACTCATAAAGACCTTTCACCCTTAACTCTTCTCTCATTCTCCGTCCACTGGTTGGAAGCAAAGGCCTTGTGGTTTTGCAGAGCCACAAGATAGAAGGAATGAGTCCCTGACTCACCTTTTGTAAGGCCACCCACCAAACACCAGATAAGATTTTATATGTACAAAAAATAAGTTTCTATGTGTTAGTTGTTATTAGCTGCTGTCAGTTTGGCTCTGACTCATGGAGACCTTGTGTACAATGGTTTCAGACCATTGTGATCCACAGGGCTTTCATTGGCTGGTTTTGGGGAAGGAGAGCACTAGGCCTCTCTTCCTAGTCTATCAAGTCTGGAATCTGTTCAGCATGATAGCAACACGCAAGCCTCCAGTGACATGAGTGGTGGCTGCACTTGAGGTGCATCAGCCAGGAATCAAACCCAGGTCTCCTGCGTGACAGGCGAGAATTCTACGTGTTAAGCCACAGAGAATTTGGAGTTAACTGGCTACAGCCACTAACATTACTTAACCTGCCTAATACAGGAACTAAGTAGAATATAAATTTTTAAACCTTCTGGATGTATTGCACTGGGCAAATCTGCTGCAATTTAAAGAACCCTTTGAAGTTTTCAAAAGCAAAGGTATCACTTTGATAACTAAGCTGCGCGTGACCCAAGCCATGGTCTTTTCAATTGCCTCAAATGCATGCGAAAGCTGGGCAATGAAAAAGGAACACAGAAGGAGAATTGATACGTTCAAACTGTGGTGCTGACGAAGAATATAGACTATACCGTGAACTGCCAAAAAAATGAACAAATCAGTCTTGAAGAAATAAAACCAGAATATTCCTTAAAGTGAGGGTGGTGAAATTTTTCTTGCTTACTTTGGACACATCGTGAGGAAAGACCAGTTGCTAGAGAAGGACATCATGGCTGGGAAAGTACAGGGCCAGCAAATACAAGGGAAATCCTCAATGAGATGAATTTACACAATAGCTGAAATAATGGACTCAAACATGCCAGCAATCACAGAGATGGCACAGGATCGGGCAACATTTCAGTCTGTTAAACACAAGGTCACCATGAGTCAGAGCCGACTTGACAGCAACTAACAACAGCAACAACGTAGGTGCTCAGCACTGCATCAGGTACTTTTAATACATCGTTTTATTTAATCTTCTCAACAACCCTATAGTAGACACTGACATTTCCATGTAACAGATCATCCAAATTTGACTCACAGAAGTTATTTAGCTTCCACTAAATCTCAGAAAGAGTATCGGACCTGAGTTTATAGCCTTGGTCTTTCTGATTCAAATCCTTATGATTTTTCAATTGTACCACATTGTTTCACTAACTTGGTATGATTCAGGTCATAGTCCTTCTCTGCCACCATCTTCCCTTTGCAAAGATTTAAAAGTATTTTTGAGACCCTCAAATGAAAAACAAAACAAAACCCATTGCCACTGAGTCAATTCTAACTCCTAGTGACCTTATAGGACAGAGTAGAACTGTCCCATAAGGTTTCCAAGAAGCACCTGGTGGATTCGAACTGCTGACTTTTTGGTTAGCAGCCACAGCTCTTAACCACTACACTACCAGGGTTTCCCTCAAGTGAAATGGACCCCATAAAGATAAGTCAGTTCTTCACTTGCTCCTCCCACATCACTCCATTTATTTTATCCTTATGAATCTGAACAGGATTTGATGCTCCTGGGACCCTGTCTTGCTGAAATCACAGGGAATGATTTTTCAAACTCTAGGATGAAAGGGTATTTTTATATGCAGCACTTGATGACTGTGAAGGCTTTTTCTTGACAGATCGAACAATTAAGCAATTATCTAAAGAAGTATTTGTTAAAATCTGACAGAAAAGAATACGGAACTCCGGGAGGTACAGGCTGCACCCATGAGCTCCTTGATGCTTTGTGCTCTCCCGACCCATTTAAAAATGTTATTTTGCTCTGAAATGTATTTAAAAAATGCTTAGGATAAAAAAAGCCAGATTTTCAAAGGTTTTTATACTTCCTCCCAACTCAAGAAATACCTCTGAAAAAAATTGCATGAAAATGCACATTAGATATTCAAGCATCAAGAAGAGGGCCAGAGCGGGGGCAGAATGAACACAGGCTCGCTCCCACGTGAGACCCCGAATCCTGGGGTCAGTGCTTGGTCTTAGAATCAGACGGACTTGAGTTCTACTTCCGGCTCTGCTTTTCCCAGCTGCGTGACCTTGGTCAAGTCACTTAACCTTAATGAGCCTCGTTTTCCTCCTTTATAAAAATAGGCTAATTCTTAGCTTTTTATGAGGATTAAAACAAATACTGTAGGTAAAGAACATAGTACAGGTGCGGACACGTAGCAGACACTTAATTGGCAGCTATATTTTTTGTCATCTTCATTGTCACTGACACCACCACAACTACATATAATTATAATAAAAGACGGAGTCTGACAAAAGCCCCAAGAGAGGTTCAGAGTGCTTAGGAATGTTATAATAAATTCAAACTTGGGGAGAGAGGACAATAAATAAATATTTGGTGGAAGTTGTTGCATTTTTTAAAATACACTTTATTTTCTTGAGTAGTTTTGATTTTAAAGAAAAAAAAAAACAATCCAGGACATCTCGCATTCCTGTAGTACATTTGTTACAACTGATGACCCAGTACTGGTACATTGTTAACTGAAGTCCACAGTTTATATTAAGGTTTAACCTTTGTGTTGTACAGTCCTATGGGTTTTGACAAACGCATAATGTCATGTGTCCACCACTACAGTATCGTACAGCATAGTTTCACTGCCCTAAAAATGCCCTGTGCTCCACCTATTTAAATTTTTTTTTCCACCTATTCATCCCTCCCCCCTCCCCACTATAGCATTTTTCAGCAGGCAGAAAGGTGGATATAAGAGTCTGTTCTGGTTAGGAGTCCTGTGTAAGCCTAGGTTCAAGGTGTGAGAATGCAAGCAGCCCAGGATGAGAGAAGAGGAAAAAGCTGGAATCACCAAAAAACAAACCGAGAAAAACCCCCCAAAACTCAAAAAACCCAACCCCTTGCATGTCAAGTCGATTCTGACTCAGGGATCCTCTAAGACAGAGCAGGGAGCCCTGGTGGCACAGTGGTTAAGAGCTCAGCTGCTAACCAAAAGGTTGGCAGTTCAAATCCACAAGCCACTCCTCAGAAACCCTATGGGGCGGTTCTACTCTGTCCTGTAGGGTTGCTATGAGTCAGAATCGACTCGATGGCAACAGGTTTGGTTTTTTCTTTCTAAGACAGAGTAGAACCACCCCATAGGGTTTCCAAGGCTGCAATCTTTACCGAAGTAGACACCACATCTTTCTCCCTCGGAGCAGCTGGTGTATTCGCACCAGCAACCTTTTGGTTGGCAGCTGAGCATTCCACCTTTGTGCCACCAGGCCTCCTTAGCTGGAATCACAGAAAGGCTTAAATGGCATAAAACTATCCTGCAAGCACCTCCTTCCTTGGGCGGATGTCTGTCTGTGGCTACCCATCATCTTTTGACCACTTCTCTGATGTGGGAAGAATTTCTCACATGATGAGTCCTACCTCCCCCAGGCAAAAGCTAGGAACTCATTTCCCAAGTCTCCTGTGCAGGCAGGGTACAGGCTGTGACCACCTACTTGGTTGAGATAGATAACGGATGAACGCGGCACAGAGGGGACTTGGCAAGCTGGAGGGAAGGCCTGGTCTGAAGCGGGAGGCAACCTCTCAGCTCTAGCTGACTGACGTCCTGTTGTTAGGTGCTGCTGAGTCAATTTCAACTCATAGCAACCCCATGTGACAGAGTAGAACTGCCCCATAGGGTTTTCTAGGCTGTGATCTTCACAGAAGCGGATCTCCAAATCTTTCTCCCAGGGAGCCACTGGGTGGGTTTGAACCACCAACCTTTTGGTGAGCACTTAACTATTATGCCAGCAGGGCTCCTGATTGATGTCCTATGGGAATACAAGTCAGATATTCCACTTTTTTCCAAGAGAAGCCCCCAATCCAGATTTCTGTGTGCAATACGATTTTGAAATGTGACTAATTCAAACAACACACCTGCAGGTCACATACTAGATCTAGAGATTGCCAGCACGTCACTTATTTACATAGACCAGGGTATTTGATGCCCATTTCACGTAGGTGATGAACTGTTCTTTCTCCTTCCCCTCTTCTGCCCTCCCTTCCCTACCTAATCAGCCTGCCTATACCCATTTAGAAACAGATAAGGTCTGGGCTTGCCTATCTTGTTAATATAAATACAGATATGGGCCAACTAAACTTTGTGAGCTACTAGTTTGCAAACTAGTATTTACATACTGGTTGCTCTGGTCACGACTATTAATTGCTTTTCAAGAGCAGTTTGTCAGGTTACAGCTGTCCACAAATAGACACTGCTTATTTTTAAATATAAGCAAGAAGGATTAATGCTACCATCTGACGGAAGTATCTTTTGCTGGTTCTAAAAATACTTTTGAATAGGAATGTGATAATAAGGTTCTCTATGAACTCATAACTTTTTACATTTTGACACAGCCTCACTGAGTCACTCAGTTTCTTTGACTATGAAATCAGGGGAAAGTCCTAAGGTTTCTTCACATCTAAACTAATGAAGGCGAAAGGCAAATGAACCCTGCACACCAATCCATTTCTCATATTTATGGCCTCAACAGGGTCCTTCCACCTCTAAGAATCAGACATTGATTTATCAAGGGTTCCCTGTGGCCAGGAAATAACAATATAAGTGCTTGTACATACAAGGCACAAATAAAATAGTTCTCAAAATAAACGTACTAAAGTAAAACAGTCCAGAAACTAAACGATGTACTGCATCAGGCAAATGGGCTGCAAAAGACCTTTTTAAAGCTCAAAAAGAAAACAAAGATGTCACTTTGATGACTAAGATGCACCTGACCCAAGCCATGGCCTTCTCAATTGCCTCATATGTATGCGAAAGCTGGACAATGAAAAAGGAAGACAGAAGAAGATATGATATATCTGAATTGTGACATTGGCAAAGAATAATGGATATACAGTGGACTTCCAGGACTGTCAGAAGAATGAACAATCAGTCTTAAATACAACCAGAATGCTCCTTAGAAGTGTGGATTGCGAAATTTCGTCTCTGGACACATCATCAGGAAAGAACAGCCGCTAGAAAAGGACATCATGTTTGGTCAGCGCAAATGAGGAAAACCCTCAATGAGATGGATTGACACAATAGCCATAACAATGGGCTCAAACGTATCAAAGATAATAGAGATGGCACCGGATTGGCCAATGTTTCCTTCTGTTACACATGGGGTCGCCACGAGTCGGAGCCAACTCGATGGTAACTAACAACATTTTCAAAAGCTTAAGTAAAAAGTCAAAGGAATCTCCAAAACAAAACAAACTCCTCTCCAGGTCATGGTGATAACTCTGTGGGTGGTCACTTTCTGCTGTCCCTTCTTCCTCTGGGCAGTGTTCTCGCCTGCGAGTGCCCACCTCTGTGATCTCATCTCCACCCAACTCTCCCAGTTACCACTCCTCTTGTTTGGTCAAAAAAGGAGTTGTTTCTCTCACTCTCCTCAATGGTATAAAAACCCTGGAAATATTTAGCCTTTCTGGGAGAGGGGTGTTGGCCTGAGTCATTGGGAAAGCTAGAGATGGGGTAGGGGGAAATAAAAAGCACAGGATAAAAAAGCTCTGAGCATTTGTGTTCCAGATAATAATCAACAGAGTTAGCCCTGACATAGCTCTTCCTATGTGCCAGGTGGTATAGTGGTTAAGAGCTCAGCTGCTAACCAAAAGATCAGCAGTTCAAATCCATGAGCCGCTCCTTGGAAACCGTACGGGGCAGTTCTACTCTGTCCTACAGGGTCACTGTGGGTCGGAGTCTACTTGCTGGCAATGAGTATTTAACCCATTCAACCCCCAATAACACTCAATGAGATAAGCGCTATTATTATCTATGTTTCAGATGAGAAAACTGAGATACAGAGAGGTTGAGAAACTTGCCTGAAGTCACACAGTGAATTAATGAAGGAGCTGGCATTCACACCCAGGGCATCTGGCTCCAGAGTCCATGCTCTTAAACACCATGCTAACTTAAGTCATTTGTATACATATGTCTTTTAGAGTTTTTGTCACATCCACCTACCACTTGAACATTTTCTGTAAGTCAACATATGCTTTTAGGAAAATAAGTTTAATTTTTAAAACAAACTTTAAATTACTACCATAAATGGAACATCAATAATAATTGCCATAAATATGAAGTAATAATAAAAATAAACACAGTAATTATCAAAATAAAAATGTTCATCTATGCATCATCTAAACTCATCTCAGGTATCCCTGTCATTTTTAGTTGCCATCCAGTCCATTCTGACTCATGGCGACCCCAGGTATGCACAGTAGAACTGCTTCATAGGGTTTTCAAGGCTGTCATCTTTTGGAACTAGACTGCCAGGCCTGTCTTCTGAGGCATCTCTGGGTGGGTTTGAACCCTCAACCTCTCAGCTAGTAGTCAAGCGCTTAACCACTTACATCACTCAGGGACTCCTTAGGCGTCCCTAGTAATGCACTAACTGTGCTTGGGGCAACAGTGATCTAGAGTGGTGCTTCTCAAACTGTAACGTGGACGGATCACCAGGGATCTTGTTAAAATGCAGATTCTGATTCAGGAGGTCTGGGGTGTGGCCTGAGATCCTGCATTTCTAACAAACTCGCAGGTGACGTCAACATTGATGGCCTGGGGAATCACACTTCGAGTAGCTCTAGAATGTGAAGTCCGTGGGAGGTGCAAATGGTTAACGCGCTCGGCCGCTAACCTAAAGGCTGGAAGGTTCGAGTTCACCCTGAGGCACCTTGGAAGAAAGGCCTGGTGATCTACTTCCAAAACACTGTCACTAAAAACCCTACGGAGCACAGTTCTACTCTGACACACATGGGGTCACATGAGTCAGAGCTGACTCAGCAGCAGCAACTGGGTTTTTTTTTAGAATGTGGAAGCTTGTCAGAACTGCACAGTCTCCACCCAGACACGTTGCATCAGAATCTTTGAGTGTCTTATCAACAAGTGGTTTTTACGCCCACTGAAGTTTGAAAAGTCCTGTTCTAGAACATCAAGGATGACGAAACTCTGCCCCATACAGTAGTCAGAAGTTGTGTCTTCCACTGAAAAGACTCGACTACGTGTCGACTCATTTAATTTTAGCAGGCTGGGTCCCTGATAATGGTATACCGTACTTAGAATTGGCAGTGACACAAAAAAAAGGAAAGGGAAACCAAGCTGAGGGCCCAGTCACCTCACACACAGGTGACACAAAGGATTTCTGACACCTGACAAACACCAGCACAGACAGCAGCTCCTCAAACGGAATCGGCTCAGCCCTAACTGCATGATATTGTTAATTATTCACTGGAATGCTTAAAGGAGTAATGCAGACTTGTCTATGTGGATTCTGAGATGAAGACACACCTTAGCCACAAACCAATATGTTTTCCTTTTATAACATTCTTATTGAAATGCAAATTTTTTCCCAGATCTTTCATTGAATTCATTATAATATCTGAACAGTATTTGAGGAAGAGAAAAATGGAGATATTGATAATATTCGCTATTGGCTCAGGCAATTCAATTAGGCTAAATGCCACAAAAATTGTGTACGTGTGGTTTCCAAGGATAAAGCGAGAAAATATTGGTTTCCTGTCTTTTTTTTTCCCCTGTCCTCGAATTAGCCAAAAGAAGCAATGAGTTTATAAAAAATACATGATATTAATCAGATATATGTACGTAAATCTCATTTTATATAACAGGCTTTTGGAAATGGTACCTCTCTAATTTTGGAAAGGCAAGGTATGCCTTAAGCATATAAAAGGAGTTTACTATTCAATAAAAATATGCAGTCAGTACTATAAAATAATGGGTCATTTTACAAAATAAATTGTTGTTGTTAGGTGCCATGGAGTTGATTCCAATTCATAGTGACCCCACAGAACAGAGTAGAACTGCCCCATAGAGTTTCCTAGGCTGTAATCTTTATGGGAGCAGATTGCCAGGTCTTTCCTCTCGTGGAGCTGCTGGGTGGGTTCAAACCAACGATCTTTTCGTTAAGCAGTTGAGTGCTTAACCGCTATCCCACCAGGGCTCCTTCAAAACAAATTTCCACCTCTGTAATTTATTTTATAATGGTAGATGTTACAATGAAGGTCCTGTTTTGTTTTCCATTCTTATCACTTAGGGTTGTGAATACTCCAGAAAAATGCTCCTTACAAAAATCATTGAGGAAATAACGTGCAGACTGGAGGTGGCTCAGGGTACAAGTCTACGCTAGAGTGAAAGATGGGAAAGACAAACCCTTTGCTTTCAAGTTTGGCTTCTGAAATTTTAGTTTACATACTTCACCTTAATCCTCGTGCTACATCTTCAGGCCAGAGGAGGATCAAACAGATTCTGGAGCCTCCGGTCCCTCATCCTGGGTGAAGTTATGCTAGAATCTCCAGCAGCCCACTCCAGGGAGCCACCGCTCAGCTCTGTCACCTGCAGATTCCTTCCAATGGCAGCAAGCCCAGCTCACTGACAGCCAAGCGTGATAAACTGACTGGCAGAACTACTCCTCAGCCAACGTGATAATCACTCCCCTATTTAATACAAACTCCTTTCAAGACTCTTTACTATTGAGTCAAATCCTACATCTACTCCTTTCTATCTGTCCTGTACTTTACACATCACACTT
Organism: Elephas maximus indicus; assembly: GCF_024166365.1. Classification (NCBI taxonomy): domain Eukaryota; kingdom Metazoa; phylum Chordata; class Mammalia; order Proboscidea; family Elephantidae; genus Elephas; species Elephas maximus. The sequence continues at coordinate 91,087,256 of NC_064826.1, read as the reverse complement.
TTAACATTTTCTTACAAATTGTTTCTTTATACCTCCATATCTTTGTGCATGCTATTCAGCCTGATGCCTTCTCCCCCTGGAAATTTCCTACTAATCCTTTAAAACCCCATTTAGGTGCCAGCTTCTCTGCACAGACTTTGGCAGAGCAAGCTTCTAGACTGGCATTAGGCACTCTGGCAATCTCCTTTTCACATATCTGTCACTCTCCTTTCACCAGACCATAGGCTCCTCAAAGGTTCAAAAAGAGGGACTATATCTTATATAGCTGGTTATTTCAAGGCCTTCTTGCTAAGTGAGAAAGAGCTAGATGGGGAACAACTAGAAAAAAAATGTGTATCTCTATCATCTATCAATCAATCAATCAATCAGGGATCAGGGCAATTGCTCAAGCAAAAGATGGAGATATATCTTGGTGGAACACTTTATGAAAGTTCAATGTGAGTCTACAAATGAGATATTCATCGTGTTGTTGTTGTCAGGTGCCAATGAGTCAGCTCCAACTCATAGCAACCTTATGTATAACAGAACGACACATTGCCTGGTCCTGCACCATCCTCACAATCCTAGCTATGTTTGAGTCCATTGTTGAAGCCACTGTGTCAATCCATCCCATTGACTGTTTCCCTCTTTTTGCTGACCCTCTACTTTACCAAGCATAATGTCCTTCTCCAGTGATTGGTCTCCCTATCCTTGCTTCTAAGAAGCATTCTGGCTATACTTCCTCCAAGACTGATTTGTTGGTTCTTCTGGAAGTCCATGTTATATTCAATATTCTTCGCCAACTCTACAGTTCCAATGCATCAATTCTTCTTCTGTCTTCTTTCTTCACATGCATATGAGGCAATTGAAAATATCCTAGCTTGGATGAGGTGCACCTTAGTCATCAAAGTGACATCTTTGCTTTTCAGAACTTTAAAGAGGTCTTTCACCTGAGATTTGCCTGATGCAATACATCATTTGATTTCTTGATTGCTACTTCCACGAATATTGATTGTTGATGCAAGCAGAATGAAATCCTTGACAATTTCAATTTCTTCATCATTTGTCCTGATGATTATTAAAGAAAAATGTTACAAACTAAAATAAGGGAACAGAAGTAAGGGAGAAATTCCTGTCCAACTGTAGACCTTACTACCAGTGAGGAAATTAAATATATTCTGGATATTGGGATCTCAAAGAGCAGTGCCCACTAAAAAAGCCATACCTGGCATGTTGGAAAATGATGCAATCAAAGAGGAAGACTTTTCAAAAAATATTTTTATCTTGACTCAAAATACATTGTGGTAAGTGGGGAAAGACTAAATAATGTCCACTACTGCCACTACTATTCATCATCCTAGAGATAGCAGTCAATTCAACTAGATATAAGACAGAAATACAACATATAATAGTTGGAAAGAGAAGGAGCCCTGTTGGCACAGTGGCTAAGTGCTCAGCTGCTAACCAAAAGGTCTGTGGTTGAATGCACCAGTGATGCTGGTAGAGAACAACAACAGTTGGAAAGGAGTCCGATTATCTTTTTTTTGTTGTTTTTTGCAGATTGTATGACTATATCAGTTCATGACAAATGAAGAAAAGATTGATGTTGTCAAGGATTTCTTTTTACTTGGATCCACAATCAACGTCCATGGAAGCAGCAGTCAAGAAATCAAAGGACGGGTTGCATTGGACAAATCTGCAAAAGACCTCTTTCAAGTGTTAAAAAGCAAAGATGTCACTTTGAGGACTAAAGTGCGCCTGCCCCAAGCCATGGTATTTTCAATCGCCTCATATGCATATGAAAGCTGGACAATGAATAAGGAAGACTGAAGAAGAATTGATGACTTTGAATTATGGTGTTGGTGAAGAATAATGAACATACCATAGACTGCCAGAAGAATGAATAAATCTGTCTTGGAGGAGGTACAGGCAGAATGTTCCTTAGAAACAAGGATGGTGAGACTTCATCTCACATACATTGGACATGTTATCAAGAGGGACCACCAGTACCCAGTCCCTGGAGAATGACATCATGTAGAAGTAGAAGGTCAGCAAAAAGAGGAAGACCCTCAGTGAGACGGATTAACACAGCAGCTGCAACAATAGGCTCAAACATAGCAAGGACTGTTAGGATGGCCCAAGAATGGGCAGTGTATCGTTCTGTTGTACATAGGGTCACTATGAGTCGGAAGTGACTCGACGGCACCTAACAATAACAACAACAGTGATTATATGCATGGACAACTCAACATAATCAGCTGAAAATTATAAACGATAAGAGAATTCAGAAAGGTGACTCTTCTAAACAAATACACAAAATCCAATAGTATTCTTATATACAAACAACAAACTCTCAGAAAATGTTATGAAGAAATAATTACATTCACAACACCAACTTTAAAAAACATACTAAGCATAAATTCAACAAGCTAGGAAAAGATACTGTCATAGATTGAATTGAATTGCATCTCCCAGAAATATCTGTCAACTTGGCTAGGACTTATTCCCAGTATTGTATGATCGTCCACCATTTTGTCATCTGATGTGATTTCCCGAGGTGTTGTAAATCCTATTACTATCATATAATTCGAAGGATTAGTGGCAGTTATATTGAGGAGACCTAGGGATGGAAACCCTGGTGGCGTAGAGGTTAAGTGCTACGGCCGCTAACCAAAAGGTCGGCAGTTCAAATCCACCAGGGGCTCCTTGGAAACTCTATGGGGAAGTTGTACTCCATCCTACACGGTCACTATGAGTTGAAATCAACTCGATGGCAATGGGTATAAGAATAGTGTCTTAAGTCAATATATTCCGAGATATAAAAGAGAGAAGTGAGCAGAGAGATGGAGTTGGGGTGGGGGGACCTCATACTACCAAGAAAGCAGTGCTGGGAGCAGAGTACGTCCTTTGGACATGGGGTCACTGTGCAGAAAAACTCTTAGTCCAGGGGAAGATTGATGAGAAGGCCTATAGAGAGAAAAAGCCTTCCCCTGGAGCTGATGCCCTGAATTTGGACTTACGGCCTACTTTACTTTGAGGAAATAAATTTTTCTTTGTTAAAGCCATCCACTTGTGTGTTTCTGTTATAGCAACACTAGGACAGACACATATGAGAGAAAGCTGTAAAACTCTGCTGAGGTACACTGAAGACATGGAAAAGCATTCTACTCTTGGATAGGAAGACTAAATATACAAATATTAATTTTCTCTATAGTAATCTACAAATTTAAGGTGACTACAATAAAAATATCAACTTATTTGTTTTTTAGAATTGTTGTTAGGTGCCGTCGAGTCGATTCCTACTCATGACAATCCTATGTATGCAGAGTAGAATTGCTCCACACGGTTTTAGAACATAGGTTTTTAGAACTAGTCAAGGTGATTCTAAAGTTCAAATGAAAATCTAAAATCATTGACAAATAATCAGGAAAATCCCGAAAAAGAAGGGTAATGGGTATGGGGTAAGAGAGGAAGGCATGGAAGAAGTATGCCCCCATTGGATATTAAAAAATTATAAAGCGATAATTACTAAAACAATTTGGTGCTGGTGTATAGACAGTCAGTAAGGTAAATGGAACTGAGAATCCAAAAATGAGCCTGTGTATTTTTGTGGATTTCGAATATGATAAAAAAAAATGACAGTATATCAGTTGGGATAAGTTATTCGATAAAAATTATTGAGAACTTTGGGTAGCAATCAGTAAAAAATAAAGTTAGAGAACTTAATGTTAGGACTTCATACCTTACGTTAAAATAAATACCAAAGGGCTCAAATTTTTAATTAAAAAAAAAATCATAAAAATACTCAAAATACAGGAGAAATTTCAAAAAATCTTAGCATCAGAGAGGCCTTTCTAAAAGCTATAAAAGAAGACATTTCTGCAAAAATAGGTACATGTATACATACAGAAAACAAAGCCAAAAGTCATACTACAAATTAGAGAGAAATTACAGTAAAATAAAAAGTCATACTACAAATGGGAGGGAATTAGAGTAAAATAAAAATTATAGTAAAGTGGCTGATGTCTTTTATGTCCTACAAAAAGGTATTCCTACAAATCTATACAAAAGTTGAATAATCCAATTGAAAATGGACAAAGAACCTAAACAGTTCACAGAAAAAGAAATAAAAATGGCATTTAAACATATTCAAAGATGTTCAACTTTATTCATAACGAGAAAATGCAGACGAAAACCACATAAGATACCTTTTGTCACCTGTTAGACTGGCAAAGATCAAAAAGTCTGGAGCGAGTGCAGGGAATCAAACACCCCCATAGTTATTGGTGGAGATATAAATTAGTACAACTTCTAATTAGTAGAGAGCAATTGGCAGCACGTATCAAAATTTTAAAACGACACTTCCCAGTTCTAGGAATTTATCCTGCTGATGCACTAATGCTTGTGAGAAAAAGTGTATGTATTCATTGCAGCATTGTTTTTAATAGCCAGAGGCTGGAAATAACCTACATAACCATCAACTGGAAACTGGTGATTAAATTATAGTTCACCCCTGATAATGACATACTGTTGTTGTGGTTGTTGTTAGCTGTCTTTGAGTTGGCCCCCCAACTCATAGACAACATGATACCACATACAACAGAGCTAAATGCCGCCCAATCCTATGCGGTCATTGAGTGCTGGTTGCGCATGAGTTTCATTTGCCAGGGACGAAGCCTGGGTCTTCCGCGTGGAAGGCAAGGATTCTACCACAGAACCACCACTGCCCCCAGTGGCATACCAGGTAGCTGTTAAAAAAGAATATGACAGCACTGAATGAACCTATATGGAATGATCTCCAGGTTATATTGTGAAGTGAAAAAAAGCAGGGAACAGAAAATGTATACAGAATGAATATGCCTTAGTGCTAATATGTGTGTATACGTATTTATAGGTATGCAGATATGTGATCATGCTTATATACGTATGAAACATATCTGAAAGGATACCTAGCAACTAGGCGGTCTGAGAGTGGGGTGTGAGAAAGTCTTACTTTACATTGTACAACTCTTTTATACTTTTTGATATATGTATTATGTGCTTTATTAACTATTCCAAAAATTAATTAAAGAACAAAAGATAAGTTCTTTGTATCGCCAACTCAGAGCATTGCCTTCTTTACTGGGGATATTTTTGAAGAAGTATTTTTAAAAATGCTTTGGCTACTGTGGAATACTATGCAACGATAAAGAACAATGAAGAATCTGAAACATTTCACAACACAGATGAATCTGGAGGGCATTATGCTGAGTGAAATTAGTCAGTCACAAAAGGACAAATAGTGTATGAAACCACTATTATAAGAACTCAAGAAAAGGTTTAAACACAGAAGAAAGCATTCTTTGCTGGTTGGGGGGAGGGAGTGGGTAATTCATTAACTAGATAGTAGATAAGAATCACCCTTGGTGAAGGGAAGGACAACACACGATACAGGGGAAATCAGCACAGCTGGACTAAACCAAAAGCTAAGAAGTTTCCTGATCACAACCAAACACTTCAAGGGGCAGAAGCTGGTTGGATGGACAGGGAAACCTGGAGCAGAAAGGGAGAGTATGCTGTTACATTGTAGGGACTGCAACTAGTGTCACATGACAATATGTGTATATAATTTTGTATGTGACATTAACTTCAGCTGTAAACTTTTACCTAAAGTACAATAAAAAATGCTTTGTGCTATTCGAATTAGGAGGTTTCTCTACACTTAATAGGTAAATGCAAATGTACAAAGAAAAAATGAAACCATTTTGATGAGCTGGTCTACATGAACAGCTGCTGGAGCCATCAATAACAGCACTGGGAGGATGGCTATTCGCCTCCACGAACAACTACCTCCCCGGCCATGAGAACAGAAGAACTGGACGGTGCCCCGCTACCATTACTGAACACTTTGACCAAAGATTCTGCAGGAGAAACCTGATCAAAAGGGGGAAAATGTGGAATAGAATTTCAAATTCTAATGGAATCCTGATTTTCTGTAGGCATTGAAGCTGGGTGAACCCCAGAAACTATTGCCCTGAGATAATTTTTAAACCTTAAGCCAAAAACATCCCCTGAAGTTTTATTGAAACTGAAAAAACCAAACCCAGTGCCACTGAGTTGATTCTGACTCATAGCAACCCTATAGGACGGAGTAGAACTGCCCCATAGAGTTTCCAAGGAGCGCCTGGCAGATTTGAACTGCCAACCCTTTGGTTAACAGCCATAGCACTTAACCACTACGCCACCAGGCTTTCCAACCAAACAATAATTTAGCTTAATTAGTAAGGAATGTCTGTTTTGAGCATTGTGCATTTTTTAAAAACTGTCTATATGGGATAAAATTAACAGCAACTTGAAAAATTGGATAGAAGGCTTGGGGGCAGCGAGTTTATGTTCATGGGGGAGGAAAAGAAAAGGAGAGTGAAAATGATTGCACAACTTGCAGAGTGTAATCAATGCCAATGAATTGTACATACAGAAACTGTTGAACTGGTGTATGTTCTGCTGCATATATTTTCAACAACAACAGAAAGAAAGAAAATCATTTATTAAAAAAACACACAGCATTTAGAGCTGGCAATGGGCTTTGCTATGCTGGCCCTGCACACAGACTTCCAGAATAACTGAAATCACCATTACAGCCAAACAAAAGTGCAAAGGCAACTGACCAACTGCACTAGGAAAAAGGGCAAGAGTAGAATAAAATAATTCTGAAACCAAGCCACATGTCTTAACACCTGTTTTTTCTCTTAACACACGGTTAACACAGAATGAGGAATGATTTCAGGACATGATTCTTTATTAGGCATGAATCATTTGCAAGTTGGTCCCAGCTGTGACTAATCTTTGTCATTCCTTAAACGCAAGAACACAAGAATGCTTGCAAAACCTCCTCAGGCACAAGTTGATCCCATGAGGAGCTACAAAATACTGCACCCCAAACCCTACGGACAGGTATTCTGGCCTATCATTTTTAGGCATATGTAATTTTTATGGATAATGTCAAAATGACTACAGATCAAGCATCACCATTTACAACTCACTGAGCATCCAAGAAGGCCAGGAAGGCACAATGCCAGGCATAAACTCAGTATAACCTTTACCCTTCCTTCTAAAAGTTTGCTGGTGAATTTCTAAAACCTAAGGACATACACATTTGGATGAAAACCAGAAAAAAACATGCAAAAGCTGTCAAAATACAAGGAAAGTGAATTTTAAATTCAGAAAAAATGTTGTTTGCTTGCTCGTCCCGTTTTAGGCAGCCTTCTTACCTGCTTCTAAAGCTACCTTGTTTTTCCTCTGAATTGTTGAATAGCAGCATAATTGAAAAAAAAAATTGTTTTCACTCAAAAATTTAAAAGGAAGGGTTGGGGCCAAGATGGCAGAGTAGTCAGATGCTACCTGTGGTCCCTCTTACAACTAAGACCTGAAAAAAAACAAGTGAATTGATTATACATGACAATCTAGAAGCCCTGAACATGAAAGACAAAGTTGAGGAGTCAGACTGAGTGGCAGGGGAAGGGGGAGACAGTTCAGAAGCAGCTAGGATTTGCCAGACCTGATCTAGCTGGCACGTTGCAGGCTGGATTGGCTGGCGTGCGCAGGGTGAGGCAAGCACTAGAGTTCAGGATATGTTTTCCACACCATGAGAAACTGAGCAGCAGAGGGTTTGCATAAGCCTCCAGAACCAGGGAGAAGCGATGCTGAATCTGCGAAAGTTAAGTGCAAGCATCTAACCTACTGTGGGGGATCAAAAAACCCTTCCCCCTCTAGGAAGTACCTCCTTCCAATTCACCCACCCCCTCCCCACTCCGCTCAGGTCCTGATTTGCCTTCAGCGATTGCCGCGCACTCTGGGCTGGAGGTGAGATCCATTGCACGCTCCAAGCCATTCTCCCGGCTTTGGAGAGGGAACAAATTAACGGGAAAAAATAATCTGCCAGCTTCCCTAAAGCAGGATCTCAGGGCAGGCACTGCCCCTTTGCCTAGACTTTGAATGCCTTTCACACCTGCCTAGACCTGTGTGGGTCCATTTCAACAGTGTAGACCCTCACCAGCATAGTACAACAGGGTACATATATGAAGCCTATTTTCAACTGCAACAGCTAAGGGGTAGTGGCAGATTTGTGGCATTTGGCACCACCCTGCCCATTAGGCAGAGTCCTCACCTACTCACATCAGGGGCCTAAGGACTGGTGGCTCCACCCACTCTGCCTAGCCACTCAAGATAGGGGTCTGAGAATAAGTGGTGCCTCCCAGTCCTTACAGATGACAATTGGGTGACCAAAGTCTGGCTGCAAAATCCATCCACCTATGTGTGCTAGGGGACAGGGACACGCCTTCCACTCAGGCACTCAAAGGCAGCCATCAGCCCCCTAACCTTGCTCAGCATATAACCCCCTACTTCAGCTAGATACCTGTGCCTGCTCCAATCACCCCGAAACAGCCCTGCCTGCCTAGGACCATAGGTGAGAGCCTGCACTACACACTTGGTGACCTGGACAACTGAGCTGAATCCACACAAGAAAAGTAAATGGACTCCTGGGCTGACATACCTAGTAGCAGCTCTATTCACCTGATGACAGGATGTAAGACCTTCAAAGATGCCAATAATCAAAGTAGCTCACATGACCAACCTATTTGGGCATATCAAAACAAAACAATAAGCTAGGACACAGCAAGCAAACATAAAACAAAAATAACTTATTGATGGCTTGGAGACAACAGCCAGTATCAAGCCACATAAAGAGGCAGACCATGATGGCTTCAGCAAGCAATGAAAACAAAGAACTAAAAAACCTCCTGGAAGAAGAGAAAGTCTTGGAATTACTGGAGGTAGAATTCAAAAGATTAATATACAGAGCTCTTCAAGAGATCAGGAAAGAGATCAGGCAAAATACAGACCAAGCCCAGGAACACACAGACAAAGCAACAGAGGAACTTAAGAAGATTATATAAGAGCATAATGACAAATTTTAACAGGCTACAGGAATCCATAGAGAGATAGCAAACAGAAATCCAAAAGATTAACAATAAAATTTCAGAATTAGACATTTCAACAGAAAGTCATGGGAGCAGTATTAAGGCACTGGAAGACAGAATCAGTGAGATTGAAGATAAAGCAATTGATGCCAATTTATTTGAGGAAAAATCAGATAAAAGAATTAAAAAAAATGAAGAAACCCTAAGAATTATTTGGGACTCTATCTGGGTCTGGGTTATCAAAAGGAATAGCCTACCAGTGACTGGAGTATAAGAATGGGCACGGTGGGGGGGAGGGATAACAGAAAATATAGAGAGAATTGTTGAAGATTTGTTGGCAGAAAACTTCCCAGATATCATGAAACATAAGATACCTATCCAAGTAGCTCATTGAACCTCACACAGGGCAGACCCCAAAAGAAAGTCACCAAGACATAATCAAAATTGCCAAAACCAAAGATAAAGAGAGAGTTTTAAGAGCATCTAGGCATAAATGAATGAAAAGTCATCTACAAAGGAGAGTCCATTAGACTAAGCTCTGACTGCTCGGCAGAAACCATGAAGGTAAGAAGGCAATGGGATGACATATATAAAGCCTAGAAGGAAAAAGATTGCCAGCCAAGAATTATATATCCAGCAAAAATGTCTCTTGAATATGATGCCAAAATTAGGGCATTTCCAGGTAAACAGAAGTTAAGGGAATTTGCAAAAACCAAACCAAAATTACAAGAAATACTGAAGGAAGTCCTCCAGTTAGAAAATCAGTAACATCAGATAACGACCCAAGACTAGAACACAGGACAGAACAACCAGATATCAGCCCAGATAGGGAAGTCACAAAAATAAATCAAAGCAAAAATACTGAAAATAGGGAAACAGAGGCATCAATATGTAAAAGATGACAGCATTAAAACAAAAAAGGGACTAAATAATGTACACATGGAACTTCAATATGGAGAGGAAGTCAAGATGATATCAAGAAATAAAAGACTGGCTTAAACTTAGAAAAATCAGGGTAAATATTAAGGTACCACAAAGGAAACTAACAATGCTACACATCGAGATCGAAAAGAAAAACATAAAGACTCAGCAAATAAAAAATCAGCAATGAAAAAGATGAAAAGAAAATACATTAAAAAAAGCAACTCGGCACATAAAATTAAGTGGAACAAAGAAACTGTCAACAACACACCAAAAAATACATCAAAATGACAACACTAAACTCATCCTTATCAATAATTATGCTGAACCTAAATGGACTAAACACATCAATAAAGAAACAGAGAGTGGCAGTGTGGATTAAAAAAACATGATTTGTCAATATGTTGCCTACAAGAGAAACATATTAGACTCAAAGACACAAAAAAACTAAAACTCAAAGGACGGAAAAAATATATTATCCAAACAACAATCAAAAAAGAGCAGGAGTGGCAATATTAATCTCTGACAAAATAGACTTTAAAGTAAAATCAACCACAAAGGACAACAAAAGACACTATATAATGATTAAAGGGTCAATACACCAGGAAGACATAACCATAATAAATATTTACGCAGGGCTCCAAAATACATAAAACAAACTCTAACAGTATCAAAAAGAGAAATAGACAGCTCCACAGTAATAGTAGGAGACTTCAACACACCACTTTCAGTGAAGGACAGAACATCCAGAAAGAAGCTCAATAAAGACATAAAAAAAAAAAAAAAAAAGTGCTAGGAGATCTAAATGCCACAATCAACCAACTTGATCTCTTAGACATATACAGAACACTCCACCCAACAGCAGCCAAGTATACTTTCCTTCCCAATACACATGGAAAATTCTCCAGAATAGACCACATATTGGGCCACCAAGCAAGCCTTAACAGAATCCAAAACATTGAAATATTACAAAGCATTTTTTCTGACCATAAAGCCATAAAAGTAGAAATCAGTAACAGAAAAAGCAAGGAAAAAAAAAATCTAATACATGGAAACCAAACAACACCTTGCTCAAAAACTACTGGGTTACAGAAGAAATCAAGCATAGAATAAAAAAAAAATTCATAGAATCAAATCAGAATGAAAACACAGCCTACCAGAACCTTTGGGGCACAGTGAAAGCAGAGCTCAGAGGTCAATTTATAGCAATAAATGCACAGATCCAAAAAGAAGAAAAGGCCAAAATCAAAGCCCTAACCCTACAACTCAAACAAATAGGAAGAGAGCAGCAAAAGAAGCCCAGGGGCACCAGAAGAAAGGAAATAATAAACATTAGAGCAAAAATAAATGAAATAGAAACTAGAAAAACAATTTTAAAAAAGTTAATAAGACCAAAAGCTGGTTGTTTGAAAAGATTAACAGAATCGACGAACCATTGGCCAAACTGACGAAAGAAAAACAGGAGAGGAAGCAAATAATCCAAATAAGAAATGAGATGGGTGATATCACAATAGCCTCAAATGAAATTAAGAGGATCATAATAGAATAATATGAAAAATTGTACTCCAATAAATTTGAAAACCTAGAGGAAACGGACAAATTTCTGGAAATACACTACAGAGACAGAGGTAGAACAACTAAATAAACCTATAACAAAAGAAGAGATTGAAGAGGTAATTAAAAAACTCGCAACAACAACAAAAATGCTGTGGCCCTGGACGGCCTCACTGGAGAATTCTACCACTTTCGAGAAGAGTTAACACCAGTACTACTAAAGGTATTTCAAAGCACAGAAAAGGATGGAATACACTTGAACTTGTTCTATGAAGCCAGTATAACCCTGATACCAAAACCAGATAAAGATGTCACAAAAAAGAAAATTACAGACAAATATCTCTCAAGAACATGGACACAAAAATCCTCAACAAAATTCTAGCCAATAGAATTCAACAACATGTCAAAAAAATAATTCACCATGACTAAGTGGGGTTCATACCAGCTATGCAGGGATGGTTCAACATTAGAAAAACAATCAGTGCAATCCATCTCATAAATAAAATAAAAGATAAGAACCACATGATCTTATCAATTGATGCAGAAAAGGCATTCAACAACAGAAACATAACAAGAGAAGAGATTGCAAGGGTAATAAAAAAAAAACTTCCAACCAAAAAAGCCCTGGTCCAGATGGCTTCGCTGGACAATTCTACCAAACATTCAGAGAAAAGCTTACACCAGTACTACCCAAACTATTTCAGAACATAGAAAAGGGAGTGATACTTCTGAATTCATTCTATGAAGCCAGCATAAACCTGATACCCAAACCAGGTAAAGACACCACAAAAAAAGGAAATTACAGACCAGTATCTCTCATGAATATAAATGCAAAAATTCTCAACAAAATTCTAGCCAATAGAATTCAGCACATCAAAAAAAATAATACACCATGACCAAGTAGGATTCATACCAGGTATGCAACAATGGTTCAACATTAGAAAATCAATCAACGTAATCCAACACATAAATAAAAGGAAAGACAAGAATCACACGATCCTCTCAATTGATGCAGAAAAGGCATTTGACGAAGTCCAACACCCATTCCTGATAAAAACTCTCAATAAAATATGTATGGAAGGGAAATTTCTCAACACAATAAAGTGTATCTATGCAAAAGCAACTGCCAACATTGTTCTCAATGGAGAGACGCTGAAAACATTCCCCTTGAGATCAGGAACAAGACAAGGATGCCCTTTATCAGTACTCCTATTTAACATTGTGTTGGAAGTCTTAGCTACAGCAATAAGGCAAGAAACAGAAATAAAGTGCATCCAAATTGGTAAAGAAGTTAAATTGTTCCTATTTGCGGATGATATGATACTAATAAACTCCAAAAGACTCCACGAGAAAACTACTGGAACCGATAGAAAGATCAGCAGAGCAGCAGGATACAAGATAAACATACAAAAATCAGTTGGATTCCTATACACTGATAAAATCAATGATGAAAAGGAAATCAGGAAAACAATACCATATTATAGCCCCTAAGAAAATAAAATACTTGGGAATGAATCTAACCAGGGATGTAAAAGACCTGTACAAAGAACACTACAAAACACTACTGCAAGAAACCAAAAGAGATCTATATAAATGCAAAAACATACCATGATCATGGATAGGTAGACTCAACATTGTGAAAATGACAATTCTACCCAAAGTGATTTACAAATACAATGCAATTCTGATCCAAATACCAACAACACTCTTTAAAGAGATGGAAAAACTTACCATTAACTTTATAGGGAAAGGGAACAGGCCCCGGATAAGTACAGCACTACTGAAGAAGAACAATAAAGCAGGAGGACTCACACTAACTGACCTCAGAACCTACTATACAGCTACAGTAGTCGAAAGAGCCTGGTAGTTGTACAACGACAGATACATTGACCAATGGAACAGAATTGAGAACCCAGATGTAAACCCATCCACCTATGGTCACCTGATCTTCGACAAGCGCCCAAAGTCCATCAAATGGGGGAAAAGACAGTCTTTTTAACAAATGGTGCTGGCAAAACTGGATGTCCATCTGCAAAAAAATGAAATAGGACCCATACCTCACACCACATACAAAAACTAACTCAAAATGGATCAAAGACCTAAATATATTAAGTTCACAGAAGAAAAAAAATACGATCAATGCTAGAGGCCCTAATACACGGCATTGACAGAATACCAACCACAACCAACAACACACAAGCTCCAGAGGACAAGCTAGATAACTGGGATCTTCTAAAAAATTAAACACTCATGCTCATCAAAAGACTTCACCAAAAGACTAAAAAGAGAACCTAGAGACTGGGAAAAATTTTTGGCTATTACAAAATCAGACAAAGGTCTAATCTGTAAAATCTACAAGAAAATCCAACACCTCTACAACAAAAGGACAAATGAACCAATTTAAAAATGGGCAAAGGAAATGAACAGACGCTTCACCAAAGAAGACATTCAAGCAGCCAACAGACACATGAGGAAATGCTTACGATCTCTAGCCATCAGAGAAATGCAAATCAAAACCACAATGAGATACCATCTCACCCTGGCATTACTGGCACAAATCTATAAAAGAGAAAATAACAAATGTGGGAGAGGCTGCCGGGAGATCAGAACTCTTATGCACTGTGGGTGGGAATGCAAAATGATACAACCATTTTGGAAAATGATATGGTGCTTCCTTAAAAAGCTAGAAAGAGAAATACCGTATGATCCAGCAATCCCACTCCCAGGAATATATCCTAGAGAAATAAGAGTTGTCACATGAACAGATATATGTACACCCATGTTCATTGCAGCTTTGTTCACAATAGCAAAAAGATGGAAACAACCTAGATGCCCATCAACAGATGAATGGATAAACAAACTGTGGTACATACACACAATGGAGTATTACGCAATGCTAAAGAATAATGATGAATCTGTGAAGCATCACATAACATGGATGCTTTTGGAGGACATTATGCTGAGTGAAATAAGTCAATCACAAAAGGACAAATATTTGTATGAGACCACTACGGTAAAAACTCATGGAAAGGTTTACATACAAAAAGAAACAATTTTTGACGGTTACGAGGGAGGGAAGGGGTGGGGATGGAAAAACATAGACAATAGATAAAAATGGTAACTTTGGTGAAGGGTAAGACAGTGCACAATACTGGGGAAGGCAGCAGTCTGTACAAGCTAGGGCCACAGTAGCTCCATAGACACATCCAAACTCCCTAAAGGACCCAATTGCTAGGCTGAGGGCTGTGGGGACCATGGTCTCAGGGAGTATCTAGCTCAATTGGCATAACAGTTTATAAAGAAAATGTTCTACATTCTACTTTGGTGACTAGCGTCCGGGGTCTGAAAAGCCTGTGAGTGGCCATCTAGGATACTCCACTGCTTTTACTCCTTCAGGAGCAAGGAAGAATGAAGAAAACTGAAGACACAAGGGAAAGATTAGTCCAAAGGTCTAATGGACCACATCTACCACAGTCTCTATCAGACCAAGTCCAGTATAACTAGATGGTGCCCGGCTACTACCACTGCTGACTGCTCTGACAGGGATCACAATAGAGGGTCCTGGACAGAGCTGAAGAAAAGTGTAGAACAAAATTCTAACCCAAAAAGAAAGACCAGACTTGCTGGCCTGACAGAGACTGGAGAAACCCTGAGAGTACGGCCCCCAGGCACCCTTTCAGCTCAGTAATGAGGTCACCCCTCAGGTTTGCCCTTCAATCAAAGATTCAACAGGCCCATGGAACAAAACATGATTAAAGGTGTGCACCAGCCCTGGGGCAGGGATTGGAAGGTAGGAGGCAACACGAAAGCTGGTAATAGGGAACCCAAGGTTGAGAGGGGAGAGTGTTGACATGTTGTGGGGTTGTTAACCAATGTCATACAACAATGTATGTACTAACTGATGAGAAACTAGTTTGTATTATGTAAACCTTCATCTGAAGTTCAATTTAAAAAGAAAAAAGTCCAACACCCATTCATGATAAAAACTCTCAGCAAAATAGGAATAGAACGGAAATTCCTCAACATAATAAATGGCATTTATACAAAGCCAACAGCCAACATCATCCTAGATAGAGAGAGTTTAGAAGCATTCCCCTTGAGACCAGGAACCAGACAAGGAAGACCTTTATCACCACCTTTTATTCAACATTGTGCTGGAGGTCCTAGCCAGAGCAATAAGGCAAGAAAAAGAAATAAAAAAAGTGGTACGGAAGAAGTAAAAGTATCCCTATTTGCAGATGATATGATCTTATACACAGAAAATCTCAAAGAGTCCACAAGAAAACTACTGAAACTAATAGGAGATTTCAGCAAAGTATCAGGATACAAGACAAACATACATAAATCAGGGATCCCTCTACACCAACAAAGAGAACTTTGAAAAGGAAATCACCAAATCGATACCATTTACAAAGGCCCCCAAGTAGATAAAATACTTAGGAATAAATCTAACCAAAGACGTAAAAGACCTATACAAAGAAAACTACAAGATACTACTGCAAGAAACCAAAAGAGTCCTACGTAAGTGGAAATACATACCTTGCTCATGGATAGAAAGACTCAACATTGTGAAAATGCCAGTTCTACCTAAAGTGAACTACAGATACAAGGCAAACCCAATCCAAATTCCAATTACATTTTTTAACGAGATGGAGAAACAAATCATCAACTTCATATGGAAAGGGAAGAGGCCTCAGATAAGTAAAGCACTACAGAAGAAGAAGGACAAAGTGGGAGGCCTCACACTGCCTGATTTTAGAACCTATTATACCTCCATGGTAGTCAAAACAGCCTGGTACTGGTACAACAACAGATACTTAGACCAATGGAACAGAATTGAGAATCCAGGGCTAAGATCATCCACCTATGAGCAGCTGATATTTGACAAAGGCCCCAAGTCAGTCAAATGGGGGAAAAGACAGCCTCTTTAATGAACGGTGCTGGCACAGCTGGATGTCCATCTGCAAAAAAATGAAACAAGACCCATACCTCACACTGCACAAAAACCAACTCAAATGGAATCAAAGACCCGTACATAAAACGTAAAACAATAAAGATCATGGAAGAAAAAATAGGGACAATGTTAGGTGCCCTAATACATGGCATAAACAGTATACAAAACATTACTAACAATGCAGAAGAAAAATTAGATAACTGGGAGCTCCTAAAAATCAAACACCTATGCTCATCAAAAGACTTCATCAAGAGAGTAAAAAGTAAACCTACAGACTGGGAAAAAATTTTTGGCTACGACATATCTGATCAGGTCTAATCTCTAAAATCTACAAGATACTACAAAACCTCAACAACAAAAAGACAAATAACCCAATTAAAACATGGGCAAAGGATATGAACAGGCACTTCACCAAAGACATTGAGGTGGCCAAAAGATACATGAGAAAATCCTCACGCTGATTAGCCATTAGAGAAACGCAAATCAAAACTTCAGTGAGATCCCATCGCACCCCAACAAGGCTAGCATTAATCCCCGCTCCGCCCCCCCCAAAAAAAAACAGAAAAAATAAATGCTGGAGAGGTTGTGGAGAGACTGGAACACTTACATACTGCTGGAGGCAATGAAAATGTTACAACCACTTTGGAAACTGATCTGATGTTTCCTTAAAAAACTAGAAGTACCATACGATCCAGCAATCCCACTCCTTGGAATATATCCTAGAGAGATAAGAGCCGTCACATGAATAGACATATGCATACCCATGTTCATTGCAACACTGTCCGCAATGGCAAAAAGAGGGAAACAACTTAGGTGCCCATCAACAGATGAATGGATAAACAAATTATGACATATACACACAACAGAATACTATGTAACGATAAAGAACAATGAAGAATCCATGAAGCATCTCACAACATGGAGGAATCTAAAGGGCACTGTGCTGAGTGAGATTAGTCAGTTGCAAAAGGACAAATATTGCATGAGTCCACCATTATAGTAACTCAAGAAAAGGTTTAAACACAGAAGAAAATATTCTTTGATGGTTACGAGGGTGGGGAGGGAGAGAGGGGAATTCACTAACTAGATTAAAAAAAGTTTTTTTTTTAATTTATTTTTTTAACTAGATAGCAGATAAGAATTATCTTAGGTGAAGGGAAGGACAATACACAATACAGGGGAAGTCAGCACAACTGGACTAAACCAAAAGCTACGAAGTTTCCAGAACACAACCAAAACACTTTGAGGGACACAGTAGCAGCAGTGGGGGTCTGGGGACCATAGTTTCAGGGGACATCTACTTCAATTGGCATAACAAAGGTTATTAAGAAAATGTTCTACATCCCACTTTAGCGAGTGGTGTCTTGGGTCTTAAAAGCTTGTGAGTGGCCACCTAAGATGCATCAGTTGGTCCCAACCCATCTGGAGCAAAGGAGAATGAAGAACACCAAAGACATAAGGAAAATATTAGCCCAGGAGACTAAAGGGCCACGTAAACCAGACACTCCATCAGCCTGAGACCAGAAGAACTAGATGGTGCCCAGGTACCACCAATGACAGCCCTGACAGGGAACACAACAGAGTCCCTGATGGAGCAAGAGAATGCCATGGTGCAGAACTCAAATCCGCATAAAAAGACCAGACTCAACGGTCTGAATGAGACTAAAGGAACTCTAGAAGACACGGCTCCCGAACTCTCTGTCACTTCAGAACTAAAACAATTTCTGAAGCCAACTCTTCAGGCAAAGATTAGACTGGAATATAAAACATAAAATAATACTGGTAAAGAGTGTGTTTCTTAGTTCAAGCAGGTACAGGAGACTAAAGGGGCAGCTCCTGTCCAGAGGCAGGATGAGAAGGCAGAAAGGTATACAGGAGCTGATTGAATGGACACGGGAAACCTGGGGTGTAAAGGGGGAGTATGCTGTCATATTATATGGATTGCAGCTAGAGTCACGTAACAATATGTGTATAAATTTTTGCATGAAAAATTAACCTTAGTTGTAAACTTTCACCTAAAGCACAACTAAAAAAAAAAATGTAGAAGGGTCTGAGAATAAACAAGTTTTAAGGGATACTGGAGACTTAAAATCTATTTGTGTCATTAAAAGGATGTCTTTGGGGATCAGGAGCCGAGATGGCTGACTAGGTAGAAGCTACCTCGGATCCCTCTTGCAACAAAGGCTTGGAAAAACAAGTGAATCAATCACATGCATGACAATGTACGAACCCTGATCATCAAACACAGATCTAAAGAGTTGACCTGAGTAACAGAGACTCAGCCAGTGTAAGCAGGCTGCACACCGACGCGGCTAACAAGAGAACGAGCAACCACAGGGAAGCAGTGACTGTTTTCGGAGCCTGGAGCCAGTGTCCCAGTCAGAAAACCTTGGCACCAGGCTTTGGATTGGGCGCAGAGGAGCTAAGCATGGCATCCTGAGATGGCGCAAACATGGGATGCAGCCCTAGCCCCCAAAAGTGACCTCCGGTAAAGCCCAGCCAGTGCATGCAGGCAGCGCAGTGATGCGGCTGACAGGAGGAGAAGTCACCGGGAGGCAGCGACTGGTTTGGGAGCCTGGAGTGCAGCATCCCAGCCGGGGAACCTTGGTGCTGGGCTCTGGACTAGGAGCGGAGGAACTGACCACGGTTCTGAGACAGCACAAGCACAGGACTCCAAACTGACCCTCGGGGGCAATCTAGACCCAGCCAACACACACAGGCTACACACCCCTCGGGAATCTCAGATAAAACAGTCATCACCAAGCAAGATAAGCAACTTTGTCTATATTCCTGGGTGCTACTCTCTCCTATCTATCTGGTCCCTCCCCTCCCCTCCCCTTTCCAGGCAGCTTCATTAACAGTAGAATTTCCTGGGCCAGACAGTGAAGTGCTCTGTGGTGTTTTTTTTTGTTTTTTTTGTTTTTTGTCTTTTCCTAACCCATTCTCCTGGCCTGAGAGAAGCAGCTACAAAAAACCCAGGGACCAAAAATCCTTCCCTGACTTCCTGAAATTGGACTAAAAATACAGAACCAGCTCCAGCCAAGCATATGAGATCCACAGTCTTGGGCTTTCATCCCTACAGGGAACAAGGTGGCTGTTATAATCCAAAGGCAATTCTGATAGTGATCTGACTGTAATTGTTTTAGTGGATTACTGGAAAGACAAGTTTCCCAGGTCTGATATCTCTGCCTACTAAACACAGCCATCACTGACCCAGAACGGGGAACTGAGGGCTGAAGCTCCATCCAAACCACCTAGCCTCCTGCCGTAGGGGTCTGAGGACAGTGACACCTACCAATCTGTAGAGGTACATGCATTGGGTGCCTAAGGTACAGCTGCAGAGCCCACCCACCAAAGTCCTTTAGGAATAGAGACACACCTACCTCACCAGCACTTGGGGGAAGCCTGTCAGCATCCTGTCCCCCCTGGAGTGTGACCCCCTGCTGCTACTAGAGTCTGGTGCACACAACTATCACCACTACTAATCCTCTAAGTGAATAGGTGACAGTCTACACCACACACTTGGTGACCCAAAATCAGATTCTACTCAAGAATAGTGAATGGACTCTTAGGCTTATACATCTGGTAACAGCCCAAACCAGGTGGTAATAGGACATAAGTGATTCAAAGGCTACAACAATCAAGACAGCACAATCTAGTAGCCCATTTATGTATATTGAAAGAAAACAAAACAAAACTCAGTGAGCAAATATAAAATAAATCATTACAATATCTTATAGATGGTTCAGAGACAGCAGTCGATATCAAACCACATAAAGAAGCAGACCATGATTGCTTCTACAAATCCCCAAATTAAAGAAATCCAAATCTTTCCCAAATGAAGATACAATCCTGGAATTGCCAGATGCAGAATATAAAAAACTAATTTACAGAATGCTTCAAGACATCGGGGATGACCTCAAAAATGAAATAAGGCAATCTACAGAAAAAGCCAAGGAACACACTGATAAAGCAGTTGAAGAAATCAAAAAGATTATTCAAGAACATAGTGGAAAAAATTGATAAACTGCAAGAATCCATAGAGAGACGGCATTCAGAAATCCAAAAGATTAACAGTAAAATTACAGAATTAGACAACGCAATAGGAAGTCAGAGGAGCAGAATCGAGGAATTGCAATGCAGAGTGCAGAAGCTGGAGAATAAGGCAATTGACACCAATATAGTTGAAGAAAAAGCAGATAAAAGAATTAAAAAAAAAAGAAGAAACCCTAAGAATCATGTGGGACTATATCAAGAAGAATAACTTGTGTGTGATTGGAGTTCCAGAACAGGGAGGGATAGTAGAAAATACAGAGAGAATAGTTGAAGATCTGCTGGCAGAAAACTTCCCTGACGTCATGAAAGATGAAAGGATATCTATCCAAGATGCTCATCAAACCCCATATAAGATTGATCCAAAAAGAAAATCACGAAGGCATATTCACATCAAACTTGCCAAAACCAAAGATAAACAGAAAATTTTAAAAGCAGCCAGGGATAAAAGAAAGGTCTCCTACAAAGCAGAATCAATAAGAGTACATTCAGACTACTCAGCAGAAACCACGCATGCAAGAAGGCAATGGGATGGCATATATACAGCACTGAAGGAGAAAAACTGCCAGCCAAGGATCATATATCCAGCAAAACTCTCTCTCAAATATGAAGGTGAAATTAAAATATTTACAGATAAACACAAGCTTAGAGAACTTGCAAAAACCAAACCAAAGCTACAAGAAATACTAAATTAAATTGTTTGGTCAGAAAATCAATAATATCAGATACCAACACAACACAAGGTCACAACAGAACATCCTGCTATCAACTCAAATAGGGAAATCACAAAAACCAAATAAGATTAATTTAAAAAAGAAAAAAATGCTCAAAACAGGGAATCATTAAAGTCAATATGTGAAAGATCACAAATATCAAAAAGAGGGACTAAATTCAGGAGGCATAGAACTGCCATATGGAGAGGAAAACAAGGCAATATAGGACGATAGAAGTTAGGTTTTTACTTAGAAAAATAGGGGTAAATATTAAGGTAACCACAAAGAGGTCTAACAATTCCATAACTCAAAATAAAAACCAAGAAAAAACATAACGACTCAGCAAACATAAATTCAACTACTATGAAAATAAGGAACACACAATTTACAAAGAAAAAAGTCTCAGCACAAAAAAGTGAGTGGAAAAATGAAATTGTCAACAACACACACAAAAAGGCATCAAAATGACAGCACTAAACACATATTTATCTATAATTACGCTGAATGTAAATGGACTAAATGCACCAATAAAGAGACAGAGAGTCTCAGGCTGGATGAAGAAACACGATCCGTCTATATGCTGCCTACAAGAGACACACCTTAGACTTAGAGACACAGACAAACTAAAGCTCAAAGGACGGAAAAAAATATATCAAGCGAACAACAATCAAAAAAGAGCAGGAGTAGCAATATTAATTTCTGACAAAATAGACTTTAAAGTTAAATCCACCACAAATGATAAAGAAGAACACTACATAATGATTAAAGGGACAATTGACCAGGAAGATATAACCATATTAAATAGTTACGCACCCAGTGACAGGGCTGCAAAATACATAAAACAAACTTTAACAGAACTGAAAAGTCAGATGCACACCTCCACAATTATAGTAGGAGACTTCAACACACAACTGTCGGTGAAGGATAGGACTTCCAGTAAGAAGCTCAATAGAGACACAGAAGACCTAATTGCTACAATCAACCAGCTTGACCTCATAGACTTACACGGAACACTTCACCCAACACCTGCAAAGTATACTTTTTTTTTCTAGCGCACATGGAACATTCTCTAGAATAGACCACATATTAGGTCATAAAACAAACCTTTGCAGAATCCAAAACATCGAAATATTACAAAGCATCTTGTCAGACGACAAGGCCATAAAAGTAGAAATCAATAACAGAAAAATCAGGGAAAAGAAATCAAACACTTGGAAACTGAACAATACCATGCTCAAAAAAGACTGGGTTATAGAAGACATTAAAGAGGGAATAAAGAAATTCATAGAATGCAACGAGAATGAAAACACTTCCTATCAAAACCTCTGGGACACAGCAAAAGCAGTGCTCAGAGGTCAATTTATATCGATAAATGCACACACACATAAAGAAGAAAGAGCCAAAATCAGAGAACTGTCCCTGCAACTTGAACAAATAGAAAGTGAGCAACAAAAGAATCCATTAGGCACTGGAAGAAAACAAATAATAAAAATTAGAGCTGAACTAAATGAATTAGAGAATAGAAAAACAATTGAAAGAATTAACAAAGCCAAAAGCTGGTTCTTTGAAAAAATTAACAAAATTGATAAACCATTGGCCAGACTGACTAAAGGAATACAGGAAAGGAAACAAATAACCCGAATAAGAAACGAGATGGGCCATATCACAACAGGCCCAACTGAAATTAAAAGAATCATATCAGATTATCACAAAAAATTATACTCTAACAAATTGCAAACCTAGAAGAAATGGACGAATTCCTAGAAAAACACTACCTACCTAAATTAACACAATCAGAAGTAGAACAACTAAATAGACCCATGACAAAAAAAGAGATTGAAAAGGTAATCAAAAAACTCCCAACAAAAAAAAGCCCTGGTCCAGATGGCTTCACTGCAGAGTTCTACCAAACTTTCAGAGAAGAGTTAACACCACTACTACTAAAGGATTTCAAAACATAGAAAATGATGGAATACTACCTAACTCATTCTATGAAGCCACCATATCCCTGATACCAAAACCAGGTAAAGACACCACAAAAAAGAAAATTACAGACCTATATCCCTCATGAACATAGATGCGAAAATCCTCAACAAAATTCTAGCCAATAGAATTCAACAACATATCAAAAAAACAATCCACCACAACCAAGAGGGATTTACACCAGGTATGCAAGGTTGGTTTAATATTAGAAAAACCATTAATGTAATCCACCATATAAATAAAACAAAAGACAAAAACCACATGATCTTATCAACTGATGCAGAAAAGGCATTTGACAAAGTCCAACACCCATTCATGATAAAAACTCTCACCAAAATAGGAATTGAAGGAAAATTCCTCAACATAATAAAGGGCATCTATGCAAAGCCAACAGCCAACATCACTCTAAATGGAGAGAGCCTGAAAGCATTTCCCTTGAGAACAGGAACCAGACAAGGATGCCCTTTATCACTGCTCTTATTCAACATTGTGCTAGAGGTCCTAGCTAGAGCAATTAGGCTAGACAAAGAAATAAAGGGTATCCGGATGGGCAAGGAAGAAGTAAAAGTATCTCTATTTGCAGATGACATGATCTTATACACAGAAAACCCTAAGGAATCCTCCAGAAAACTACTGAAACTAATAGAAGAGTTCGGCAGAGTCTCAGGTTATAAGATAAACATACAAAAAATCACTTGGATTCCTCTACATCAACAAAAAGCACATCGAAGAGGAAATCACCAAATCAATACCATTCACAGTAGCCCCCAAGAAGATAAAATACTTAGGAATAAATCTTACCAAGGATGTAAAAGACCTATACAAAGAAAACTACAAAGTACTAGTGCAAGAAACTAAAAGGGACCTAACATAAGCGGAAAAACATACCTTGCTCATGGATAGGAAGACTTAACATAGTAAAACTGTATTCTACCAAAAGTCATCTATACATACAATGCACTTCTGATTCAAATTCCAATGACATTTTTTAATGTGATGGAGAAACAAATCAGCAACTTCATATGGAAGGGAAAGAAGCCCCGGATAAGTGTAGCATTACTGAAAAAGAAGAAGAAAGTGGGAGGCCTCACTCTACCGGATTTTAGAACATATTATACAGCCACAGTAGTCAAAACAGCCTGGTACTGGTATAACAACAGGCACATAGACCAATGGAACAGAATTGAGAACCCAGATATAAATCCATCCACATATGAGCAGCTGATATTTGACAAAGGCCCAGTGTCAGTTAATTGGGGAAAAGATAGTCTTTTTAACAAATGGTGCTGGCATAACTGGATATCCATTTGCAAAAAAATGAAACAGGACCCATACCTCACACCATGCACAAAAACTAACTCCAAGTGTATCAAAGACCTAAACATAAAGACTAAAACGATAAAGATCATGGAAGAAAAAATAGGGACAACGGTTAGGAGCCCTAATACAAGGCATAAACAGAACACAAAACATTACTAAAAATTACGAAGAGAAACCACATAACTGGGAGCTGCTAAAAATCAAACACCTATGCTCATCTAAAGACTTCACCAAAAGAGTAAAAAGACCACCTACAGACTGGGAAAAAATTTTCAGCTATGACATCTCCGACCAGCGCCTGATCTCTAAAATCTATACGATTCTGTTAAAACTCAACCACAAAAAGACAAACAACCCACTCAAAAATTGGGCAAAGGACATGAACATGCACTTCACTAAAGAAGATATTCAGGCAGCTAACAGATACATGAGAAAATGCTCTCGATCATTAGCCATTGGAGAAATGCAAATTAAAACTACCATGAGATTCCATCTCCAACAAGGCTGGCATTAATCCAAAAAACAGAAAATAATAAATGTTGGAGAGGCTGCGGAGAGATTGGAACTCTTAAAGACTGCTGGTGGGAATGTAAAATGGTACAACCACTTTGGAAATCTATCTGGTATTTTCTTAAAAAGTTAAAACTACCATACAACCCAGAAATCCCACTCCTCTGAATATTCCCTAGAGAAATAAAAACCTTTACACAAACAGATATATGCACACCCATGTTTATTGCAGTACTGTTTACAATAGCAAAAAGCTGGAAGCAACCAAGGTGTCCATCAACGGATGAATGGTTAAAGAAATTATGGTACATTCACACAATGGAATACTATGTATCGATAAAGAACAGTGAGGAATCTCTGAAACATTTCATAACATGGAGGAACCTGGAAGGCATTATGCTGAGTGAAATTAGTCAGATGCAAAAGGACAAATATTGTATAAGACCACTATTATATCTTGAGAAATAGTATAAACTGAGAAGAACACATTCTTTTGTGGTTACGAGAGGGGGGAGGGAGGGAGGGTGGGAGAGGGTGATTTATTGATTAGTTAGTAGATAAGAACTATTTTAGGTGAAGGGAAGGACAACACACAATACAGGGAAGGTCAGCTCAACTGGACTGGACCAAAAGCAAAGAAGTTTCCAGGATAAAGTGAATGCTTCGAAGGTCAGCAGAGCAAGGGTGGGGGTTTGGGAACTATGGCTTAAGGGACTTCTAAGTCAATTGGCAAAATAAATTCTATTAAGAAAACATTCTGCATCCCACTTTGAAGTGTGGCGTCTGGGGTCTTAAATGCTAACAAGCGGCCATCTAAAATGCATCAATTGGACTCAACCCACCTGGATCAAAGGAGAATGAAGAACACCAAGGTCACATGATAACTATGAGCCCAAGAGACAGAAAGGGCCACATGAACCAGAGACTTACATCATCCTGAGACCAGAAGAACTAGATGGTGCCCGGACACAACCGATGACTGCCCTGACAGAGAGCACAACAGAGAACCCCTGAGGGAGCAGGAGAACAGTGGGATGCAGACCCCAAATTCTCATAAGAAGACCAGACTTAATGGTCTGACTGAGACTAGAAGAATCCCGGTGGTCATGGTCCCCAAACTTTCTGTTGGCCCAGGACAGGAACCATTCCCGAAGACAACTCATCAGACATGGATTGGACTGGACAATGGGTTGAAGAGAGATGCTGATGAAGAGTGAGCTACTTGTATCAGG
Source organism: Elephas maximus indicus (assembly GCF_024166365.1). Lineage (NCBI taxonomy): Eukaryota > Metazoa > Chordata > Mammalia > Proboscidea > Elephantidae > Elephas > Elephas maximus. Next base: position 91,061,077 of record NC_064826.1, on the reverse strand, counting down.
TGGACACTTGAGACTGTGTTGGCATCTCCTGTCTGGAGGGGAAATGGGAGGGTAGAGAGGGTTAGAAACTGACAAAATGGTCACGACAGGAGAGACTGGAGGGAGGGAGCAGGCTGACTCATTAAAAAAATTTTTTTGGAGTAAATGGGAGTATGTAGTAAGGTGTATATAAGCTTATATGTGACTGACTTGATTTGTAAACTTTCACTTAAAGCACAATAAAAATTATTTAAAAAAAAGGATGTCTTTGGTCCTTTTACTTGATAATACCATATGAGAAAAAAAGTACTCCCTGCTTAACCTAATAGAATAGAATAGGACAGTAATAATTCACGTCAGACATATAGGAAAGGGGCCAGTTTCACTTTCTACTCTCACCTTCTCTGGGCAGACATGTTTGATATTTTAGTTTTTTTTATATATAGCTGGGAGAGTGTTTTGTTAAACAGCTCACTAACAGAAACAACAGCTCGCATGTACTGAGTGTATTCCCTACGCCAACAATTCAGATTGTTACATAATTGTTTTTCATCCTCCAAAGGACTCTGCCTCACAGCTATTTTTATCCCCATTTCACAGATGAGGAAACTAAGGGTCAAAGATGTAATGTAGCTAGCCAAGGTCAAATGGTTGTTGGAAGGTGATAAAACCAGATCAAATCCAAGTGAGTCTGATTCCAAGCCTGTGTGCTTTCCACTAGACCACCCAACCTCTGAAAAGCTCATCAGTCATAGTCGATGCAAATCTGCAAACATTTACAGAGCCTCTTCTTTAGGTTAGGTACCATGCTGCGCACTGAGCAAAATGGAAACATGAGTAGTAGGTAATGAATAGATCTTTGATGACAAATAGTTAACAGTTACTTATTAAAGGCCACTATGTACCAGGCAGAGGAGCCCTGGCTGCGCAGTGGTTAAGCACTCGACTGCTAACCGAAAGGTCATCAGTTTGAACCCGCCAGCCACTCTATGGGAGAAAGATGTGACGATCTGCTTCTGTAAAGATTTACAGCCTTGGAAACCCCATGGGGCAGCTCTACTCTGTTCTATAGGGTCGCTATGAATCCACTCAATAGGTTTTTTTGTTGTTTTTTTTAATGTGCCAGCTAGAGTTCCTGGGTGGTACAAAATGGTTAACAGGATCAGCTGCTAACTCAAAGGTGGAGGTTCAAGTTCACCCAGAGGTGCCTTGGAAGAAAGGCCTGATGATCTACTTCTGAAAAAATCAGAAATTGAAAACTCTATGGAGCAGTTCTACTTTGACACATATGGGGTTGCCACAAGTCAGAAATGTCTCAACAGCAACTTTTTTTTTGATGTGCCAGGTACTTCTCTAGAATAGAGAAAAGGAGAAAAAGAAGGAAAAAAAAGAGGTAATAAAGCATTTGGTATATGTAGAAAACACAAAACAAGTTCCAATATATTGTTAATCATGTAACTAAACATTAAAATTCCTTATTAAAAGACACAGATAACTCAAATTACTTTCGAAAAATCCAGCTATATCTTCTTTATAAGAAACACAGCTAAAACAAAATGACACTTAAAAGCTGAAAATAAACTAATGGAAACAATATACAAGGCAGACACTAATAGCTGATGCAGAACCCTCATGCCCTTCTGGTGGGAATAGAAAATGGTGCCACCACATTGGAAAGTTTGGCAGTTCCTCAGAAAGTTAAATATAGAGTTACCATGGGACTCAGCAAGTCCACTCTTATGTACTTGCTAAAGAGAAATGCAAACATGTGTCCACACAAAAACCTGTACACAAATGTTCACAGAAGCTTTACTCATAGTATCTAAAATGTGGGAACAACTCAAATTTCACCAATTGTGATGAATGGATACATAAAACGTGGTATATCCATTCAATGGAATATTATTTGGCTATAAAAAGGTATGAAGTACTGACATGGGCTATATATGAATGACCCCTGAAAACATTATGCTAATTCAAAGAAGCCAGTCACAAAAGACAATATACTCTATGATTCAATTTATATGAAATGTCCAGGGTAGGCAAATCCATAGAAATAGAAAGTAGATTAGTGGTTGCCAGAGGCTTGGGACAGGAGGAATGGGGAGTAACTGCTAATGGGTATGAGACTTCTTTTGGGGTGATGAAAATGTTCTAGCATTAGATAGTGCTGATGGTTGTACAACTCTGAATGTCCTAAAAACCAGTGAACCGTATAATTTAAAAGGGTAAATTTTATGGTATGTGAATTATATCTCAATAAAGCTGTTTCTTAAAAAAAAAAAAACCTGTGCAGCATTATTAATACAGGCAAAACAGAATCCAGGGCAAAAAATATTAATAAAAATACAAAGTGCTTTGGAAACATGAACGAAAGGGCAATTAATAGTTTCTGTGGGTTACGGACAAGTAAAGAGCATAAGAAAGACATCCACAAGCCAGGCTTTCAGAGACTGAGGGGTCGGGGGTATGCGAACAAAGCTCACAGCGGTGAGTTGCCAAGGAGTTTGGGCTTATTTTGCAGGCTTTTAGAGACAGAAAAGATGTTATTAGACTTCTGTGTTTCAAAACAGCACCCTGAGGGCCATGCATGAAGAATGAATTGTAGGGAGAAGAAACAAGAAACAGGTAGGCCACTTTGGGGAGCCACATGAGTGGGGAGGGGCATTTATTTGGATTAGAATAACAGCAGTGGGATAGAGAAGCCAAGTTCAAAAGACATTTTCTAAGCAGGAAATTAGATGGGATGTCTGCAGTGGGGAAGAGAGAAAAGCTCAGGATAACCCTAAGGCTCCTCGCCAAGACAATATAGTGTTAAATAAGGAAAGCAGGAGAAAGTGTAGGGGGCGGGGCATGACGGGGCAGGGAAAAATGAGTTTAGTTTGAAACAAACTGAGTTCTAGGTGCCTTTGCGAGTGGAAATTTAAATCTGAAATTTAGAAAAGCAGGGCTGGTGACAGTAGTTTAGGAATCTTTACATAAGGCATCTGAGTGTCTCATTCTCTAGTGCTAATTCTATGAAGAACTAAAGAAATATAACATTTAAATTACTGAGTCACCTTCTGTAATTTAGAATTAAGCAAGAGACATAGCTAATAATGGACGTTAAGTCAGGTGCCTGATACTGCTAGCTGCCTACTCAGTAACCATTCTTCCTTCTTCCTTATAGCAAAACTCCTATGATTTTTTTTTTGGGGGGGGGTGCAATTTAGCCACTTAAAATATTTGATTTCTCAGACTCCCTTACATTTAAGGCAGCCCTGTAACACTGTTCTGGCCAAAGAGATATAAGTGGAAGGGATATCTCTTTCTGAATAAAAAAGTAAAATCTACCTAACAGGGCGCTCTCACTCATCCTTTAGCCATTTGTCCCTTCCTTTTCTTCCTGCCTGTACTGCAGATGTAAGCCCAGAGATACAGCAGCCATCTTGTGACCATGAGGCAACCAGATTGAGGCTGCAGTCTTAGAGGCTAAGGATGGCAAAGCAGAGATGGAAAGAGGCTGGTTCTTTGTTAGCATTGTTTGAGCCACTGTACCAGTCCCCAACTACCTTTCTTAGAACATCTAGTTCCACAAGTGAAAAAAAAAAAAAACTTGTATCTCAGATTTTTGATGTATGTGTTTGTTTTGTTTTTGTTTTGTCAGTTGGATGCAATCCTAACCAATATAACCAATACAAGTCTTCTCTGGATATATACATATATATATAGACACACAGACAGATACACATACACATGTACATACATGGAGCCCTGATGGCACAGTGGTTAAATGCTTGGCTGGTAACCAAAAGGTTGGCAGTTCAAATCCACCAGCTCTTCCTTGGAAACCTTATGGGGCGGTTCTACTCTGTTCTATAGGGTCATTATGAGTTGGAATCAACTTGATGGCAATGGGGTATACATATATGTGTGTATATACATATATGTATTTTTTTTTATATATATATAGAGAGAGAGACTAAAAAGATATGACCATTATTTCAATTATTAAAACATGCTTAAAAATAGAATATCATTTATTCGTATGAGTCAAGAAGTCTGAAAGCAGTAAGGGGTTTAAGAAGTAGTACAGAGCATTGGATTTTTTTTTTCCCAAATAAAAACGCGATAAAATTGTCAGGTAATGGGAGGTTGTGTAATTATGAAAATTCATGCATACACAATCATCTATTAATAGGTATATGTGCACAATGATACCACTCAGACTTTTTTGGAAAAGGTAAACAGATCTGGCTCATTTAAACAGTTTCAGCTGGAACCAATGCTCTTAAAGATGGTGTTGTTCTCTGACTCTCACAAGAGATACAACCTTTGGAAAAAAGACTCCTCCTACTGTTCTAGGCATTCAGTAAACATAGCCAGGCAATACCACATCACTGCACCATGGTACTTTGGCCCTTCAGAGGGGAGCTTTCACTGAGCTGTGCTCTGGGATCCTGTCTCCCGAACTGTAGTCAGTAAAGTTCTAGGAAACACGTATCATTGCCTTGACCACAGAACGCCCATTGCAGTAAATGCAGGGATGATGTTGAAGACTTAGAGCTCTATGGCAACAGTGTCTGCTTCGAGGGCTCGCCAGGAGAAAGTTATCCCAGGTTTCAGGACCAGGAAAAGCTGTATAACTGATCTGTTTTTATCTCCTGGTCACTGTGGGTCATGTAACAACCTGTGTTTTCCTCTTTGTTTTGGCTGCTAGGAAGCTCTGACAGACTTTGAATTTCACCTCCAGAAACTACGCTAAACCCTACAGTAAGCCCATCTCTAGAAACTACAGGCACTTTGTGATATATTCTGGTTCTCTAAATTACCTCTGATTATATCTTACTTTTCTAATCTATATTCTCTTTACTCCAATTTCCCCGCCCATTAATTTTTACGTTTACTACATATTTTTGTAAACTCTCCAAATGCTTTATGGGACAGGGATTAGTACAAACACATATAAGGCAAACAATTTTTTAAAGCATCAGATAATAAAAACAAAAATAACAATAGCTAATTTATTGAATATTGCTATGAATCAGGCACTGCCTAACGAAGCACTGAACATCTTATTTACTCTAAATCTGAGATAAAGACTATTCTCATCCCTACTATACAGATGAAAAGCATGGAGAGATTAAATAATTTGCCTAAGATAATACGGCAAATAAATGATGAATCCAAGACTCAAACTCAGGCATTATGAATTACATAAGTTATTTTTTAAAAAGTTATATACAAGAAGAAATAATAGTATTTAATTTAAGAAGCAGAGGCCTTCTGATTTTATAGGCTGAGCTGAGCATCCTTTAGCCCTAAAGAAGGTGCCTCTCAGACTCTGGTTCACACAATCATGTCTGATGATCCATGCCAGTGGAGGGGAATAAGACAGTGTAAAACAACAGATAATCCAAAAATTATTGGCGTTTGATCTTGGAACATAAAGATACTCATTCACTCAACAACCTGTAGGGAGCACCTACCGTGTGCTAGGCATTGCACAGGAGCTGGGAACAGACGTGAAGCAGATACAGTATCTGCCCTGCCAGAGCTCAGTGCAGTAAGGGAGAGTCAGGCAGGTCAAGGGTATCGAGAAGTTGAGTGAACTGATAAAGAGAACAGGGAAGAGTATGACCTAATCATTCTGAGACCAGTATCAATTTGTAGTTTAGCACTCTGGAGTCAAGTCCCACCCTGTGTCCCATCTGATAATGGGAATATGAAGAATCAGCTCCCTTGTAGGACTACTGTGAGATTTTATAAATACAATGCTCTTAGCCTAGCCCTGCCACTGCAGCAAATGTTCCACATTGTTGTTATGTGTTGTCAAATCAATTCCGACTCATGGAGACCCTATAGGACAGAGCAGAGCTGCACCCATAGGGTTTCCCAGCCTGGCATCTTTATGGGAACAGATCTCCAGGGCTTCCTCCTGTGGAGTGGCTTGTGGGTTCGAACTGCCAACCTTCCGGTTAGCAGCCGAGCGCTTAACCACTGTGCCATTGAAACCAAAAATCCATTGCCGCTGAGTTGATTTCAACTTATAGCAACCCTATAGGACAGAGTAGAACTGCCCCATAGGGTTTCCAGGGAGCACCTGGTGGATTAGAACTGCTGACATTTTGGTTAGCAGCTGTAGCTCTTAACCACTATGCCACTAGGGTTTCCAGGGTCCTTTTTTTTTTTTTTCCTATAGGGCCACTATGAGTCTGAATCGACTACACGGCAACAGGTTGGGTTTTTTTTTTTTAACCAGGGCTCCTTAAATGCTCCATACATGTGAGCTACTAGCTTTTTTTAAAAAATTATTGTAGGAAATGTGTACGTAACAAAACTGCCGTTTCAACATTCTTCACGTGTACAACTTAGTGACAGTAATTGTATTCATCATGCTGTACAGCCATCACTGTTACCGTTTCCAACCTTCTCCATCACCTGTAACAGAAGCTCAGTGTCTCCTAAGCAGTGAGTCTACTTTTCCCCTCCTGCCCACCCACCTGGTAACTATTAATAACCTTAGGTCTGTATACATTCGCCTGTTGTAGATATTTCACATAAGTAGGATCACGCAATACTTGTTCTTTTGTGACCGAGTTATTTCACTCAGCAAGATGTTTTCAAGGTTCAGCCATGTTGTAGCATGTCTCAGGACTCCATTTCTTTTATGGCTGAGTACTATAGCTGTTAGCTCTTCATGCAGAGTGGACAGCACCCTGGACACCTTGGTTGGACACACATGTGCACCCACATAGACACATGGATTCAGAAATTCAAAAATGGAGGCTGGCTACTGCCTTTTCCTCGCTCACCCCAATACCCTACGTCACCTCAGTGGAGGCCACAGGATAAACCCAGGAGCTTCCTCTAACTGAAGTCCACAGGCGGAGCTGGAACTCTTTTCTGGATGCTACAATCCCAGATTCAGTGTCTCACCAGAGTACATCACCCACACAAGATGAATTTTTCCTCAAGATGCACTTGGAAATCTTCCTCAACAATGCCTGGCCCACAGACGCCTACCTGCCTGCACCGCACGGCCGGCATTTCTGCCACATGTGCTATGCTTCACTTCATCTCTCTGGCACTTGGACCCTGCTGTTAACTACCCGATTCCCCCAGGAGTGAGTTATGCTGCCAGCCTGCCGCATAACAGGTCGGGTTCCCACTCTAACAGGTCTAAGGAAAGACCCAACTAGAACTGCAAAGGGGGAGTTTCCAGGGCACACTGGCTGGAGTCGGTGAGAAGAGACCCGCGCTGCAGCTGCCCAGCATCAGCTGTGGAACTGCGAGTTTCTTCAGTTGTGTGCAGTGGCCACGTAAGAAGTAATTAATCAGTTTCTCACCAACCCTACCTCATATTCAACAGTTCCCTCTCGAAGTTTGTTTTGTCATCTATCAGCAAAGTCAGTCAAACATTACAATTCCTTTCTAAATATTCCAGCAGCCAGATGGCAGGACGACTACTATGACAAAGCAAAACCTGCCTAAAGATAACTTCGTGATGCATAATCATGCCTGATGGCACTTGACTGAACACATTCACCCAGAGGTACCTCTGGAGTTGCCTCACTTAACCCTGTGTTTTTAACCCAAAAGTTTATAATTCGAAGAATAGGAATCGTGCAATGGTCTCTTCCCTGTAATTTGAAACTGGCTGGCTAAAAATATGTTGCTTCCTTTCTGAGTTCTGAATTTTAGGCAGAAGTATAAGATCACAAGAAGACCACAAATTAGGGCAAATTTCTCAGGATTTCTCCCTAAAACCAGTTATCGTGGAGTCTACTCCAACTCATGGCAACCCCACGTATTTAAGAGTAGGACTGCACTCCATAGGGTTTTCATGGCAATCTCCTCTCAGAAGCAGATTGCCAGGCCTTTCTTCCGAGGTGCCTCTGAGTGGGTTCAAACCGCCAACCTTTCAGTTAGTAGCCCAGTGCTTAACCGTTCGTGCCATGCAGAGACTCCAGATACACACTTACTGTACCCAGAATTTTCAAGTATTTCGGCACCAAATTTCACATATATTTATAACACATTTGCTAGAAAACAGATTTCCACCCTTCTGCCAAGTTATATTTGTTGTTTTTTTTTACTGTAGCATTAATAAACATATAGTTATAAATTCTAGGATGTGAGAAAAGTTGGTTGTTCTCTGGTGAAAATTCTACATGTTCTCCTCTAGAGCTAATCACATTTTGGAATCTCGGATCTTTTCTAGGCTAGTTATTCTCTGAGTGCGTGTGGCTGCAAAATCACAACCTGAACTACATGGTCTCCAGACATTAAATCTCCTAAAAAGAGCGTTGCCAGGCTGGACCAGCTGGTTTTCTACTGTTCCCAAAACTGTATGTTCTTAGACACATATACTCCATCCCTTCTACCACGGGCTAACTTCAGTCTGTGACACAACGGCATACTCACAATTACACGAAAACAACAGAGACTCCTGGCAGGAACAAAAAGGGGGCATGGCAGGAAGCCAGGCTTCATGTCGCTGTCATCCTGACCACCTACCCTGATTCAGGTGGGGGTAAAGTGCATGTTTATGGCCATGTATAAAATAAGTCTGTGCACCTAGGTTCTTTCCCTGGCTTCCCTGGGTAAGTCATTCAGCCTCTGGGAACTTTTATTACCTTTTCTGCAAGAAAGGCACAGCTACAACACATCCTTAAGGAACTGTGGCTCAGAGGTCATCAAGCCACTCTGTAAAGCACTCTACAGTATGTTTCACTTTCTACTGCTTCTCAACTTGCTTTTCTGATTTGGTTTTTGTGGTTTTTTAAAACAAACAAACGAACAAAATAAACAGTTGTCCAAACGTGTCAGAGTAGAACTGAGCTCAATAGGGTTTTCAAGGCTGTGACCCTTCAGAAGCATATTGCCAGGCCTTTCTTCTGAGGTGCCTCTGTGCGGGTTCGAACCACCAAACTTTCAGTTAGCGGTTGAGTGTTTAATCTTTTGCACCACCCAGAGACTCTGTGGATTTTTTTTAAAAATCTCTAAATTATACTGGCTGGAAGAGTGCGCTAATTTGTGTGCTACCACCCACCTCACTGCCGTCGAGTCAATTCTGACTCACAGCGACCCTATAGAACAGAGGAGAACTGCCCCAGAGGGCAAACTGCCACATCTTTCTCCCATAGAGCAGCTGGTGGGTCCAAACTGCCAACCTTTTGGTTAGCAGTCAAGCACTTTAAGCATTGCACCACCAGGGCTCCTGTGCTACCCCAGAGTGTGGATTTTAACATTAAATTTTTATTTACTTTTTACTGAGGTAAGACTTACATAAGCCAAGTGCACAAATCTTACAGGCATAGCTTCATAAGTTTTATATGTGTACACCTGTGTAGAAGACCCTGGGTGGCACAGTTAAGCACTCCACTACTAACTGAAAAGCTCGTGTTTCAAACACACCCAGTGGCATCTCAGAAGAAAGGCCTGGCAATCTGCTCCTGAAAGGTCACAGCCATGAAAACCCTATGGAGTCAGTTCTACCCCGCAACACATGAGTCAGAAACGACTTTTACAGCCATGTAACCACTACTCAGAGCTAGGCTGAGGCTGTCTGCAGCACCCCAGAATCCTCCCTCATGTCCCGTCCAGGTCAATACAAGGCTCAAAGCCAATTCCTCTTCTGACCTCTGTCATCATGGATTACCTCTGCCCGAAGTTAGTAATTGTTAAGGGAAAGCATCCCAGTGAAAATCCTATTGCTGATCACAAGAAAATTCACTTCTATCCTCGTTGTGAAGCAATGGATTTTGGATGCGAGGAGAGAAGCACAAACTTTGTAAATACAAGGCCCCCATTTTACAGCCAAGGAGGCCCCGGCGAACTGACAGCCCAACTTTCTGCTACAAGACTAACTTTCCTTCCAAATGAAGCCAGTCCAAGAGCGTCCTGAGTGTCAAGGATACTGCGGGTTCATCTGTCCACGCGCGCCGGATACAGCTCTCCTGGCCTCCCCCCTACAGAACTTCTTTCCAGCAAGCAGCGCACACTCGGTCCCCATACCGCCCCCGCTGCAGGCACACCCATGCGGCTGGCACAGCACCCTGAAAAGGCTGTTCCTCCGAGTCTGTGCCTGCCTGCTCACGGGGGTCAGGTTGGGCTCTCCCGGGGATCTGGAGCAGCCCTGGGCCCCCTCTCCCAACACTGCTTCCCAAGCCGCTGCCACCCCCGGTGTGCAGGTGAGGGTGGGGCGGAGGGGTTGGCTCTGCCACCTTCTTCTCCCTTAAAGTCCATTTGTGGACAGGGCTAAACTGCCTGATGCACAACCTGAATACTGACTTCAGGGGCTGGGAAAGGAGCACTGGGAAGCATGTCCCGGGACTTGAGCTCTGGACCTAGCTCAGTCACCAAGAGCTGTGTGACCTTGGGCAAGTCATTTCACGTCTGTGGAGTTACCTTCCTCACTGGGGGCTCCTTCTGTATCGCCAAAGCCACCTGCAGCTCTGCAGTTTCCTAGCTGTTTTTTACCCCGCCCCCTCTCGGCAACTCGACAGCACTGGGTTGGGTTCTCCCTGCAACTGCCCCCTCCTCAGCTAGACCCCAGCCTTTTGTTCTGGGGGAGAAGCCGGGAAGGGAAGAAGGAAGCGCTTCGTGAAGAACCCGGCCGAGGCCGCCTCCGCGCCGGGGGCTGCTCACCGGAGAGTCGGGTCCAGCGAAGTCACTGGGCAACCCCGCGGTGACCTAGTCCTCTCCGCGGTCCAGTTCCGCCCGGCCCGGGCAGCTCCGCGCGGAAGCGAGCGGGTAGCAGGAGGTTGGGCAGCACAGCACCCCGACGCCGGCCCGGCTTCGGGGTCTGCAGCCCGGAGTATGGGATCCCCCGCCACGAACACGAGCGCAGCACCCCTCCCCCGCTCCCAGGGGCCACTGTGCCCGGGACCGGCCCCTGCGGCAGCCGCAACACCACCTTCTCCCTCGCCCTCAGGCAGGGACCCTGACACGCGCAGCGACGCTACCTGCTGCTGGCAGTGCTGGGCCGGCGGAACCGGTGAGTGGGGGCCGACAGGACTCGAGCTCCGGACAAGGTCCCCAGGGCCGCCGCCGCCGCCTCCCGGCTCCCGGCTCCCGGCTCCCGGCTCCCGGCTCCCGGCTCCCGGCTCCCGGCTCCCGGCTCCCGGCTCCCGGCTCCCGGCTGCGTTGCGCAGAGCCCGTGCTCGAGGCGGCGCCGCTGGCCGCGCTGCGCTCGGTGCTGCGCTCGGTGCGCCCCACTGGCTCCCCGGCCGCCAGCTCTGGTGCTGCCGGGACGTGGAGGCGGGGCCGCCGCCCCCACCTGCTCTGCGGGCTCCTGCCAGGCAGCCGCCGCCACAGCCTCGCGCGCAGGGACGTGTCCCGGCGGACGGGGTCGCTCTGGAACGCGGAAGGCGGATTCTAGCCGCGGGGCGCTCCTCTTGGGGACAGAGTCTCAAGTGTGAGCTGCGGGGAGAGTGGGGCCTGGGGGCAGGAATTCCTCAGATAAGAGGGGCTGTTGTGTGAGCAACACCATTGTCCAGTACTGCCACACTGGTGACACTCCTTTCCTGCAACAATTTACTCCAAAAAAATGTGTGAGCCCTTACTATGCTCCAGGAGCTGTCATAAGCGGTAGGGCTTCAAAACGGAACGAGATAAGCCCTTTGCGGTTTAAATCGATTAATGGTTAATTACAATTCAGACCCTAGAGGGGTGGGCAGAGGTCTCCTGAGCGCCCACAGAATGGGCACCCAATCCAGACTTGAAGGGAATTCAGGGAAGGCTTCCCAGAGGAGTCGATGTCTCAAAGGAGAACTAAAGGTTAGCGTGAATTATGGGATGAAAGGGCCGCCTGGGGAGGTAGTCTGTCCCAGGTGAAACCAAAGGTGAGAGAGCGGACTGTGTTTGAAAATCAAAATAAATTTGAGAAGCAGGAATAATTTGTGTGGCCAGGAAATCCCTGTCACATTGTCATGCTCCTTGGAAGATGCAGAAAGTTTATGTCTGAGGCTGGATGAACAACAGTGTGGTGACAGTTCCCTATCTCTCCTGCCCTCATTCCTGTTAGTGGGAGAGCCAAGAGGATACTCAGGGGACCTTTCACTTCGTGCTTCCATGTTGAAGTATCTACTTTGAGCCAGGCACTCTGCAGGACTTTAGGATGTGCAGTTAGAGTCTGGAATGGTTTGGAATGAGAGAGAGACCTGTGCTCAGTGCTGTGCAGAGGCTTGTACAAAGTATATGGGAACCCAGGTGAGGGGGCAGTTAGTTAATTAATCCTGGCAGGGAGGATCTCCTGCTGACACATGGATTGCAACCTGTCTCCAGGTTCAGATTTTGCAGCAGCTGCTCTCAAAGTATGTTCCCCAAGCAGCCCTTAGCTTGTTTCTAGGCTTACATCTGTAGCAAGAATTAATAATTCACACATGATTTCTTTCACTCCTATGTTGTTAAGAACATGGTTTTCTATCTTGATTTGAGCAAAAGGGGATGTATATGAAGCCAGTGGAAGCCAGTGAGATATTTGCTTCTCAACTGTTTGTCCTGTGCTCCTCTGCCTACTCGTTCCTCTTTAAAACCATTATCACAGCATGAAACCTGAAATACTGCTCCAACCTAAAATTCATAAATCATTTTGCATAGATGGTCACTACTTAAAAAACAAAACAAAACAAAAACCTTGTAATGTTACCCAGGCACTCGTTTTCACTGGACTCCTGGTATCCAGATCTCATTGAACTCTGGGATTCTAATACAAAAGGAAGAAAAATTAGCAAACACAGAAGATTTCTATGGGCCCAGAGAGTTCCCATCAGATGTTATGCTAAGTAGCCCAATCATAGCCTGGTTGGATGGAATGGCTTTTATTTATCTTAAGGGATGGATATGAGCTGTCTTGGATCAAATAATTTGTTTTTAAAAAGATACCACTAGTTGGAAAGATGGAGAGGTGCTGAGTGAGGAAACAATTTGGAAAATGGGGACATTTGGGACAGAAAGCTGTAAAAGGCTTTACATTCAATTGTCCAAATGTCTCATGTCCATGAGAAGTATTTCTGCCTGCGGGTCCTGTTTCTATGGACATTAGAGAAGAATTTCCTCTGACCTAGCTCCACAGGTTGTATATAACTGCAGGACAGCACTGGCCAATCCTGGTGGATGATTTTTTTTCTTTTTTTTTAGTATAGACATTGTGAGTTGCCTTCCCAATAGCCAAGCCATTCTTCCTTTCTTCCTTCCAGACCTCGGAATCATGATGGGTCCAAGATGACCATGACAATCTCACTTCTGATTTCCCATCCTCTCTTGGCTAAGGCAGTCATTGACCCAGTTCTGGCCAATGAGCTGGAAGAGGGAGTCAGCTAGCGGGTGGGAGAAGGCTTCTGAGAAATCTTTCTCTGTCTCTGCCCTTCATTGTTCCACTATCATTATGTCTTGAATACAAATGAAATGACTGGTGCTGCTGCAGTCAGTTTGCAACCAAGAGACAATGAACATGAGGTCAAAAAGCCAATATATTTGGGATGGCAGACTGGAAAGTGGAGTCAGTGTGATATGGCTGGGCACTTGAAACAAAGCCAACAACTGCCCGTCTCTTGACTTTTTGTTATGTGAGAAAAATAACCCCTATTTTTTAAGTCACTGAGATTGAGTTTTCTATTCCTTGCAGCCAAATGTATTCCTAACTGATATGGTAACCTGCTGAAGGGCAAAAATCTCTCTTCTTCTCTTACTACTCATTAAACAAATGCTTGTAATAGCTCACTTTTCACATCTTCTACTTGTAAACGTAGTTATATTTATTTTGTAACACTTTGAGCTTTTCAGGAGAAAGGCACTCCAGATCTTAAATGCTTTGTACTTGTATTCACTTCAGTGTCAAGTATTTATAGATAAGCTATTATATGTGATATCGCACTGGTGCTGGTGGTGCAAAGATGAATTCACAGCCTTGCCCCTGGGGAGCTAACAGTTTACTTGAGGACACAGCTTGTAAATAGAGTATTGCAGTTCAGTGTATTAGAGGAGTGTGTCCAGATAGAGAGGGAATACAGGAGAAGAAATTATTAACTCTGCCTGGCATGGGGAAGGAGGAAGGCAGCAACGCTGGGCTTTTATGGATGAATGGGAGTTTCACTCATTAAAGACTGAAAAAAGGAGAACATTTTAGGGAGAAGAAAGCCTGAAAGAGCTTGCTGGTCCAGGAGCCTCAGACTCTACATATCTGAAATGGAATTCATGGTCTTCCTTCAAAATTGCTTATCTGCCCATTCATCCAGTTGGACCACCCAGGAACCTTGAGAGCTCCCATTCCCTCATCACCCCTTTGTGCAGTTGACTTTACCCTTGAATCTGTCCAGTGTTACCCATCTGTATTCCACCTTCTGAGACCAGAGCCTGTCACTTCTCACCAAGATTTCCAGAGTAACTGTCTTATCCATTCTTTCGGCAACATGATGGTTTCTCTCTTCCAAACCATTCTATACTGTGGCAGAGAGAGCTTCTTGAAACTCAAAGACCATCTTATTAACTACCATTATCTAAAGTTCAGTGACTTCCCTTTGCTCTTATGATAATAAGACCCTAACTTTGTCTTAAACTCTTCACAGTCTGGTCTCTGCCCCTCTCTCCTCCAGCACATCTTGCTCAGCCCTCCCTCTCTCCCCCTCTATTTCTGTACTCCAACTATGTTGGTCATTTTTCAGATCCTTAAGAGGCAATATTCCTTCTTGTCCCAGGCTTTTTGCACATCCTCTTCCATCTTCGTGGAGAGCCCTCTACCCCCCTCCATACACACTCATTCAAAGAGTTAACTCCTCTTCATTCTTCGAATCTCAACTAAACTCCATCATAACTTACCTGGATCTCAAATAGTTCAACTTCTCCTATTATAACCCATTGCCATCGAGTCGATTCCGACTCATAGCAACCTTATAGGACAGAGTAGAACTGCCCCAAAGAGTTTCCAAGGAGCACCTGGTGGATTCGAACTGCCGACCTTTTGGTTAGCAGCTGTAGATCTTAACCACTACGCCAGCAGGGTTTCCTCTCCTATTATAAGCTCTCATAACCTCATGGACCTTTCTTTTGTAACATTTATTACGGTAGTAACGATGCTGTTATCTGTTTGATGATTTCATTGATAGCTGTCACCCAGACTGGACAGTAGTGTCCATGTCCTCAGGAACAATGTCTGGCTTTGTCCACTAGTGTACAAACACTTAGCTCACAGACCAGAGGCAAGCACGTAGTAGGCACTTGTCTTAGTCATCTAATGCTGCTATGGCAGAAATACCACAAGTGGATGGCTTTAACAAAGAGAAGTTTATTTCCTCACAGTAAAGTAGGCTAAAAGTCCAAATTCAGGGTGTCAATTCCAGAGGATGGCTTTCTCTCTCTGTCTGCCTTCTCATCAATCTTCCCCCTGACTAGGAGCTTCTCCACGCAGGTACCCTGGGTCCAAAGTATGTGCTCTGCTCCCGGCATGCTTTCTTGGTCATTGAAAGTCCCCCTGTCTCTCTACTTGCTTCTATCTTTTATATCTCAAAAGAGATTGCTTCAAGACACAATCCAATCTTGTAGGTTGAGTCCTGCCTCACCAACAGGACTGCTGCCCATCCTCTCTCATTAACATCATAGAGGCAGGATTTACAACATACTGGAAAATCACACAGTACCGGGAATCATGACCCAGCCAAATTGATACACACAGTTGTGGGGGGACTGAATTCAATCCATGACAACACTCAATACATATTTGTTGAGTTATGGAAGAAATGAACAAATGAGGCTCGGAGCCATGAGCTAAATAAATGAGAATCTACACAGTTTTTTTAAAAAATTTAAATATCAACTTTATTGAGGGATAATTTACATACAGTCAAATGCACTCATTTTAAGTGCACAGTTTAATGAATGCTGACAAATGTATAATCTTAGGTAACCACCACCCTTATCAAGATAGAGACTATTTCCATCATCTAAAAAAGTTCCCTGGGACCCCTTTGTAGTCAGTCCCTACCCCCAGCCCCAGGGAACCACAGAGCTATCTTTCAGTGACTACTGATTACTTCTGTCTTTTCTAGAGTTCAAATAAATGGCATCATATATTATGTACTCTTTTGTGCCTGGCTTCTTTTGCTTAGCATAATTTATTTGAGATTCATCAACATTGTTACGGATAGCTTTTTCCTTTTCACTGAGTAATATTTTATTGTATGGACATACTGGTATTTGTTTATCCATTCACCTGGTGGTAGGCATTTGGGTTGTTTCCAGTTTTTGGATATTATAAATAAAGATGCTTTGAATATTTGCATTCAAGTCTGTTTGTAGATACATGAATTTTTTTTAATTTCTCTTGGACGAATACTCAAGATTTGAGAATCATCAGCATTTAAAACAAACAACCCCCTGGAAGGAGCAGTGGTTCCCAACCTCTGTAAAAGCCCACCTCCCCCTCCTTAGTGGACTACAAACCCACAGGCAAGGTGGGGACGTCTGTCAGGTAGAATGTGGACTTGACTCTTCAGTGCAAATCTCCCCACAGGAAGGGGGTCCATCTTGCTCTAAGTGTTAAGACGTGCGTCATTCCACCACTTAACATTAGGCTGGGGCCTTGGTAATCAAGTAAATTTCCTGGGACAGTTGAGAAACTTGACTTCATGAGTACAATCCATTGGAAAGGGCAGACAGGGAGCAGGTGTTTTGTTCAAACAGCAACACTGTGCCAAAGGGCGACCAAGGGGATACTTCAGGATCTGTGGATATGCTTTAATTCCACCATGCTACCTCCAAATCCTGCTCTTCTAAAACATTGCAAATGCATAGAGGTGGAGGTCTACCTTCCTCACTTGATGAGTGAAAAGAGAGGAAGGTTGAGGCCCAGTCCATGAGCAGACAGAGAAAGCGTTTAACCATCACATATGTTAAGAGAAGAGAGCCAGTAGATAAAGAGCTGTCAAGATTTAGGAAAGCAAGGCAGTCCTCCATAGGGTGAGAAATGTGGGCGGCAAACACCTTCATAGACCTGTTCTTTGAGAAACTGACATTTGCTGAATGACATTGTACAGAGTTTTCAAACCCTTGATCCTTCTCAGTAAATAACTTTAAAATAGTATAAAAAGTCTGGACCTTGGAAACAAAGACATGGGTTCAAGCTCTCACTAACTAGCTGTGTGATTTTGACTGTTTTGGTAGCTTTTAGACTCACAAAACCTATGAACTCTTTCATCTCATAGTCATTATCAGAATACAAAAAGGTGAATTCTTTGAAACCCATAAAAGTGAAAGCACTTCATTTTCATGTTAAGGATTGTGCAAATGTAAGGAACTTTACCGGTTTTATTGCACCATATTTTTAATTAATCTGCACTCACTGGAAACACCAACTAAATGAAAATTATTATTTAAAATGAGAAAGTTCACTGATAATTGTCTTTACCTTGATTCCCTTCCCCACACTGTTTCAACATAAGTCCCTTTATCTACAAGGAGCCCTAGTGGTGCAAGAGGTTAAGCACTTGGTTGATAACCAAAAAGTTGGTAGTTTGAACCCACCCAGTGGCTCCACAGGAGAAAGACCTGGAGATTTCTTCTGTAAAGATCACAGCTAAGAAAACCCTATGGGTCAGTTCTACTCTGTCACATGGGGTTGTTATGGGTTGGAATAAACTTGATGGCACCCGACAACAACAACCCTTTATCTACAAAAAGGTCATCTCCTTTTACACTGTGGGTGAAAGAAACAGTCATTGTGGAGTAGAAAGAAATAGTGACCCAGTTCTGTCACACTTCTCAGAAAATTAGCTTTCTTCTTTTGGCTTTTCTTTGCTCTTCTGTAGCCAGCATGGCCCATTATCCACAGGCAAACTCTACCCTCAGCTCTCTGTTGAAATAATCATTCAGGTTATAGTGATTTAGATTTATCAAGGGCTTTCTCCTGTGTTATCAAAACGATCATCTTCACAAGCTGAGAGTTTGGTCACCATATTTGAGATGATGAAAACGAGGCTCAGAAGCTAATTGACCTGTGAAAGTCCCAGAAGAGCCAAGTGACAGAGCTGTGAATGGAAACAAATCCTACTGTCTTGCCACCACGTCACAAGACTCTTGAGTTCTCACTGCCCGATACAGACAGCATTTGTTGCACGTGTGTCTAGACAGATACCTCACTACCATCTCAGTTTGATCAATGCAATCGCCACCCTAGTGATAGAGATAATACAACAGAAGCTTTTTGAACAGAATTTGCCCACCTCCTGGATGACTTGCTTCTGTCAATGACACTAACACTCTCCAATTCTCTCAAGCCAGAAACCTGGTTCATCCTAGTCTTGTCCCTGACTTCCACCACTGCCGTCTAATCGATCACAAAATCTTGTACATTCTGCCTTCCAAACACCATCTTCTCTTTGTAGTCCCCTGTTGTCACTGTTTTAGTTTGCTCTGGTCTATTGTCATTATCTCCAGACTGGTGACTCTGGCTCTTAGCGCTTTCTCCTAGCTGGTCTTTACATTGCAGCTGTAGTGATCTTCTTAAAGAGAAAATTTCATCATTTAACTTGCCTGCTTAAAATCCTTCCATGATTGCATCTCTTACAACCTCAGGATAAAGGCTAAATGACTTTGTATCACCTATAAAGCCCGCCAAAAGAGGGCTGTTGGTGCAGTGGTTAAGTGCTCAGTTGCTAACATAAAGGTGGACAGTTCAAACCCACCAGCTCCTCTGAGGGGGAAAAGACCAGCAATCTGTTCCTGTAAAGATTTACAGCCTTGGAAACCCTATGGGCAGTTCTACCGTGTCCTATCATAGGGTTGCTATGAGTCAGAATCAACTTGACGGCATCCAACAGCAACATAAAGCCCTCCGTGACCTGCCCCCAACCTCGCTCTTAATGCCCCCCGGCATTGCACTGTGTTCCAGCTATCTCGAAGGACTTGGAACCCCTTGGATTCACCGTATGCTCACCTGACTCTATGCCTTCACCCAAGGCCTTTCTTTGTCTTGGAATACTTTTTCCTCCTTGTTCCCTAGAGAATTCCTCCTCACCCTTCAACATCAAAGCTTACCTGCTCTGGGAAAGCTTTCTGAACTCTGGTGGTAGCCTAGGGGCCCCTCTTCTGAATATTTAACACCCTGTTCCCTATTTGGAAACCCTGGTAGCATAGTGCTTAGGTGCTACAGCTGCCAACCAAAAGATCAGCAGTTCAAATCCGCCAGGCGCTCCTTGGAAACTCTATGGGGCAGTTCTACTCTGCCCTATGAGTCGGAGTCGACTGGATGGCAGTGGATTTGGTTTGGTTTGGGTGGATCCCTATTTGTGAGTTCCTGGATGGTACTGCTAACCTAAAGGTTGGCAATTCGAATCCACCCAGTGGTGCCACAGGAGAAAGGCCTGTCAATTGTCAATCTGCTTCTGTAAAGATAACGGCTAAGCAAACACTATGAAGCAGTTCTGCTCTGTAACATGTGGGGTCACCATGAGTCAGAACTGACTCCACTGCAACTAGTTCGTTTGTTTTGGTTGTGTGGGTGGTGCAAACAGTTAATGCACTCAGCTGCTAACCAAAAGGTTGGAGGTTCAAGTCCACACAGAGGTGTCTCAGAAGAAAAGCCTGGCAATCTACATCTGAAAAATCAACATTAGAAACCCTATGGAGCACAGTTCTACTCTGACACACATGGGGTAGCCACGGGTCACAGTCAACCCAAGGGTAACTGGTTTGGCTTTCTCTTATTTGTATTTCAGCACTTAGAACATGATATTCCTAACTGCTTGTTTATTTGCACGTATTTTTAAGGGCAAAAGTGTCATTGTCTCAGTACCACCAGCACCTAGCACATTAGGTGTCACATAGTAAATGGGCACTCAAAACTATGTAACTGATAAATCAATGAACAAAAAAGTTTCTAGTCCTCTTTTTCTCACCTGTCTAGGAATACTCTGCTTCAGAAAGATCACAGCCTCTAAACTGTGACAATTCAGTTAACTTGGATGCTTTATGTCTCTCAGTGAGAAAGGACTGGGGCTCTACCCGTATGGTGTGAAATCACAGGGCCATTTGGAACAAAGTGATAGACCAAGAAAGCATACAGTTTCTCAGCAATTCCCCATCAGATCTCTACTTTGTACCTTTGTTGTTTTGTTTAGAGTGGCACAAATTTCTGAACAGCAGCCACACACATTTCAAACGTTAAAACAAAAAAGTAGCCCAAGGTTAAGTAGACATGTTTTAAAATAATTTG
This sequence comes from Elephas maximus indicus, assembly GCF_024166365.1. Taxonomy (NCBI): domain Eukaryota; kingdom Metazoa; phylum Chordata; class Mammalia; order Proboscidea; family Elephantidae; genus Elephas; species Elephas maximus. The sequence goes on along the minus strand of NC_064826.1, from coordinate 91,040,907 downwards.
CCATTTTATACCATCTATGCTCCCACTCCTTAAATAATGACACACTGCTTGCAAGAATGGTCTGAACTGACTGTTGTTAAAAGTCCTGGAGTTCTGCGCATTAAGATGACAGCTAAGGGTGATAAGTGACACAGCGTTAAACTGGCAACTCATTGGAGAGTGACAGCTCCTCTATCTGAAAGGTCGGTCAACCAGGTGACAGAGGCAGGCCTTGGCTGGTCAATTCTCAAAAAAAAAACACCTCCCTCCCCACCGCCCCGCTCCTGCCCACCACATACACACAAACCAAAATGCTTTGGTTCTCTTTTTTCAAATCTATACTTTGTTCTCATAAGGGGGATACCTATAAGTAACAAGTTCAAATATAAAATTGACCATGCTTTTCCTTTTCATTAAAAAAAAAAAAGAAAAAGTATTTTTTTAAGAATGGTGTGTATATATATATGTATGTACTACATGTGGAAACTTTGGTGGTGCAGTGGTTAAGAGCTATGGCTGCTAACCAAAAGGTCAGTGGTTCGAATCTACCAGGCACTCCTTGGAAGCCATATGGGGCAGTCCTACTCTGCTCTATAGGGTCGCTATGTGTTGGAGTCAACTCAATGGCAACAGGTCTCATTTTTGGTTTTTATATGATATGTAAAAAATATATGTGTGTGTATGTATTTGTATATAATACATATAATTATATAAATAAATAAGTATATATATATGTGTGTGTGTGTATGTTTTTTTTAAACATGACACAATATCCTCCCTGAATTGTATACTGTCTCAGGTCCAGAATTACCAGCCTTAAAGAAAAAAAAAGTCTTTTTAGTGATAGGGAGGCATGACTAATTTTTATATTCGAACTTGTTACACATATCTAATGAGAAGCCCTAGTGGCACAGTGGTTAAAGTGCTCAGCTGCTAACTGAAAGATTAGCAATTTGAACCCACCAGCTGCTCCTCAGGAGAAAGATGTGGTCGTATGCCTCTGTAAAGATTTACAGCCTTGGAAACCCTATGGGGCAGCTCAACTCTGTCCTATAGGGTTGCTATGAGTCAGAATCAGAGTCGATTAGATGGCAGTGGGTTTGGCTTTTTATATATTGAACTTGTTTCTGTATATAAAATCATGCTTGTCTAATGGCATTGCCTCCCAGTTCTCCATAGTTTAGTAAGAATAAAAGACTACACCTTGAAAACACCTGAAGAGAAATGATCATAGTACAGCTTAATTAGCTTAAAGTATGTACCCTTCTTCTTGGTGATTCAAGCGAAATAGTCAGGAGGCACTTAGTGAAGATGGAGGAAGAAAGGACACTGGAAAAAGGCTAGTGAAGAAGGAAACACTAGCAGTGAAACCAGGTTATGATACCAAAGGCAACGTGAGCAAACCCAGAAAAATGCATGGGAATTTCAGGGTCTACCTTCCCTATATCCCCACAAATCCCACATCTGCATTATAAGGTAGAAGATGTGAACAGGTGGGAAATACTCCTGGAAGTTCCTTTAGGACAACAAATAACAGCTCGTTGTCTTGAGTAGAGAGGAGAGGAACTGAAAGAGTGGAGGAGGCCCAAACCTTTGAGCAATAATAATAATAGCTGACCTTTGTTTATCATTTCCTACCTATGTGCCAGGCATGGTCCTAAGCACTTTATTTGCATCAGTTGGTTTCGTTCTCACAATAACGTGGTGAGTCTCATTCTCTCGCCTCTGCTCTTAGCCAGAGATCTAGACTGTCTCTGAGACCCAGAGTCAGTAGGATATCACAGGCTCGGGCAAATGGAAGAGCATAGAGTAATAACTGTGTTAAAAAGCTTTCATGATCTCCCTTCTCCCTCTGTCCCCAGGCAGGCAGGAGACACACTTTTTTTTTTTTTTGCTTTAAACAGAAAAAAAATGTTTCATTCAAAGCTTTTACAATTTTGTTATTAATTATAAAATAATACATGTTCCTTTTCTCCTTTCAGAGAATTTGGAAAATAAAAAACAAAAACAAAGAAGAAATTTTTAAGTCACTCATAATTCTGCAACACAGATAACCATGAATAATATTTTTATGTATTTCTTTGAAAAACACACACACAATATTGCATGCATACATATTCTGCTTCTTTCACTTAACATTACATCATGAGCACTTTTCCTTGTCTTTAAATAGCCCAGTGGTAAGAATAGAGGGCAGACCTTGGGTGGTACAAATGGTTAATGGGCTGGGCTGCTAAGAGAAAGGTTGGAGGTTTGAGTCTACCTAGAAGCACCTCAGAAGGAAGTCTTGGCAACTTACTTGCAAAAAATCAGCCACTGAAAACCCTGTGGAGTATAGTTCTATTCTGACACACATGCGGTTTCCACGAGTTGGAATAGACTCAACAGCAACTGGTTAAAAATGAAGGGACCCAGAAGCCTGAAGCTTTGTTTCAGTTCACTCATTCAACGTGTTAACCTGGTAATGACATTGCTTTCAAGGGCACGTCAGTTTCAAAATCCAGGGTTTATTTGGGATGAGACTGAGGGCCTGTCCCCACTAATAAATGGAAACTCTGCATCTGTAAAATTAAATTACAATCACATGGGTCAAATCATAAATGAGCAGATAGGAAAAGCATGGAACTTACAATTGAATTGCCATTGCTCTTTCTCCTGCTTGGAGTCAGTACAGAACACAACCCACCCATTCTGCTTGGCCAGTGGAACCAAGGAGAAAACCTGACACAACTCTTGTTTACCGTTGTCATACACACTTTAAAGGCCCACTAACTGATTTCCAGTTGCTATCTCAAATCCATTTGACTATGCAAAGGCATTCAACTATGTGGATCATAGCAAATTATGGATAACATTGTGAAGAATGGGAGTTCCAGAACACTTAACTGGCTCATGAGGAGCCTGTACATAGACCAGAAGGCAGTCATTCCAACAGAACAAGGGGATACTGTATGGTTTAAAATCAGGAAAGGTGTGCATCAGGGATGGAGCCTTTCACCACTGACTCAGTCTGCTTGCTGAGTAAATAATCCAAGGATCTGGACTATATGAAGAAGAATGTGACATCAGGATTGGAGGAAGCCCCATTAACAACTGTGTTACATAGATGACACAACTTTGCTTGCTGAAAGAGAAGAGGACTTGAAGCACTTATGGATGAAGGTCAAAGACTTTGGCGTTGAGTATGTATTATACTTCAACATAAAGAAAACAAAAACCCTCACAACTGGACCAATAAGCAACATTGTAGTAAATGGAGAAAATATTGAAGTTGTCAAGGATTTCATCTTACTTGGATCCACAATCAATGTCCATGGAAGCGGCAGTCCAGAAATCAAACGACATATTGAATTGGGCAAATGTGCTGCAAAAGACCTCTTTAAAGTGTTAAAAAGCAAAGATATCACTTTTAGGACTAAAGTGCGCCTGACTCAAGCCATAGTATTTGCAATCGCCTCGTATACATGCAAAAGCTGGGCAATGAATAAGGAAGACTGAAGAAGAAATTGATGCCTTTCAATTATGGATGGTGAAGAATATTGAATATACCATGTACTGCCAGAAAAGGGAACAACTAAATCTCTCCTGGAAGAAGTACAGCCAGAATGCTCCTTAGAAGTGAGGATGGGGAGACTTCATCTCATGTACTTTGAACATATTACCAAGAAGGACCAGTCCCTGGAGAAGGACATTGTGCTTGGTAAAGTAGAGGATTGGTGAAAAAGAGGGAGACCCTCAACGAGATGGATTGACACAGTGGCTGCAGCAATGGCCTCAAACATAACAATGATTGTGAGGATGGCACAGGACTGGGCAGTGTTTTGTCCTGTTGTACACAGGGTTGCTATGACTTGGAAGTGACTTGATAGCACCTAACAACAACAACAGCATCTAAAAGTAGAGAAAAGCTTCCTAGGCACGTCAATCAACTCCTCTTTCTGAGGGAGAAAGAGAATGGACAAGAACGGCTGGGTACGTGGGCACATATAAAATAACACAGTCCTTTCATGTTTCTCTTGTTTTTGTCAGTCCAGGAAAATGCGTCTCCGTATAGATGAATTCTTAGTTGCAAACTTGCAAATAATGCTTGTCTTAGGAGAGCTGTTATGTTAGATGTCTCCTTCTCTGATTCAATTTGGTAGGTTCTTTTTCTCTATAATTTATCTCATTAAAGTATTTTGGCTTTTTTCATCAGCAGTTAAACTGGACCCTGTAACAAAGACTGATAGTTGTCTACTTAAATTTTTACATCCTCTCTGGAGCCCTGTAGGTGCAGTGGTTAAGAGCTCAGCTGCCAACCAAAAGGTCGACAGTTTGAATCCAGCAGCCGCTCCTTGGAAACGCTATGGGGCAGTTTCACTCTGTTGGAACTGACTCCATGGCAAAGGGTTTGATTTTTTTGATTTTCTTTCTTCCTTAGTAGGAAACCCCCTACTGATTGGGTGTGGTAAAGTAGCCAGATAAAAGACTACATTTCCCAGACTCCCTGAAGCTAGATGGGCCTACGTAACTAAGTTTTGACCCGTGAGATATACATGGACATGGATTTCTTGGAAAATTGCTTTTGGAGCTGACCTAGCTGGAAGGAGTATCCTCTGTCCTTCCAAACTTCCTCTATCCTAATGCTGGAATTCAGGCATGATGTCCAAAGCTCCAGCAGCTATCTTAGATCATGATTTGAATTTGAGTATAAAAGCCACATGCTAAAGAAGATGGAGCAAAAAGATAGGAGTCTTCCTGGAGTGCCATACCACCTTGGCTTGCATACCTTTGTTTATGAGAGAATATACCCTTGTGCATTTAAGCTGCAATTATTTTAGATTTTCTGTTACATGCAGTCAAACCCAATCTTACCTGAGAACAGAACTCCTGGGTTGATACTTAATATTTTTCTCCATTAGTAGATGTTCATTGAACTTTCTCGAGTGGCTTACCTAAAATTTTATTTTTAATTTTGGCTTTTATTTTTATAAACCCCAAGAGCTCTTTCTCATTCTGTGATTGTTTTCATTTCATGGATGCAGGACTTTCTCTTCTCTCTGTGTTTTGTTTTTGGGAGTTTTCTTCTGTCTCTTGCATTGCTCCTGTTGTCTTCAAGTTCCTTTTTTGGTGTTTGTTTGTGTCTCCATTTTTCATGTTAGAGGTTTACTTCAAATACTGAATGACCTTTAGTTGTCAATCATACTTAAGAGGTCATCCCTGATTTGGAAACTCCTTGTTCATGGGTGAGGCCTATAGATTGGTGGGCTTCTCTGTGGGGGGTCTGAAGGAGAGGCAGCCTTTTCACTGGATAATCCCCTGATGCCAGCATCTGGAGATATTTTTGTCTAAGTCTATTGAGTTTTTCCGGAGAAGGATCTTCTAAATTTCTGTCTGAATATTGTAAACTTGACTGAAATGCTGGGGTCTTGGTAGGGGAAGGGGAATCCCTGTACAGACTGCAGATTTGCGTTTAATCTGGCAATTTTCAGACTCTCACTGTGTCAGTTTTTTAGGACTGCAGTAACAAAATACTGTGAACTAGATGGCTTATAACAGAAATGTATGCTCTTGCAGTTCTGGAGGCTAGAAGTCCAAAACTGAGGGTGTCAGCAGTGCCATGTTCCCTCTGAAGGCTCTAGGGGAAGATCCTTTCTTGTCTCTCACAGCTTCCGGTAACCCCAAGTGTTCCTTGGCTTGTTAGATGCTTCTTCACATGGCCCTCCTTCCTCTGTGTCTGTCTCTTTGTGTCTCTTCTCTTTTATAAGAACACCACTCAGATTGGACTAAGACCCACCCTACTCCAGTATGGCCTCCTGGTCAACTAACTGATAACATCTTCAAAGAACAATTCCCAAATAAGGTTATATTCATAGTTACAGGGGGTTAGGACTTCAACATATCTTTTTTAAGGAGGCATAATTCAATCCATGACACTCATTTTCTCCCCGACCCTCCAGTGAGGCTGTTACACCCATTGCTGTAATGTCTCTAGTTGACTTCATTAGTCATTAAAAAAACAAAAACAACACACACACACCCAAAACAAAACAAACAAACAAAACAATGAAATTAAGTCTCTCTGCTGTCTTCCCTCTTAATTTGGCTCTGGAAGCTAGTGAACAATGAGTTAACACTAAATGCCCGCAGTCTCTTTTCCCTCAAAGAGATTAGCCAGAAAGTAAGTAGGCAGGGATGGAGACCCACAGCAAAAATGTATTTATGCCATCTTTCCATCCGCCATTGGCACGTGCCAGATGGTTGAAGACAGGTTGCCTTTTTTCTCCTTCCACATAACTGTGGTCTCAGCGATTCCCTTGACTCTCCTTTTTGGAGTTAAGAGAGAAGGATGGGGATGCTGAAATCCCAGTTGCCACTTACTCTGTGATTAATACACTGCTTTTGCAATTGCAGCCAGATCGCTCTCCATTATGTCTGCTGATGAAGGTAGGCCATAGTATGAGGATTTACAGCCCACACAGAACATGAATTGGGGGAAAATGGTAACGAGAATAATAACAATAGTAATAAAAACTAATGAAGTGCTAGGTGTTCTATACATATATGCATATAGAACTGTGAAATACACACTATTATTATAACCCCCACTTGTCAAGAGAGAAAAATGAGGCAAGAAGTACTTAAGCAACTTGCCCAAAATCACATAGCAGATACTTGGAGGAGCTGGGATTTAAATCCAGGCCTGTTTGGCTCCACTAGTAGCTAGCTGTACTGTGAGAGTGTTATAATTTTTTTTTCTCCATTAGTTTTTCCTTTTAAATCATGTAGTGGTTAAGTGCTGGACTGCTAGCCTCAAGGTTGGAGTTTGAACCTACTCGGTGGCTCTGCAGGAAAAAGACCTGGCGATCTGCTTCCATAAAGATTGCAGCCTAGGAGGCCCTATGGGGCAGATCTACTCTGTCACATGAGGTCGCTAAGAGTCGAATACCGACTCTATGGCACCTAACAACAACAGCAGTGTCAGACATTACAATTAGGGTGATATGTTTTCCTTCCACCATGTGTCTGTCACTTTGTCTTTCTGTGGGGGCTTGTGTGTTGCTAGACTCCATGCCACCAGCATTTCAAATACCAGCAGAGTCACCCATGGTGGACAGGTTTCAGGGGAGCTTCCAGACTAAGAAAGACTAGGAACAAGGACCTGGCAGTCTAGTTCTGAAAAAACTGGCTAGTGAAAACTTTATAAATAGCAGTGGAACTTTGTCTAGTATAGTGCCGTAAGTTGAGCCCCTCGGGTTGGAAGGCACTCAAAATAAGACTGGGGAAGAACTGCCTCCTCAAAGTAGAGTAAACCTTAATGATGTGGATGGAGTCAAGCTTTCAGGGCCTCCATCTGCTGATGCAGCATGACTCAAAAAGAGAAGAAACAACTGAAAACATTCCTTAATAAAGAGAACATGGAATGTACAAAGTATGAATCTAGGAAAATTGGAAGTTGTCAAAATGAAATGGACTGCATAAAGATCAATATGCTAGGCATTAGTGAGCTGAAATGGACTGGTATTGGGCATTTTGAATTGGACAATCATATGGTCTACTATGCCAGGAAAGACAAAGTGGGATGGCGTCTCATTCATAGTCAAAAAGAACATTCCAAGATCTATCCTGAATTACAGTGCTGTCAATGATAGGATAACATCCATATGCCAACAAGGATGACCAGTTAATAATATACTTATTATTCAAATTTACCCACCAACCACAAGTTCCAAAGATGAGGAAATTGAAGATTTTTACCAACTTCTGCCAATTACCTTGTCTGAAATTGATCAAACATGCAATTAAGATGCATTGATAATTACTGGTAATTGGAATGCGAAAGTTGGAAACAAAGAAGAAAGATCAGTAGTTGTGAGGCAGGCAGCCTCAGAGCCCAACACTTCTAAGAAACGCCTGCTCTGGCTTAGCCTCCTACACTGAGCAGGATAAGCTGCACATTTTTCTGAAATTGTCCTTGACAAGATAACCACAGAACGGGCGATACAAGGTCACAACCTGCCTCTGGGTGGAGACTTAACATCCTAATGAAAGAAAATCAACCTCTTACTTCATTCTGAGGGGTCGAACCCTTATCTAAAGAAAATGCATAGTCATCCCCAAACCCTGAGCACCTGTGTGAAGGTCAATCCTGAATATTCATGATGAATTTACATTTCCCTGTCTGCTCTCTGTAAAAGCCCACCTCACCAACCTACCTGCTAGCAACCTTGGAGGGAGCAGCCCCAATTGCTCCTTTCCTTGTACAATGAAATAAAGGTGTCTTTCTGATCTCTCACCTCCACCTCTTGCTCACTGGCTTTAACAAGTCACACTGAGCAAAATCTGAGGTTTTCACCCAGCAACAGCTGGAAAATATGGCCTTAGTGATAGAAACAACAAAAGAAAATGCATGATAGAATTTTGCAAGACCAACAACTTATTCTTTGCAAATACCTTTTTTCAGCAACATAGTGGCGACTATACATGTGGGCCTCACCGGATGGAAATCAAATAGTCTACATCTATGGAAAGAAACAATGGAAAAACTCAATATCATCAGTCAGAACAAGACCAGGGGCTGACTGCAGAACAAACCATCAATTGCTCATGTGTGAGTTTAAGTTGAAACTGAAGAAAATTAAAACAAGCCCACAAGAGCCAAAGTATAACCTTGAGTATATCCCACCTGAATTTAGAGATCATCTCAAGAATAGATTTGACACATTAAACACTGATGACCAAACACCAGACCAGTTGTGGGATGACATCAAGGACATCATGCATGAAGAAAGCAAAATGTCATGAAAAAGACAGAAAAGAAAGAAAAGACCAAGATGGGTGTCAGAAGAGACACTAATATTTGCTCTTGAACATAGAGTAGCTAAAGTGAATGGAAGAAATGATGAACTAAAAGAGTTGAAAGGTGGATTTCAAAGGGTGGCTCTAGAAGATAAAGCATTATAATGAAATGTGCAAAATTCTGAACTTAGAAGACCAAAAGGGAATAACATGCTTGCATTTCTCAAGCTGAAAGAGCTGAAGAAAAAATTCAAGCCTTGAGTTGCAATTCTAAGGGCAAAATATTGAACAACCCAGAAAGCATCAAAAGAAGATGGAAGGAATGCACAGAGTCACTGTACCGAGGACATCATACTCAGTAAAGTAGAGGGGTCAGCAGAAAAGAGGAAGACCCTCAACAAGATGAAGCGCCACAGTGGCTGCAACAATGGGTTGCAGATGACACAACTTTGCTTGCTGAAAGTGAAGAGGACTTGAAGCACTCACTGATGAAAATTAAAGGCTACAGCCTTTAGTATAGATTACACCTCAAGATAAAGAAAACAAAAAACCCTCACAATTGGACCAATAAACAACATCATGATAAATGGAGGAAAGATTGAAGTTGTCAAGGATTTCATTTTACAATCAACACTCATGGAAGCACCAGTCAAGAAATCAAACGATGTAAATATAAAGCCAAAAACCATGAAGTTCATAGAAGAAAAAATAGGATCAACACTAGAGGCCCTAATACACAGCATTAACAGGATACAAACCACAACCAACAGCACACAAACTCCAGAGGATAAACTAGATAACTGGGATCTTCTAAAAATTAAACACTTATGCTCATCAAAAGACTTCACCAAAAGAGTAAAAATAGAACCTACAGACTGGGAAAAAAAAATTGGCTCTTACAAACCAGACAAAGGCCTAATCTCTAAAATCTACGAGAAAATCCAACACCTCTACAACAAAAAGACAAATAATACAATTTAAAAAATGGGCAAAGGAAATGAACAGACACTTCACCAACGAAGGCATTCAAGCTGCCGACAGACACATGAGGAAATGCTCATGATCTCTAGCCATTAGAGAAATGCAAATCAAAACCACAATGAGATATCCCGGCATTACTGGCACAAATCAATAAACGGATATTGGAGAGGTTTCAGGGAGATCAGAACTCTTATGCTCTGCTGGTGGGAATGCAAAATGATACAACCATTTTGGAAAACGATATGGCGCTTCCTTAGAAAGCTAGAAATAGGAATACTGTATGATCCAGCAATCCCACTCCTAGGAATATATCCTGGAGAAATGAGAGTTGTCACACAAATAGACATAAAGACATGTGCACACCGATGTTCATTGCAGCATTGTTCACAATAGCAAGAAATGGAAACAACCTAGATGCCCATCAACAGATGAATGGATAAGCAAACTGTGGTACATACACACAATGGAGTATTACGCAACAATAAAGAACAACGATGAATCTGTGAACCATCTCATAACATGGATGAATCTGGAGGGCATTATGCTGAGTGAAATAAGTCAATCACAAAAGGACAAATATTGTATGAGAGCAAAAAACAAAAAAAACCAAACCCAGTGCCATCGAGTCGATTTTGACTCATAGCGACCCTATAGGACAGAGTAGAACTACCCCATAGAGTTTCCAAGGAGCGCCTGGCGGATTTGAACTGCTGACCCTTTGGTTAGCAGCCACAGCACTTAAACCACTATGCCACCAGGGTTTCCTGTATGAGACCTCTACTGAAAAAACTCATGGAAAGATTTATATACAAAAAGAAACAATATTTGGTGGTTACGAGGGAGGGGAAGGATGGGGGTGGAAAAACACTTAATAGACAATAGATAAGTGGAAACTTTGGTGAAGGGTAAGACAGTACACAATACTGGGGAAGCCAGCACAACCTGTACAAGGCAAGGTCATGGTTGCTCCATAGAAACATCCAAACTTCCTGAAGGACTGAATTGCTGGGCTGAGAGCTGTGGGGACCATGGTCTCAAGGAATATCCAGCTCAATTGGCATAACAGTTTATAAAGACGCTACTTTGGTGAGTAGCGTCTGGGGTCTTAAAAGTCTGTGAGCAGCCATCTAGGATGCTCTACTGGTCTGAGCCCATCTGGAGCAAGGAAGAATGAAGAAAGCTAAAGATACAAGGGAAAGATTAGTCCAAAAGATTAATGGACCACATCTACTATGGCCTCCACCAGACTGAATCCAGTAAAACTAGATGGTACCTGGCTACCACCACTGACTACTCTGACAGGGATCACAATAGAGGGTCCCAGACAGAGCTGGAGAAAAATGTAGAACAAAATTCCAACTCAAAAAGAAAGACCAGACTTGCTGGCTTGACAGAGACTGGAGAAACCCTGAGAGTACGGCTCCCGGACGCCCTTTCAGCTCAGTAAAGAGGTCACTCCTGATGTTCACCCTTCAGCTGAAGATTGAACAGGCCCATGGAACAAAACAAGACTAAAGGGGTGTGCCAGCCCTGGGGCAGGGACTGGAAGGCAGGAGGGAACAGGAAAGCTGGTAATAGGAAACGCAGGGTTGAGAAGGGAGAGTGTCGACATGTCGTGGGGTTGTTGATCAATGTCATACAATAATATGTGTACTAACTGTTGGATGAGAAACTAGTGTGTTCGGTAAACCTTCATCCAAAGTACATTAAAAAAAAGAAAAGAAACCAGACGATGTATTGCATTGGGCAAATCTGCTGCAAAAGACCTCTTTAAAGTGTTAAAAAGCAAAGATGTCACTTTCCAGACTAAGGTGCGCCTGACCCAAGCCATGATATTTTCAATCGGCTCATATGCATGCGGAAGTTGGACAATGAATAAGGAAGACTGAAGAAGAATTGATGGCTTTGAGTTCTGGATTGGAGAAGAGTATTGAATATATGACGGACTGCCAGAAAAACGAACAAATCTATCCCGGAAGAAGTACAACAAGAGTGCTCCTTGGAAGTGAGGATGGCTTCATCTCATGTACTTTGGACACGTTAACAGGAGACACCAGCCCCTGGAGAAGGACATCATGCTTGCTAAGGTAGAGGGTCAGTGAAAAAGAGGAAGACTCTCAATGAGATGTATTGACACAGTGGCTCTAACAACGAGCTCAAAGATAGCAACAATTGGGAGGATGGCGCACGACCAGGCAGGGTTTTGTTCTGCTGTACACAGGGTCGCTATGAGTTGGAACTGACTGGACAGCACCTAACAACAATAACAACAGTATATTTTCCTTATGTATATACTAATATTTACAGTTTTTGAAATTTGAATATAGTGTTTTAAAATTACACAATCATGTTTTGTAATGATTACCCTGGAACTCAATCATGGGGCTGGCACAGGACTGTTTTGTTCCATTGTACAGTTCTGCAAGAGGCCACCATGAGTCAGGGTGAACTCAGTGGCTAACAACAGCCCAGGAACTCATTCATTCCCTAAGTATTGATGGCTCACCTACCGTGTACAGAGAATTGTGCTAGTCTCTGGGTGGGATAAACCCCATACTACTTGCTCTCTCTTTCTGTTTAAGTATTTAATACTTTATAGACATGCAATCAGGATATTCTACCTGTTAAGCAATGGAGCTAATTACCATTTTATTAGCTTCTTCTGAAAAGAGGTTTAAAAGCATCTCTCATTAAAGAATTTTAAGGCAAATTTAAGAGTGTTATGTGGCTGATTCCAGGGACTGTGTAATCATGTGTGGAATTAAGTATCAAAGCCTAACATTTGGTCTCTGTCCTGCTTTGCAGTACCTCCCTGTGTCTTGTTTTCCCCATCTAGACCATAGGAATAATAATAGAGCTAGCTCAGATACCGTATGGTAAGTTAATGAGAGTATATGTAAAATGTAGTGCAAAACAATAAGGTCTTTGTGTTAATTAGGTAATTAATTGGTGGAATGAGAAATTTCTGGGCAGGTGGAGAGGCAACAGCTAATTAGCTGATCTAAGGAACAACCCCCTCCCACTCCACCGAACTCCTTTTTTTTTTTTTTAAGCACCAGAAGTGCTCAATTGGAATTGAAACTGCTAGGCTTCTATCTTAATATATATATTCATTATTGTTCTTTTTGGGTGTAGATTCACAAATCACTCGTTAAAAAAAAATATAAGCTTAGCGGTTTTGTTGTAGCTGCCATCAAGTCAGCCCCCGACAAATGGTGACCCCATGCACAACTGAACGAAACGCTGCCCAGTCCTGCACCATCCTCGTGATCAGTTCCACCATCCACGTGATCAGTTGCACCATCCTCGTGATCAGTTGTGGATTGCACCGTTGAATCAATAGGGTTTTCACTGACTGATTTTCGGAAGTAGGTCAACAAGCCTTTCTCCCTAATCTATCTTAGTCTGGAAGTTCTACTGAAACGTGTTCGTCATTACAGCAACTCGCAAGCCTCCACTGAGAGGTGGGTGGTGGCTGTGCGTGAGGTACATTGGCTCGGAATCGAACGCAGATCTTCAACGTGGAAGGTGAAAATTCTACCCCTGAACTATGAATGCTTTGGGAAGTTGAAAGCCATTAATCCATAAGCCTTAGCTATTCCCTACCACCCACGCCCCAGTATAAAGTTTTGCTTGGTTGAGCAGACTGCGGCAAGGGAAAATTTGCAAAACTGCTTGACTGCTCCTGGGTTTTGAGTTCACTGGGGAAAATGTGGCATGTAACCTGGGAACTAGTCAGGATTCCTCTTTTTTCCTCTTCTCTTAAGGAAATAGAGCAGGACAAGGAAGAAGATCTATGGAGCAACTCTTCAGCATTATCCACTGGGCAGCCTTCTGGTGGTTCCAAACAAAGGAATCAGACATGTTATTGAAACTGCCACAAATTGCACCATGTTTGAAGACTCGGTGAACAACAAAGCCCTTGAATGATGTCAGGTTTCCTGTAACTCAAAAGACAAGATAAAAGGGGAAAAACACACAAAACTAAAACACTCTTCAAACTCAGAACATCGACTCATTGCATTCTGTTGGAGGAGCCCGATTTTCTGTTTGAATTTATCTGGGAGGAAAACAGGGGAAAAGGCACAGGCAAAACATGAAAATCTGGTTGGTGTCTCTGTATGAATTAGAAAGAGAACATCTGCCACGCTCTCGAGGTATAAAGTTGTGCCTGGTGCCTTTTTATGGATGCATAAAGTCAGAGGACGGGGCGGGGGCGGGGGGCAGTAGTGGTTCAGTTGTAGAATTCTCACCTTCCATGAGGGCAGCTTTCGTTCCATTGTGCATAGGGTTGCCATGAATTGGGGGCTGACTGGATGGCCGCAAATGACAACAAGGTCTCAGAACCTTGCTCAGGCCATTGTGGATAAGAAAACAAAAAGACAAAAGGGCTGACCTTCTGCTTTCTTCCTGGATGCCTTTTTATTCTCCTTCCTCTGAAGACTTAGCAGAAGCTCTCAACTCTAACATCCATCTTTATTTTGCTAATATTACTGGTTGGCTGCCGCAGAAGATGGAATCATGGTTCATTTTCAGTTTGAGTAATGACAGGATTCATCATTTTCCTCCACACAACTTTTCAGGAGCTTTTAAAGAAATCGTTACAAGTTAGATAACCAGAGGCAGTGGCTTTAATGCATTTTCCTTGGCAGCTGCTCTTCTACTCCTTCTCTCCCCTTCACTCCAAGTGCATATGAGAATGTTTTCTATCTGGTCAAGTAATGCCTCATTTTTAATAGGCCCTGAGAGAGGGAGATGGGAAAGAATCAGTCTTTGCTCTAAAATTGAAAACGTTTCAGATTAAATAAACCTAAACAGAAGGTGCAAATCTTCTAAGTCCATGAAAAATCTCTTCCCTTTCTCCTTAAGAGGAAATTGTGTTCCCCAAATATGTATGTTGAATTGTGTCCCCCAAAAAGGTATGTTGAAGTCCTGGTCCCAGTACCTGTGAATGTCTCTCCCTCTATATTTTATTATTGTATTTTAGCTTCTCATTAAACAGTTAGCACAAGTATTGTTTTATGACATTGATTACCAACCCCACGACATGTCAACACTCTCACTTCTTGATCCTGGGTTCCTGTTACCAGCTTTCCTGTCCCTTGCTGCCTTGTAGTCCTTACCCCTGGGCTGGTGAGCTCCTTTAGTCTTGTTTTGTTTTATCGGCCTGTATAACCTTTGGCTGAAGGGTGAACCTCAGGGGTGACCTCATTACTGAGCTAAAAGGGTGTCCAGGGAACATACTCTCGGGGTTTCTCCATTCTCTATCAGGTAGTAAGTCTGGTCTTTTTTCTGTGAGTTAGAAATTTGTTCTACGTTTTCCTCTAGATCTTTCCCGGACTTTCTACTGTGATCCCTGTCAGAATAGTTGGTGATGGTAGCCGGGTAGAGACTGTAGTGGTGGTAGTTCATTAGTCCTTTGGACTAATCTTTCCCTTGTGTCTTTGGTTTTCTTCATTCCCCCTTGCTCCCAAAGGGGTGAGATCTGTGGAGTATCTTAGATGCCCGCTCACAGACTTTTAAGACCCTGTACGCTACTCACCAAATTGAAATGTAGAATATTTTCTTTATAAACTATGTTATGCCAGTTGAGCTAGATGTTCCCTGAGACCATTGTCTCCACAGCCCTCAGCCCAGTAATTCAGTCCCTCAGGGAGTTTGGATGTGTCCATGGAGCTTCCATGACCTTGCCTTTTAGAAGTTGGGCTGGCTTCCCCAGTATTGTGTACTGTCTTACCCTTCACCAAAGTTACTACTTATCTATTGGAACGTGACTTTATTTTGAAATAGGGTCTTTGCAGATGTAATCATGTTAAGATGAAGTCATACTGCATTAGGGTGGCCCCGTATCCAATGACTGGTGTCATATAAAAAAAATATAAGAGGAGGGAAATTTGGACATCAAAGGTAGACACACAGGAGAGGACGCCATGTGAAGAGGAGGAAGAAACTGGAGTGATAGAGGCAGAGATTGGAGCGATGCATGTACAAGCCAAGGAACAGAAGCCCAACTAGAGAGGCTTAAACTATTAGAGGTTTATTTTTCTCACACAACAAGAAGTCAGGAGGTAGGAAGTTACTAGATATTGACTTAATAGCTCAACAACATTGAGGCTGAAGTCTTGGCAATTTTCTTGGCGTTTTGGTCAGAAGTTGGCCGCTGCAGTTCTAGTATCGCGTTTGTGTTCTAGGCAGGAAGAAGAAAGAGAAAAAGGTAAAGGCAAAGGAATAAAGGTCTATGATAAGCACTCCTATCCCTTCTCATCAGGAAAGTAGTCGCTTTTCCAGAAGCTCCACCAAGTAGATGTCTGCTTACATCTCACTGGCAAAACCGGCTGACATAACTATCTCTGGCCAGGGGGGATGAGATCTCCACACCAGGTGTAGATGGATCACTGTGAATTTCCTGGAGCAAAATCAGGCTTCTGTATTCAGAGAAGAACGAGTGGGTGATGCAAGTGGGAAATGAATACCGAGTGGGCAAAACGTGTCTACCACAAGGGAAGAGCCCACACTTATAATTCTGGTTGTTGTTGTTGTTGTTAGCTGTCACTGCATAGGCCCCCAACTCATGGCGGCCCCATGCACAGTGGAACAAAAACGCTGCCAGGTCCTGCACCATCCCCATGATTGGTTGTGGATGGGACTGTTGGGATCCATAAAGTTTTCATGGACTGATTTTTGGAAGTAGACCACCAGACCTTTCTCCCTAGTCCATTTTAGTCTGGAAGCTTCTCTGAAGTCTGTTCAGCATCATAACAACACACAAGCCTCCACTGACAGACAAGCGCATCAAGTGAACTGACCAAGAATAGAACCTGGGTCTCCTGTATGGCAGGCGAAAATTCTACCACTGAACCACACCTGTCATAAAACAAAACAAAGAACACACACACACACACAAAAAAAAAAGAAGAAGAAGAAGAAACTTCTGGTTTGCAAGTTCCAACTGTTAATGGAGATCAGCAGGATTTCTAAGATACCAAAAATTACTGAGATCCTCAGGGATATATTTCCTAGAAATGGTCTTGCATACAAATCTGTCTTCCCCTTCCTTCAACCGCCTGAATTAAACACATGGAAGCATTTGTTGTTGTTATGTGCCATCGGGTCAGTTTTCGACTCATAGTGACTGAATGTGACAGAGTAGAACTATCCCACAGGGTTTTCTTGGCTGTAATCTTTATGGGAGTAGATTGCCAAGTCTTAGTCCCCAAGAGCCGCTGGGTGGGTGTGAACTGCCAACCTTTGGGTTAGAAGCCCAGCACTTAACCATTGTGCCACCAGGGCTCCTTATGGAAGCATTTAGTAGCCCAAATATCAGGGTCCAGCCAGGAAAATAATCCACCATGAACTTTCACGCACTATGAACTAAATATAAGGAAAATTGAGATTAGCCTGGATTTAAAAGTTTACTTTCTAAAACTGTATCTCTCTAAGGAGAGAATTCCAAAGCGCAGAACCTGTACACAGGCTACGAAAGGAGACTCTGATTTAATAGTCCCAGATTGTCTTTGGCAAATGATGCCATTGGCTGAATAAGAAATTCATGAGCGTTGTTGGGTTGTAAAGGCCACAGTAGGAGGGTTGGTGTCATGAAGGGGACCAAGCACGCAACAGGGTACCCAACCAACGGGTGTGAACAAAGATCAGGATAATTTACTAAGTAAGATGATAATCATAAGCATTCATGCTTAATAAAAAATAATTATGGTAAAAGACTACATTTTAGTCTACAATAATTGTATCTTTTGGCAAAGAAAACTGCGTCAGCATGAATGGGTTGCATTGGCATGCATTTTGCAGCCATTAGGAGTAAATCCATTGGCCTACAGTTGTCTATTTCTTTGTTTACTCCCCTGAAGTAATAAAAAGTTGTTGGAACTGGGGGGCCAGAAGATCAGATTGTTGAGCCCAGACCCAGAGATTGAAACCCAAGAGAAGGAAAGAAAGAAAAATGTGACAAGGAGAGAAGGGTTGTATAAGGTAACCTGGATTCCTCAAGGTCACCAACCAGTAACTAAACCAAAGGAAAAACCAAGCCAGTTGCCGTAAAACGCTCATGATTATCTTATTTAGTAAATTATCCTGATCTTTGTTCACATCCATTGCTTGATTATTCTGAGTAGAGTAGAACTGTACCCAGTAGGATTTCCACGGCTGTGACCTTTCGGAAGCGAATTGCCAGGCCCTTCTTCCAAGGTGCCTCTGGGTGGATTCAAATGCCAATCCTTTGATTAGTAGCCAGGTGCTTAACCATTTGTGCCACCCAGGGACTCCAAACAAACCAGTTGCAGTCAAGTTGGTTCTAACTCATGGTTACCCGATGTGAGTATGGGTGGAAGTGTGCTCCATAGGGTTTTCAATGGCTGATTTTTTGGAAGTAGATTGCCAGGTCTTTCTTCCAAGGTGCCTCTTGTGGATTCAAACTGGCAATCTTTTGGTTAGTAGGCAAGGGCCTATTTACTTAAGGGACACTTTAAGTGGGTTCAAGAGTAAGAGAGACTTGCAAATTTGATATCCACCTCCCCAACTATGGCTTCTTTTTAAAAATCCCTACCACTAGGGGCCTTCTTCTGTCTCAGAACTCTCCATCTTCATAGGGGGTGCTTCTGAAGATATTTGAACCAATTTATATTCCCACCAGCAGTATATGAGGATTCCAGTTGCTCCACATCCTCTCCAACTCTTGGTTTTGTCAGTCTTTGTAATTGTAGCCATTAGTGGGTGAGTAGTAGTAGCTCACTGTGATTTTAATTTACATTTTCCTGCCTACTAATGATGTTGAGCACATCTTCACACACACACTGGCCACTTGGATATTCCTCTTTTGGGGAATGCCTGCTCAAGTCTCTTGACCACTCAAAGTTTTTTTCTTTTTGTCTTTTAAAAATTAATTTGCAGGAGCCTTTTATCATTATGGGATGAGCGCTTTGTCAGATGTGTGTATTGCAAATATCTTCTTCCACTTGGTGGTTTGTTTTTTAACTCTTTTAATGGTACCTTTTGATGGACAGAAGTTCTTAATACTGATATTTATCATTTTTCTTTTTCTTTTTGTGCTTTGTTTAAGAAACTTTTGCTTACCCCAAGGTCATGAAGATATTCTTCTAGAAGCTTGATTGGTTTTGCTTTCACATTTAATCTATGATATGCTTCAAATAAAAATTTTCTCATTTAATTGTCACAATCTCTCTTTCTAGTAACACCTATTAAAGGATTTAGAACATTTGGAAATCTTTTAATTCATGGACATAGAGTGTCATGGTCAAGTTGAGACTGATAACAAGAGAGGATCTATGCTGCACACAGGCAGTCCCCAGATTACATACATCCGATTTACGTGCAATCTATATTCTGTCCTTATGTAAAGCCTATTATATTGAAAATTCGAGGTACATACAATGGTTCATAATAACTAATGGGTGCTACTTTGTGACGCTAATCAAAACATTATTATTGTTACTACTGAGTTATTATGTTAAAGATGTTTTAGTGTATCTGGAAGTGTTTCGTTAATGCTTTTTATGCATGGGAAGGTGCTACATACTAAGACAAACATTTCACTAACTTATGCTCAATATGAACCGAACCATACCTGTTCTGACTTAAATAAAATTCGGCGTAAAGATAGTCTTAGGAAGGGGACTCATAAGCCTCTCACTGCCTGTGTTTCATCTTGGCAGAAGTCCAGAAGCACTCTAGGCAAGCTTCCAGGCTCACACAAATGCATGGGCAGCATCCTTCCTGGATTTCTACCCACACTTTTGGAGGTCAGGACACGCTCACAGAGATTCCAGAAGTAGAGGGTGATTGAGATAAACAACCACTCATTATGCTCTTTGGAGCCTTGACCTTCCTATTTGAAGTAGTAGAAAAAAAATTTTTTTTCAATGTAGAAGTACAATTGTTCTTAGGTTGCATTTTTACCAAGGACTTCAAATAGTGCTTGTAAGCAAACCTCTCTGGTTTCTTGGGCTGTCGTCAGCTTTTTGAGGCTCCAGAGGTCAGTCTAATGACAAGCGTGTCTTCCCCGGGGAGTGTGGAAGAAAGGCTATTCTGTCCAGGGTCCCGTTCAGCCACTGCCGAGTGTGGTGGGACAGATAACCCTGCTTGTCAACTGGTCAGCAGCCATCAGGATGGGCAAGGACGACAGGCCCTTTTTATTTGGACCAGACACATGGGCCGCTCCTATTCTGATAATCATTTCTTTTAGAATCCCCTGCTGTGTCCCAAAGCAGAGTGGCCCATTCCACCAGCATTTTTTGAGTGCCTAAAAAAAAAAAAACATTTGGGCAGGTGCCTTCACGCACTTTACTTTATAAGCACATGGTGTAAGTATTACTCCTTCAGAGAGGTTAAATGAAACCAAAATCCAGTGGCCATGGAGTCAGTTCTGACTCATTGAGATCCCATGTGTGTCAAAGTAGAACTGTACTTCATAAGGTTTTCAATGTTTGTGATCTTTTGGAAGTAGGTTGCCGGGCCTTTCTTCCAAAGTGCCTCTGGGTGGATTTGAACTGCCATCATTTCAGTTAACAGCCATTTCTGCCACTCAGTGACTCTTTCAGAGAGGTTAAGTAACGTACCCAAACTTATGAGCTGAGCTGGGATGTGAACCCAGACCTTCTAACTCATAGTAAATGTCCTTTAGACTAAGAAATGCTACCACTCATTTCCATATGATTTCTTCAGCAGCACTCTTTCTTTTTTTTTTTTTTTATTGTGGTGAAATATATATAACAAAACATGTGCTATTTAAACAATTTTAAGCAGGCAGTTCAGTGATGTGACGTTCACCATGTTGGCCAACACTCCTTTTTAATATACTTTTCTTGGATGGGTAGTTTTTAATCTGGGATTCACTTTTCATGCTTTTGGGAAATCTGAGACTCCCTGAAATTTTAGGAAATTGTGTTTGCTTGTGTGATTATGCATGTTTTTTGTTTTGTTTTGTTTTTTCTTTTTTTCTGGGAACAGAGGCCCTACCTTCCCTCAGACACAGAAGATCCGAAGGTTCCATGAAGCAAAGAAGTTTCAGAGCCGCAGTGTTGCCTGGCTGCCAAGCAGGAAGTTCAGAGGTGGCCCTCTGGGCCGTCTGGTGTGGGTGGCTCCTCTTGGAGGTGGTAGGAGCATGCAATGCAGCCTTCTGCTCCTCAGTCTTCATAAGTGTGACAGTCTCTCTGCTTGTGCTCTTTGTGAGCCCCTAGGGGCTTCCCCAGTGCTCTGTAAATATCCCCTGACTTCAGTAATATGCTTTCTTTTCTCTTGTGACTACAGGGAAGAATAATAGTTCTCATAATACATAATCACACTCCCTTTGTAAATAAAACATAAAGTACAGAATGTTCTTCTGAGCTTTTTTCAAATTCTCTTCCCACATATTTCCCCTCTTTGTGTTGTACATGCACCCCAGAGTGGTGAGCAGCCTTCAGGCTGGCAAAAAATTGTATGTTGACGTTATTGTTACAATTACAGAACCTCTGGCTAGCAAAAAATATGTGTTGCACTGGTTTAGCGAGGAGCCTAGTGACAAGAGGTGTAGCAAAGTTGCTCACTGAAGCTGTTATGGGCTCAGGGAGAAGAGACTAGAAAGGAGAGAGAGACAGCACGAGAGATAGACATGAAATAAGATGTGACCCAGCAGAAGAAGAAGGCATGAGGCAACAATTGGGATTTAAATCTTTTGGAACTGAGGAAATTTCCACAGGTGTAATCAGGGTAGATCCAGGAGGGGACCTATCTTCAAGGCAACCCTATAAGGCAGAGAGGAAGAAAGAGCTGGTGTCTGTGATAGTGAGTCAGGCATCAGGTTGAGTTTGCTTATCATGGACCAGCAGTGTTAGCATCACAGAAACGTAGAACCTCAGGCCCAGCCCAGACCTATTGAATCAGGGTCTGCCTGTGAACAAGATCTCCAAATGATCCATATGTATAGGCAAGTTTGATAAACATTGAGCCAGGAGACCCCTAGGCAGGTACAGAGGAGCTGGTAACGAGGGTGAGGGTGAGACACTACTGGAAGAAGGCAGACAACAAAAGGGTTGGATAGATTTTTTTGACAGGTAAATAAGATTTTAGTTAGGGTAGGGGTGGCTCACTCAGACCCTGGTGGGTTTATTGAACTGTTTGCCTAGAGTATCTTGAAGGCACCCTATGCTTTGAAAGTACTGTAACCTACTTTACTAAAATAGATGGAGATTCCCACCTTTCCAGCTTCTGGAGGAAGGGCCAGGTACCTATGAGCTGGGGGAAGATTATGGTTTCTAAATGTGGACATCCATACATAGTCAGTCAGAACCAAGGAAAAAGGAGAACCAGTGAACACATAGAATGTGTGTCTCCAGACGCAAGAGACAGGATGAAAAGGCAGGGGCTCCAGTGAGCAGGAGGAGAGGAAGAGAAGACGTAGGAGGCAAAGGGCTGGCCAAGAATGAGCAATGGTATTGACTGAGTGTGCAAATACTGACCAGCTCCATTTGCCAGAGGGGTAATTTCATGTAACAAAGAAGTTAGAGACTAGGTTGGACATGCAGGATGAAGTAAGAGTGTGAAAACTTCCAGGCTGGAAGTTTGGACTCTTTGTGAAGTATGGATCTGGGGTTGTTTAGACACATGACAAAAGCAAAGCTTTAGGAGGCTAAACAAGGCAGTGTAGAAGACTGGTGAGGAATAGCACGCACACAGGTTCAAATCCAGCCCTGCCACTTACCAGCTGTGTATTTTGGGGCAAGTGACTTACCTCTCTGGGGCTTCAACATCTTTATCTGTAAAACAGTGACGACAATAGCACCTCCATCAGAGGGTGGTTGAAAGGAAAACTGAGTTCATGTATAGAAAGTTCTGAGAACCAAGCCTGGAATGGTTAGTTATAATGGTTGTTATTATGATTACTGTTACTAGTATAAATCTGGTTGCAGCAAACGGACTAAGGGTGGAGAACCTGGAAGCAGGGAAGGCAGCTTCCAAGTTTCAGAGAAAGCCGACTGAGTTGAGGAGAGAGCAGAAGTAGTCATCTATGGAACTTGACCTCCTACAAAAACAGCTGATTTCATCCCTGTGTAAGCAGCTCTAGTGTTTACCCAGGACACTAATAATAATCGGCCCTTGCATCTGTTCTTCACCCCCTCTACCCCACGGAGCGCTGTCCCTGCGTATCTCCCCTTCCTCCTTCATCCTGCCACGGGCACAGGTCAGGTGGAACGTGCCTTAACACGTGGGCAGTAGGATAAGCAGGAAAGCATGCAGCCCCAAGTCTAGGGGTCAAAGGGAGCCCTGACTCTGCCTGACCCCCAAGGCCAAAGGTATTTCTTTGTCAACCCACAGCCCCTCTGCCTTGACCAGCTGGGGATTAGAGGAGAATCATCGGTCAGCACCAGGGCTCCCTGGCATTGACCTGATCTCTGAGGGTCACTTGGTGCTTCTTCCCATGACTCGCAGTCTTGAATTTACAGTGATTTAAAATAAAATTTCAAATATCAGTCATTTTTTTTTTTTTTCCACCAAAACCTCAGAAGGCGTCCTAGTCAGATTCTCTGATTGTTCCCACAGTTGGACTCTCATCAGGACTGGCCTTGGTGAATGAGACAGATCAAAGAGGTGACAATTGTGACTGAGAGGACCACGTGGCCTCTTCCCCAGAAACGAGAGGCCCTTTTTTCATTCATTACTTTTATTAGTTATATGAGACACATGAAACATTTTGATATCTGTGTCAAATCAAGATTGTCCAGGATGGCAAGATGCCTGCCAAATTAAAACACAATAAAACCAACCAACCAAACCCTGATTTTAGGACCAGCTGCTTGATGCATCTGTATCAGTTTCTTTAAACAAAACAGAACAAAAACCAAATCCATTGCCACCGAGTAGATTCTGACTCATAGCAACCCTACAGAACAGAGTAGAACTGCCCCATAGGGTTTCCAAGGAGCACCTGGTGGATTCCAACTGCCGACCTTTTGGTTAGCAGCTGAACTCTTAACCACTGCACCACCAGGGTTTCCATTAGTTTCTTAGGGCTGCCATAACAAAATACCATATATCAGGTGGATCAAAACACAGAAATTAGTTGTTTCACAGTTCTGGAGGCTGGAAGTCTGGATTCAGGGAGTCGGCAGGGTTGTGTTCTCTCTGAAGGCTCTAGGGGAAGATCCTGTCTTGCTTCCTCGGGCTTCTGGAAGCCTTAAGTGGTCCTCGTCTTTTGGCAACATAACTCCAACCTCTGCCTCCATCGTCACATGATGGTCTTCTCTCTCTATGTCTCTTCTCTTTTATAAGGAAACCACTACTATGGAATTACGACCCACTCCACTCCACTCTAGTACAGGAGCCATGGTGGTACAACGGTTAAGCACTCAACTGCTAACTGAAAGGTTGGCAGTTTGAACCCACCCAGCTGCTCCATGGGAGAAAGACCTGGCGATTTGCTTCGGTCAAGATTACAGCCAAAAAAACTTTATGGGGAAGTTCTACTCTGTCACATTGGGTCACTGTGAGTCAGAATCCACTCAATGGCACTCAACAACTACTATTTTAGTATGACCTCATGTTAACTTAACTGATAACATCTTCAAAGACCCTATTTCCAAACAAGATCAAGTTCACACATACCTGGGTTATGACTTTTAACATACCTTTTTGGAAGGTGCATTTCAGTCCATAACAGTGGACATTTCCACAATTGTCTCATGCAACAAGTCCGAAGTCGCCCTCTGCAATGCCTCTCCCTACTCCCCAGAGGGCTCCTTCACCTGCCCGCAAGGTGTCTGTTTCTGCTTCACTTGTCTGGAGGTTGCACGTGAAGCAGCCCCCACAATCAAAATGTGGCTTATCAAAGGGGGCTGTCAGAAAAACAATAAAAAATCCCAGGCATTCAAGCCTGCATGCTCCCAGCCTCTGCACAGGAAAATAACCTGGGGGTCCCAAAGTTGTTCACATCAATCTCTCTGGGCTGCGCTCCCCCAGATATTCCTAAACTGTTCTCCCTCAGACGCTGTTTTCACACCTCAACTGTGATTCTGCCTGTGACTTTTTTGATCGGAATTGTGCTTGATCTTTCTGGCCTTGGAATCTCCCCAACAGGCCTTGGGCTCTATTCTACTGTCTGGTTCTTTTCACTGGGCCAGGGTGGGATGCACACATGTCTGGTTCCAAACCCTGGCATGAGATGCAGAGCCAGCCCCTCTGCCCAGACAGCTCCTGTGGTGCAGTGAGGAATCCAAACAGCTCTTGGCCTTTATGCCAAAAACAGAACTCTCAGGCCCTCGCTTAGAGTCCACCGACTCTCAGGATACACACAATTCCCACAGTTTGGGTTATATAATTTTCTTGCCCCAAACAGTTGAAAATAAAAAGGGAGAAGATAACTTCAGGAGGTACTGCAAGGAAGAGGCTGTTGAGAACTTGATGTAAGTAAATTGCTAGAAATACTAATTAAAAACAAAACTATAAAAGTGTGAGAGTATTTAACTTACAGGCTAAAAGCTTGAATACCCCCAATGGCTGTGAAATTATCACTGTACAATGGGAAGTTCAATTGTCAAGCACACAGGAAGGCAAAGCCAAGGCCAAGGCTGGGCACATTAGGCTGATAAAGCTACAAGGAGCCTCTCTTAGATTCAGACAGTTTGTTGCATACATAGGCAGTGAAAGGAAGAGAAGCCAAACGTGCCAGTTCGCCACACACCACAAAGGATGACACTGAAACAAGAGGAGTCAATGACGGCAATGCAGGTTGTAGGACTCCGGTTACTGAGGAGCTTGTGCTGTGGTGGCTCTAAAGAGTTTTATGGTCTTCAGGTCTGCCCCCAGAGCTCATGGGAACCAAGGAGGCAGATAAGAAACCGCCTTCTGGCAGCTTCCCACAAGCTAGGAGTCCTCCCACAAGATAAAGAAAGAGATGAGAAAATGGTCTTGTGATGGTTACTTGTAAGACTGCCTATCTGACCATGTTCCTGGGCAGGTCACACCCAGGCTTCCCTCAGGCTGTGGTTTATGCCTTGCCTACATGGCTCACGTGGATACCTGCAAGGCCACCTGGATGCCAAGATGGAAATTTTTCTCTACAGCAATAACAGATGTTTATGACACTGGACTCTTAAACATTCCCAGACAGTGATATTATATACAGAATATTCCAGTTAAGAAGGCAAGAGTGTCTCAGTCAGCGTTTGTCAGAGAAACAGAACCAATAGGATGTGTATGTGTGGGTATGTGTACATGTGTGTGTATATGTGTATATATGTATACAAACCAAAAACCAACTCCTTTACTGTCAAGTTGATCCCAACTCATGGCAACCGCATGTGTTACAGGGTAGAACTGAGGTTATAGTCAAACGCAAATCATCTGTGCCACCCAGGAACCTTCTATATATATGTACACGTGTAACCTATGTATGTTTATGTGTGTATACATACACATATAAGAGTCCCTGGGTGGCACAAACAGTTAAGCACTCAACTACTAGCCAAAAGGTTAATGATTCAAAATGAGGCAGAGGCACCTCAGAAGACAGGCCTGGCAACCTGCTTCCAAAAGGTCAAATTGACACAGAAAATTAACCATCACAGAAGGAATAAGGGATTTTTTTTTTTTTTTGGTTAAAGTATTTTTACCCAAGTGCTTTAAAATTTAAAGTTTCATAGCCTTATTTATCTTTAGAATCAGAAAAAAACAACATGCAAGTTTCATTTAAAAAAACTTTTAGTACTTATAAAAAGTCAGTAAGCTCTGTAGTGTGGAATGCCGCCTTTCTTCTACTCTGTACAGAGTTATACTGAGCTTTACAACAGTTCTCATATCTAATGAACATTTAACTCTGAAATGTCTCTCAAATTTTTATTGGCCTTTCTGCTCCCAGTGCTATCCTCCTGGCTTAGGTCTTTATTGCCATACAGTCAACTACTACAACAGGTTTCTGAGGCAGTTCATACAAGTTACATATCATAATTTCCGTTTTCCTATTTCCTTACTATCAAATCCGGATTTGTTCGTGGAAGCAAGGTGTCCAAGGAAAAACTATTTGCTTCCTCCATGTCCCTTGCAGTTGCTGTTTTGGCCAATAAGATGTAAACTGAGGGTTCCTGGGAAAGCTTTGGCTTTCCTGTTACAGATGTCATTGCCTCATGCCTCCCCCTTTTGTTTTCTTCCTTTCTGGGATGTGATCACAATGTCTGGAAGTTTACCAGCCATTTTGTGACCATAAGGTGAGAAGCATGAGAACAAAAGGTATAAATGTTGAGATAATAGACAAGAAGATGGGAGGATCCTGAGTCCCCAAAGATGTTTGTTGTTCAGGTGCCATGAAAAAAAAAATAAAAATTTTTATTTTTAGGAAGAAAGCTGATATTCCGTGGGTTTTCTGTGCCATTGCATAATGTTATGGGTTGAATTTTGTCCTCCAAAAAGTTATGTTGAATCTCTATAAATATGACCTTGTTTGGAAGTAGGAATTTTCTTTTGTTATGTTAATGAGGTCATACTGAAGTAGACCTGTAAAACAAAAACCTGTCGCCATGGAGTCGATTCCAACTCCTAGCAACCCTATAGGACAGAGTAGAACTGCCCCATAGAGTTTCCAAGGAGTGGTTGGTAGATTTGTACTGCTGACTTTTTGGTTAGCAGCTGTAGCTGTTAACCACTGCACCACCAGGGCTCCTACTGAAGTAGAGTGGGTCCTAAACTTAATCCCCTTTGAGTGGTGACTTATGAAAAGAGCAGAAAAGATGTACACACCCAACACACACACACACACACACACACATATGCATGCAGGGAAAAAAAAAAAAAAAGACAGACTTTATTTGGAGATACATCTACAAGCAGCCAAGGATTGCCAAGAAATGCTCGAGGCAAAGAGACAAGGATCTAGACCTGCTGACGCCCTGAATTAGGACTCCTAGCCTCTAGAACTTTAAGACAATAAATTCCCACTCTTTAAAGGCGCTAGCTTGTGGTACTTTTTTTTTTTTAATTATATTTTATTATGTTTTCAGTGAAGGGTGATGCAGCAGTTTAGGTTCCTAGTCAACAATTTCTACACAAATTGTTCAGTGACATTCTTCACAATGTGTGAACATACTCATTATTTCTGTTCTGGTTGTTCGGTTTCCATTAATCTGGTTTTCCTACCACCTTACTTTCTCATCTGTGTTTTTTTCTTTTTGTGTGTGTGTGTGTACTTTAGATGAAGGTTTTTGGAGCAAATTAGTTTCACATTAAACAATTAATACACGTATTGTTTTGTGACATTGGTTGCCAATCCCACGACATGTCAACACTCTCCCCTTCTTGACCTTGGGTTCCCCATTACCAGCTGTCCTGTCCCCTCCTGCCTTCTAGTACTTGCCCCTGGGCTGGTGTACCAATTTAGTCTTATTTTGTTTTATGGGCTGGCTGAAGGGTGGACCTCGGGAGTGACTTCATTACTAAGTTATAAGGGTGTCCAGGGGCCATGCTCTTTGGGTTTCTCCAGTCTCTGTCAGATCAGTAAATCTGGTCTTTTTTTTTTTCTTTCCAACTCTGTCTGGGACCCTCTATTGTGGTCCTTGCCAGAGCAGTCTGTGAAGGTAGCTGGGCACCACCTAGTTGTACTGGACTCAGTCTGGTAGAGGCTGTGGTAGTTGTGGTCTGTTAGTCATTTGGACTAATCTTTCACTTATGTCTTTGGTTTTCTTCCTTCGTCCTTGCTCCAGATGGGGTGAGACCAGTGGAGTATCCTAGATGGCTGCTCACAAGCTTTTATGACCCCAGATGCCACTCACCAAAGTAGAATGTAGGACATTTTCTTTATAAACTATGTTATGCCAGTTGAGCTAGATGTTCCCCAAGACCATGGCCCCCACAGCCCTCAGCCCAGTAATTCAGTCCCTCAGGGAGATTGGGTGTGTCTATGGAATTTCCATGACCCTGCCTTGTGCAAGCTGTGCTGGCTTCCCCAGTATTGTGTACTGTCTTACCTCCCACCAAACTTACCACTTATCTATTGTCTAGTTAGTGTTTTTCCCTCCCACATCTACCCTCCCTCGTAATCATCAAAGATTGTTTCTTTTTGTGTGTAAACCTTATCATGACTTTTTATAGTAGTGGTCTCACAAAATATTTGTCCTTTTGTGATTGACTTATTTCACTCAGCATAATGCCCTCCAGATTCATTCATGTTGGGAGATGCTTCGCAGATTCAGTCATTGTTCTTTATTGTTGTGTAGTATTCCATTGTGTGTATGTACCATAGTTTGTTTACCCATTCATCTGTTGATGGGCACCTACGTTGTTTCCATCTTTTTGCTGTTGTGAACAATGCTGCAATGAACATGGGTATGCATGCATCTATTCCTATGGTGGCTCTTATTTCTCTAGGATATAGTCCTAGGAGTGGGATTGCTGGATCATATAATATTTCTACTTCTAGCTTTTTAATGAAGCACCATATCATTTTCCAAAATGGTTGTACCATTTTGCATTCCTACCAGCAGTGCATAAGAGTTCCAATCTCCCCACAGCCTCTCCAATATTTTGTTGGGGTGAGATAGTATCTCATTGTGGTTTTGATTTGCATTTCTCTAATGGCTAGTGATCACGAGCATTTCCTCATGTATTGTCAGCTGCTTGAATGTCTTTTTGGTGAAGTGTCTGTTCATATCCTTTGCCCATTTTTTAACTGAATTATTTGTCTTTTTGTTGTAAATGTGTTGGATTTTCCTGTAGATTTTAGAGGTTAGAACTTTGTCAGACTTGCCACAGCCAGAATTTTTTCCCAGTCTGTAGGTTCTCTTTTTATTCTTTTGAAGTCTTTTAATGAGAATAATTGTTTAATTTTTAGATGATCCCAGTTATCTAGTTTATCTTCTGGTGTTTGTGTATTGTTACTTGTGGTTCGTATCCTGTTAATGCCTTGTATTAGGGCCTCTAGAGTTTATCCTATTTTTTCTTCTATGATCTGTATAGTTTTTGGTTTTATGTTTAGGCTTTTGATTCCTTTTGAATTAGCTTTTCTGTATGGTTGGAGGTATGGTCCTGTTTCTTTCTTTCTTCTTTTTTTTTGCAGATGGACATCCAGTTTTGCCAGGACCATTTGTTGAAAAGACTGTCTTTTCCCCATTTGATGGACTTTGTGGCTTTGTCAAAGCTCAAGTGACCGTACATGGATGGATTTACATCTGGGTTCTCAATTCTGTTCCATTGGTCAATGTGTCTGTCCTTGTACCAGCACCAAGCTATTTTGACTCCTGTAGTTGTATGGTAGATTCTAAGGTCGGGTAGTGTGAGTCCTCCTACTTATTCTTCTTCTTCAATAGTGCTTTCCTTATCTGTGGCCTCTTCCCTTTCCATTTACAATTAACGATTAGTTTTTCTATCTTTTAAGAACGCTGTTGGTATTTGGATGGGGATTGCATTGTATTTGTAGATTGCTTTGGGTCAAATTGGCATTTTCACAATGTTGGCTCTACCTATCATGAGCATGGTATGTTCTTCCGTTTATGTAGGTCTCTTTTGGAAACCCTGGTGGCATAGTGGTTAAGCGTTCTGGCTGCTAACCAAAAGGTCGGCAGTTTGAATCCACCAGGTGCTCCTTGGAAACTCTATGGGACAGTTCTACTCCGTCCTATAGGGTTGCTATGAGTCAGAATCAACTCGATGGCAACAGGTTACGGGTTTAGGTCTCTTTTGGTTTCTTACAGTAGTTTTCTTTGTATAGCTCTTTTACATCCCTGGTTAGATTTATTCCTAAGTATTTTATTTTTTTATGGGCTATTATAAATGATATTGTTTTCCTGACTTCCTTTGTGTAGTTCTCTTTATTGGTATATAGGAATCTAACAGATGTTTGTATGTTTATCTTATATCTTTCTGAATCTTTCTATGAATTCCAGTATTTTTCTCATGAAGCCTTTTGGGATTTCTATGTATAGCGTATCATCTGCAAATAGGGATAGCATTACTTCTTCGTTACCCATTTGGTTGTCCTTAATTTTTTTTCTTTCGTTATTGCTTTAGCTAGGACTTCCAACACAATGTTAAATAGGAGTGGTGATAAAGTGCACCCTGTTCTCAAGAGGGATGCTTTCAGCCTCTCTCCATTAAGAATGATATTGGCTGTTGGTTTTCTATAAACTAAAGCAAACCTGTTGCCATAGAGTCAATTCCGGCTGACAGCAACCCTATAGTGACCCCATAGGACAGAGCAGAACTGCCCCACAGGGTTTCCAAGGAGCGACTTTTGGAATTCAAACTGCCAACCTTTTGGTTAGCAACCATAGCTCTTAACCACTACACCAGAGGCCCTTTATTATGTTGAGGAATTTCCCTTCCACACCTATTTTACTGAGAGTTTTTTTTTTTATCAGAAACGGGTGTTGGACTTTGTCAAGTGCCTTTCTCTGCAACAATTGAGATGATCATGTGATTCTTTTATTTTATTTATGTGACGGATTACCTTAATTGATTTTCTAATGTTGAGCCATCCTTGCATACCTGGTATGAACCCTACTTGGTCTTGGTGTATTATTTTTTTTTATATGATGCTGAATTCTATTGGCTAGAATTTTGTTGAGAATTTTTGCATCTATATTCATGAGAGATACTGGTCTGTAATTTTTTTTTTTTTTTTTTTTTTGCCTGGTTTTGTTACCAGGGTTATGCTGGCTTCATAGAATGAATTCAGAAGTATCCCTTCCATTTCCATGTTCTGAAATAGTTTGAATAGTACTGGTGTAAGCTCTTCTCTGAATGTTTGGTAGAATTCTCCAGTGAAGCATCTGGGCCAGGGCTTTTTTGTTGTTGTTGTTGAGAGTTTTTTTTTTTTTAATTACCTTTTCAATTTCTTCTCTTGCTATGGGTCTGTTCAGATTTTCAACTTCAGTTAGTGTTAGTTTGGGTAGTTAGTGTGTTTCCAGAAATTTGCCCATTTCCTCTAGGTTCTCAAATTTTTTGGAGTATAGTTTTTCATAGTAATCTGTTATGATCCTTTTTATTTCAGTTGGGTTTGTTGTAATGCTCCCTGTTTCATTTCTTATATGGGTTATTTTCTTCCTCTCCTGTTTTTCTTTTGTCATTTTGGCCAATGGTTTGTCAATTTTTTTGATTTTTTCTATTGCTTTTTTTTTCCCCCCTTATTTCATTTGCTTCTGCTCTGCTCATTATTATTTTCTTTCTTCTGGTGGCTGTGGGCTTCTTTTGGTGTTCCATTTCTGTTTGTTCAAGTTGTGTAGCTAATGCTTTGGTTTTGTCCCTTTCTTCTTTTTCAGTGTGTGCATCTATTACTATAAATTGACCTCTGAGGACTACCTTTGCTGTGTCCCAAAAGTTTTGGTATGGTGTGTTTTCACTGCAGTTTGATTTTAGGGGTTTTTTGGTTCCATCTTTGATTTCTTCTATTACCCAGTAGGTTTTAAAAAAAAAAAAAAATTTTTTTTAAGCAGGGTGTAATTGATTTTTTTCCTTGCCCTTCCTGTTATTAATTTCTTCTTTGATGCATTGTGATCAGAGAAGATACTTTGTATTATCTCAATGTTTTGGATTTTGTTGAGGGTTGCTTTGTGGCCTAAGATGTGGTCTATTCTGGAGAACATTTCATGTAGATTGGAAAAGAATGTGTACTTTGCAGCTGTTGGGTGGAGTGCTCTATATATGTCTATGAGGTCAAGTTGGCTGATTGTGGCCTTTAGATATTCTGTATCTTTGTTGAGTTTCTTTCTAGATGCTCTGTCCTTTAATGAGAGTGGTGTGTTGAAGTCTCCTACTATTATTGTGGAACTATCAATTTCTCTTTTCAGTGCTGTTAGTTTGTTTTATCTATTTTGGAGGCTTGTTATTGGGTGTATAGATATTTATTATGGCTATGTCTTCATAGTGGATTGTCCCTTTAATCAACATAAAATGCCCTTCTTTGTCTTTTATGTTGGATTTTGTTTTAAAGTCTATTTTATCTGAGATTAGTATTGCCACTCCTGCCCTTTTTTGGTAGTTGCTTGCTTAATATATTTTTTTCCACCCTTTGATTTTTAATAACTATATATCTTTGTTTCTAAGGGCATATTGATGGGTCCTTTTTTTTTTTTTTAAACTCATTCTGTCACTCTCTGTCTCTTTATGGGTGCATTTAAGCCATTTACATTCAGTGTGATTATTGTTCTCAGGATTCCTTCATTTTTTCATTCTTTTCTCTGATTTTTCCTCAAAGTGGTGTCCAAGGATTTGTCTTCAATTTCATTGACCCTGTCTTCCATTCTTTCAAATTTGCTCTTAAAACCTGCTATTGTACTGTTCATTTCTGAAATGTTGCTGTTTATCTTTTGGATTTCTAATTGCTGTTTTCATATGATGTCTAGTTGTTTATTTATCTTGACATTTTTTTCCTGTATTATTTTCCTGATTTCTTCTGTTGCTTTGTCTGTCTTTTCTATGATTTTGTCTGTATTTTCCATGATTTTATCTATTTTTTCCTTATTTTTGTCTATATTTTCCTTTATCTGTTGGAGAACCCTGAATATTAGTGTTCTGAATTTCCTATCGGGTCATTTCAGTGCCATTTCTCCTAGCAGAAGGCCATCTGGTGTTTTATTTTGATTGCTTTCTGGAGCCATCCTATCCTTTTTTTTTTTAGTATGTTTTGATTTTGTCTGCTGTCTCTGGGACATTCAGGAATTAGTTTCTTCATTTATTGATTGTAGATTTGGTTGTTTTGTCCTGCTGTTTTGTTTTATTTGGTTATGTGTGGCACAGCATGGCCTGTCAGGAAGGGGGTGGAGACAACACAGGGCCTAGGAGGGAGGGAGAAGGAAAATGCAAAGGGGAAAGCTAAAGAAAAATAAAAAAATATGTGCTGAGGGAGCTGGCCTGTGACAGCAGCACAGGGCAGGTAAGGCCATGTGCCAGAGGCTCTTCAGCCAACTGGTACAGCACAGCCCACTAACAAATTGGAGCCAGCATACAGGGCTAAGTAGTTGGTAGAAAGGAAATGAAGGGAGAGAAAGAGAAGAAACAATGTTAAAAAAAAAACTCAAGATAAACAAACAAACAATAAATAAATGAAGTGGAGCTGAGGGAGCCGGTTACTGAAGGCAGCACAGACCTGGGGAAGCCTCTTGCAGTGACTTTCCAACCAAGCTGTGCAGCTTTGCCCTCCGGGAGTGGCAAGGGTGGTGCACAGGGCTGGGTGGGCAGGAGAAAGTAAAGGAAGGAAAGGAGAGATAGAGAAGAAACAGAGAAAAAAAAAAAAGCAAACAAACCAAAAAATCACAACACATCAAGAAGCAGAGGGCATGGCATCCGTGGCTAGCTGGGAGGGAGAAAGAAAAGGAAGGAAAGGACACAGAGAGAGAAGCAACAAAAAAGGTAAACAAACAAAAAAAACACAAAAAAGAACAAAGCAAACAAACCAAAAAATCATAGCCTGTCAAGAAGAGGAGAGGGTGGCGCACGGGACTAGCTGGGTGGGAGAAAGAAAAAGAAGGAAGGGAGAGAAAAAAAATGCCAAAAATTAAAAAAACAAACAAAAAACCACACACACAGAAAACAAAGCAAACAAACAAAAAAATCTCAGCCCACCAAGAAGGAAAGGGATGGCACATGGGGCTAGCTGGGCAGAAGAAAGGTAAGGAAGAAAGGGAGAGAGAAAGAAGCAACAAAAAATAGCCAAATATATATACATATATAAACAAAAACACAAACCAACCAACCAAACAAAAGAAAATGGTGCTGAAGGGGCCAGCTGGTGGGGACAGGGTGAACCCTAGTGGCAGTGAGCTAGTGTCTCTTAGGCCAAGCAACGATGACCAGTTGGCAAGCAGCGGAGACCTTGTAGAGGGAAGAATGAGGGGGGGAAGGGGGAAACGTGTATACCTGTTTACTGGGTGCTCTGACTCCTGCTGGGAGCTCCATGGAGTTGCCTGCCCACACTTCGTGCCTACAGTCTTCAGTGGCTGAAGTCCAAGATGGTGAATCTGGGCGGCAGTGAGCTGGTATGGGACCTCAACTCCATAGCTCTCCTCATTCTCTGTCAGTTTCTTATTCCATTCAGTGCTTGACTGAGTTCTTTATTCCTCCATCTGGTACTTAGGGTTACAGGATTGAGGTTTGTATCCATTTTAGTTAGTTTTTTGGGTCTTTGCTGCAGAGGGACAGCATGGTGCTTCTTTCTATACTACCAAGTTGACACTGCCTCTTTCCTTGTGGTATTTTTTTGTTATGACAGCACTAGGAAACTAAGACAAAAATGAACACATTCCTCTGAGATGTCCCTAAGTCCAAAGCATGTCCATCTTAGTTACTGCTGAGAGATTTATCTTCCGAAAATTCCGCTCTCATCATACAATTTTCACGTTCAAATGCTTTTCCATTGTTCTGTTGCTAAGAGTTGGATTGATAACCTTTCTAAAGTTGTCATTTCTGGGGCGTTGTGCTGGTGGCTTTGTTTGAGATATGAGACAAGTAGTTCAAACAATTTATCTCCATCCCTCCGTTGGTCTAACACAATGGGTTAACAAGCACATCTTTTAAATGAGAATATCTCTTGAAAGTAAATACTAAACTTATAAGTAATTTCTCCTTCATTATGATTTCCTGTAACTAGATGATTTCGTATGTGCCATCAACAGCACTAAATAAGAACACTTTTTCTTAGATGGGAGTGGATAGAAGAAAATTGGATAGTTCTGTAGAACAGGGAACTTGCTTCAGAGGAACAAATCTGAGTGGAGGCATGGAATCAAGAGCTTTGGGACAAGGGAAAGAATAAAAGAAATATTAAAGAGAAGTCAGAAGGAGGTGGAAATAGGTTACAAAGTGAAATAAAAGGCACCAGTGAAAGTTTTACTGACTTTCATACTGGGGCAATGGTTGGTGGAAACAACTACCTGAATGTAATTGAAAATCACCTTACAGGTTGCTTTGGGCATTTATGGCATACACTGCCAATGTCTTATTTTTAGCATAAACTCAAGGTGCTTCACTGGACACCCACAGTCTTCCTGGTCTAGTGGAACCCAGCTTCATGCTCACCCTCCACCACTGACCTGCATGGACCATCTGCTCCAGTCATAATGTCCCACCTCTACTCCCCTGCAGGCCACTTCCTTGCCCTGCAATGCCCTCCTCCTTCCTCTCTTCCCAATCACACCTGCCCATAGTTCAAGGCTCAGCCAAAGCTTTGTGTCCCATGAAGCCATTCCTGACACATGGCCCAAAGAGAACCCCTCGCTCCAGTAATCATGCTGTTGAGTAAATTCCAACTCATGTTAACTCTATTAAAACCATTTATTTGACATTTACTGCCTTGTATTAATCATTTGCCTTTTTAAAAAAGCAAAAAGAAGGCTCTTTTTTGCATTAAAAATATATGTGCCTCTCATTATAGAAAATTCAGAAAATATGGAAAGCCAGAATGCAGAAATGAAATCACCCGAAGACTATTAAACTCTGATATTCTGCCTTCTAGTCATTTTTCTCTTTATACATTTCTTTTACACTTAGTTACTATTATTGACATATATAAATTGTATGTTCTGATTTCTGTAAAAATTAGGTCCACTTTTAATGAATAAAAAGAAAATAAATACTCATCCAAAAATACAGAAAAGTACAAGAAAACTTGAATCTCCCAGGTTCTCAATATCTAGCAATAATTACTCCACGCATTTTGGTATATTTCTTTAGTCTTTTTTCCATATATTTTTACATGGCCATGACGTATTGTCAAGATTATATTGCACATGTTTTAAAGTCCAGGGAGCCCAGAAATATTAATGGATCCTAGGTGAAGAGACTTCTGGTGACAGGTGATATCTGCCCCTGTGTAGTTTATTAGGTTTTTCCCAACTAAAAAGACTCCTCAGAATCATTTAAAATAAGTTTTGAAGATAAAAAATATTATTATTCAAGTTGCTCAACAACGAAAATGCCTATTATATTGTTTTATGTAACTCTGCATTTTTTTATGGAAAAAAAAGACTTTTGTTAAATATTCTTCTGGCATAGTGTTCCAGTTGAGTAAAACCTTAGCCATTGTTAGCAAGTTCTGGAAGAACAACAGCAGTTATTGTTTTAAATAGTCTTCAAACAAGGCAAGAAAGTCCATCTAATTTGTTGGGTGAAGATTATGATTTAAGAAATGTATATCCTTATGCTGGGAAAGGAAGAAGAATAAGTTAATTGATGGCAAGTTAATTGAAACAACACAAGGTAAAGCTACCCTGAGAGTAAAGAATCCATTTGAAAATGATATAGTTCAACTGGATTTCTGTAGTTGGGGTGCAAGGTGAATAAAAGACGATCTTCTCATCTATTTGAATTATAATTTTCCCATTCTCATTATGCTAATTTTTATTAACCTCTGATTTGACTCTACTGTGTCTTCAAATAATTTCTTTTCAAAAAGTGTATGGGGTGGTATATTTTATGAGTAGTTGAACATCTATCCATTCATTGATTCATTCAAAATATTTATTGAGGTCACCATATGGACCTCAAAACAGTTTGTTAGGCATGGGGGTGACATTGCACTTACATTCTGGTGAGAAAATAAGCCATTGGCCTAAAATAATAACACTGCACTGTGATAGGAGAAGTACAGGGCCCCATAGAATTATGCAAGGGTGTCATCTAACCAGACTTGTGGGCTCTAGGAATCTTTCTCAGAATAGGAATATTGAAGCAAAGATCAGAAGTTGAATAGGAACTGGCCAGAAAAAGGAAGTGAGGGAAAGGAATAATATTCCAGGCGATTACACAGCACATACAAGGATGAGAGACAGCATGGTGTGGCTGGAGATGCTCGTGTGGTATGGCCAGAATAAAGAGTGTGAAACAGAAAAGGAGCAAGACAAACACCTAGAGAGGAAAGCAGGGGACAGGTCCTGCAGGTCCTTAAGCAGGGCAAGAAATGTTATCTGGACAATCTTTAAAGAACAGTAGGGAGCCATTGAAAAGTTTTTGGCAAGGAGAGATCCTGGTTGCATTGATGGATGAATTGAGAGAAGGCAAGACTGGAACTGGGGAGATAGACTAGGAGGCTGTGTACCAGGTGAGAGCTGATAGTGACCTGAACTAGGAAAGAAGAATTGGGGATAGAGAAGAAGGAATGGATTGAGGAGATAATTAGAACATAGAAGTGGTATGACTTAGTACTCGATGTGGGGTATGAGGAAGAACGAGGAGGCAAAAATATTTTTTCCTGATCGTTGGTCTGGGAAAATAGACACAGAAACATGCCATTCATTGAAACAGAGAAGGCAAGATTTTAAAGGAAAAATGATAAATTCCATTTTATTTATGTTGAATTTGAGGTACGTATTAAAACGTCTTTCTGTTGATTGGCTATAAAATTTGTAAGTTACTTTTTTTTTTCCTTTACAAAATGTAGTAGATATCACTCTATTATCATCAGGAATTAGGAATTGCAAATGAGTGTCCCTCCTTGATGTGTCAAGATAACCTGGTAGCCTTTGGTAACAGAATGATCACCCCTGTCCCTACAGAGCTTTTGCTGAGGAAAAAGGTCAGACAACCTGGATCAACCCAGAGTACGTCTGGGTGTGAGTGCTTTGGATCCAGGAAGATAGTGAGGCTAGAGAATGAAGAACAGCTTTCTGTGGCTGTCTCGGGCAGTGACCTATTGTGTAAACTTATCTCTATGTCACCCATAACTTGACTTGAATCTAAGTGATCTTATTAATACTCCACTCTCAAACAATGCGACTGGAGTAGCTCCCACCTAGCAATGGGTGTAAGCACTTACCTTGGCCCTACACACTGTACTCTTATCGCCTGCACAGATGATGTCAACACCAAATCCATGCAGAGGGTCACCTTGAATCAGACTCAGGTTGGTACTCTGTGAGACCCCAGGACTGGTTGGAGGGCTGGTTTTGCTGTTTCATGGGGTTAAGCATAAGAATGCAATTAAGTGCTTTTCTAAATACAGCTTCACCATTATTTTCAGTGATTGGAGAATCATATTCTAGAAACTTCTGTTTTTCGTGGTGTCATGAGTTTTCACCTTTTTGTGTATCTTCACAGGCATTTTAGCTGGAAATTTAGAGATACCCTCAGTTCTTTCCCCAGTCTTCAGATAAATTTGTACCAGCCAAACAAGGAAAAATATTTCCCAGGGAAATCTTTTTTTTTTTTTTCCTATTTGTTTCTATGTAAATTTTTATTTCAGTATTGCATCATTTAAAGCCCCATAGCAATGCCTTAGTCCTCTAAAAATGCCTCAGTCCTCTAGTCCTTGAAAATATTCACAGCATTAATTCTCCTAACTATGCAATTCCACAATTTAGAAAAATCATGTTCAAGAAGCACATGAAATATTCATGCTCCAGAATGAAGGAATTTTGTGACATGTCCATTTAATTCACTGTGACTCAACTGAACGTCGTGTAGGATCATGTTCTGTTTGTGCAGCTCATTTAACTTTTTTCAACTTTTGGAGAACTAGCTTAACTTCTGTCCCTTAGTCAGGAGTAGCTCTATGTGAACTTCTAGTTCAATGTCGGTTGTTCCTGAGCTGTCAGAAAAATAGGCATCTTCTGGTCTAAAAATAAATATAATAAGTTCCCTTATTCAAAAATGGCAGAACAGATTTTATACAACTGTTCCACCACATTTTTGCATGACACTGAGTTTGGAAAGTTTCAGCACCCAGAATAATACCGTGGAAACTTCTGGGTATGAAAACAAGGGCTGGAATGGAAAGTACTTCCTTCCCTTCCTTGTACAAAGAGAGATAACATTAGCTCTGTGAGTTGGCCAAGAGGGGAGCAAGCATACACACTGTATCTGGACTCCGCATTGAACCAAAAAACACCAAGCCTTCGGGAATGCAAAGGCAATTCATTTGCAAAGTTTTCCCTGGCCATTTCCCAAGTTTATCAAGAAGGGTTCTGTTCACTGACAGCCAGGCTCTCTCACTTATTATCACCATCCAAATCATTAGACCAGTGTTTCCTAAAGAACCTTCCAGAAATCATTAGCCCTAAAGGATAGATATTATTTGAACAAAGGATTTCGGGGTCAAGAAAAGTTCACCAAATACTGATTTAAACAAGGTTTTTAGGCTTATTTACTTCAGGACCTCATGATGTGCAGATAAGCAATATGAATCTCTAAGAGTGAGCTAGAGAATGCATCTTGGGAACTCTATTTTCCAGGACTCAAAATGAGAAGAAATAGCTGCAAACATCCATTAGTAATTGGAATGTGGAATATATAAAATATGAATCAAGGAAAATTGGAAGTTGTCAAAAATGAAATGCAATGCTTGAAAATCGGTATCCTAGGCATTAGTAAGCTCAAATGGACGGGTACGGGACATTTTGAATTGGACAGCCATGTGGTCTACTATGCCAGGAATGACAAAATGAAGAGGAACAGTGTCACATTCATTGTCAAAAAGATCATTTCAACATCTATCCTAAAGTACAACACTGTCCGTGATAGGATAATATCCATATGCCTACAAGGAAGACCAGCTAATACGACTGTTATTCAAATTTATGCACCAAACACTAATGCCAAAGGTGAAGAAATTGAAGATTTTTACCAACTTCTGCAGTCTGAAATTGACCAAATATGCAATCAAGATGCACTGGTAATTACAGATGATTTGGAATGTGAAAGCTGGAAACAAAGAAGGGTCAATACTTGGAAAATATGGCCTTGGTGATAAAATATGATGCTGGAGGTTGAATGATAGAATTTTGCAATACCAACAACCTATTCATTGGAAATATCTTTCTCAACAACATGAACAGTGACTATACACATGGACCTCACCAGATGGAATGCACAGGAATCAAATCGGCTACATCCGTGGAAAGAGACCATGGAGAAGCTCAATATCATCAGTCAGAACAAGGCCAGGGGCTGAATGTGGAAAAGATCATCGATTGCTCATATGCAAGTTCAAGCTAAAGCTGAAGAAAATTAAAACAAGTCCATGAGAGCCAAAACACAACCTTGAGTATATTCCACCTGAATTTAGAGACCATCTCAAGAATAAAATTGATGGATTGAACCCTAACGACTGAAGACCAGACGAGTTGTAGGATAAGAAAAAGGACAATGTACATGAAGAAAGCAAAAGGTCATTAAAAAGGCAGGAAAGAAAGAAAAGACTAAAATGGTTGTCAGAAGAGACTCTGAAACTTGCTCTTGAACATAGGGTAGCTGAAACGAATGGAAGAAATGATGAAGTAAAAGAGCTGAACAGAAGATTTCAAAGAGTGGCTTGAGAAGACAAAGGAAAGTATTATAATGAAATGCGCAAAGACCTGGAGTTAGAAAACCAAAAGGGAATAATACGCTCAGCATTTCTCAAGCTGAAAGAAGTTAAGAAGAACTCAATCCTCAAGTTGCAATATTGGAGGATTCTATAGGCAAAATATTGAAACATGCAGGAAGCATCAAAAGAAGATGGAAGGAATACACAGAGTCATTGCACCAAAAACAACCGGTCAGAGTTCAATCATTTCAGGAGGTAGCATATGATCAAGAACTGATGGATTAAGAGAAGTCCAAGCTGCACTGAAGGCACTGGTGAAAAACAAGTTTCCAGGAATTAACAGAATACCAGTTGAGGCATTTCAACAAAGAGATGCAACGCTGGAGGTGTTCACTCATCTATGCCAAGAAATTTGGAAGACAGGCACCTGGCCAACTGACTGGAAGAGATCCATATCGTGCCCATTCAAAGAAAGGTGATCCGACAGAATGTGGATATTATCGAACAATATCACTAAGATCACACACAAGTAAAACTTCCTGAGGATAAGTTAAAAGTGCTTGCAACATTACATTGCATCTTGATTGCATATTTGGTCAATTTCAGACTGCATAAGTTGGTAAAAATCTTCAGGCTGTATTCAGAAGAGGACGTGGAACCAGGGATATCATTGCTAATGTCAGATGGATCTTGGCTGAAAGCAGAGAATACCAGAAACATGTTTACTTGTCTTTTTTTTGACTGTGTAAAGGCATTCAACTGTGGGTCATAACGAATTAGGGATAACATTGCAAAGAGTAGGAATTCCAGAACACTTAATTGTGCTCACGCGGAACCTCAACATAGACCAAGAGGCTCGTAGCAACCCCGTGTTCGAATAGAACGAGAGGATACTGCAAGGTTTAAAATCAGGAAAGATGAGCAACAGCGTTGTATCATTTCGCCATATTTATTCAATCTGTACGCTGAGCAAATAATCAGAGAAGCTGGACTATATGAAGACGAATGTGCGGATGACACAACCTTTGTTGCTGAAAGCGAAGAGGACTTGAAGTACTTACTGATGTAGCTCAAAACCTACAGCCTTCAGTATAGATTACACCTCAACATAAAGAAAACAAAAAATCCTGACAAGTGGACCAGTAAGCAACATCATGAAAAATGGAGAAAATATTGAAGTTGTCCAGGATTTTGTTTTACTTCGATCCACAGTCAACCCTCATGGAAGCAGCAGTCAAGAAATCAAGTGACGGATGGCATTGGGCAAGTCTGCTGCAAAAAAAAAAGGCCTCTTTAAAGGGTGAAAAAGCACAGACTTCACTTTGAGGACTAAAGTGTGCCTTCCCCAAGCCATGGTGTTTTCAATCGCTTCATATACATATGAAAGCTGGACAATAAGTAAGGAAGACCAAAGAAGAATTAATGCATTTGAATTATGGTGTTGGTGAAAAATATTGAATATAACTTTTTTCTTTTTTTTTAATAACATGAACTGCCAAAAGAACAGACATGTTTATCTTCAAAGAAGTACAGCCAGAATGCTCCTTGGAAATGAGGATAGTGAGACTTCATCTCATGTACTTTGGACATGTTATCAGGAGGGACCAGTCCCTGGAGAAGTACATCATGCTTGGTCAGCGAACAAGAGGAAAACCCTCAATCAGATGGATTGACACAGTGGCTACAACCATGGGCTCAGATATAGCACTGATTGTGACGATGGTGCAGGACGGGCAGTATTTCGTTCTGTTTTACACAGGGTTGCTGTGAGTTGGAACTGACTCAATGGCATCTAACAACATTTTCCGGTAATATAATGAAACAGATATCCTAAAAAACTTTCTCTTTACTGAACGCCTGGAGTCCCTGGGTGGTGCACTGTTAATGCACTCAGCTGCTAACCGAAAGGTTGGAGGTTTGAGTCCACCCAGAGGCTCCTCAGAAGAATTTGAGGAGTAAATCTGGCAATTTGCTTCTGAAAAATGAGCCTTTGAAAACCTTATAGAGCACATTTGTACACTGGCACATGTGGGGTTGCTATGAGTTGGAATCAACGTTTTTGTTTTTCTTTTTAATTTTTTGCAAAACAGCTAGAAATTCTGGATAAAACACATAATTTTAAACGCACAGCTTGGCATACTTAGGGAAATCCCCATGGGCAAAAAATAAAAAGGAAACAGGAAAGTAAACCAGTCAGCTAGTGCCCAAGCTACACCTGAATCAGGAGAGGGAACTAAAATACTAGAGAAGAATATAATGTGTAAACTGGGATGAAAGTGATGGGAGTTAAAGAGAAGGCAGAGTTTTGCACACTTATTTGAGCGCAGACTTCTACCTTGCAGGCACCCTGCGGAATTAATGTTACCTGGAAATGTACTTTGTGTTTGCTTTGCAGATCTGGCTCCGTAGAAGAAAGCCTCTTAGCACCCTGGATTCTAGCTGGGATAGAGCTGCTGTTAACTCTATCATTTGGGCAATTTAGTGGCACCCTCTTGGGTAGTACAAACGATTAACATGCTTGGCTGTGTTGTAGGGGTAAAACATCATAAAGTTTAGTAAAGCAAAAAGAAAGTTTTATTCAGCATTTATTCAAAAAGACAAAAGTGGGAAGCAGGCAAACATCTGCCAGAGCTAATGTCTG
The DNA here is from genome assembly GCF_024166365.1 of Elephas maximus indicus. Taxonomy (NCBI): domain Eukaryota; kingdom Metazoa; phylum Chordata; class Mammalia; order Proboscidea; family Elephantidae; genus Elephas; species Elephas maximus. The sequence goes on along the minus strand of NC_064826.1, from coordinate 90,997,303 downwards.
CCCGAATCCAAGAAAATATTATAGGTAGGCAAGAACGGGAAAAAGGACAAGCATGCTGCCACAGCCATGTCTGCCTGAGTTCAAGGAAGTTTACAGAGTTATCAGTATGCATTAACATTACAAATGGGCAAACCGATTGAAAGCTTCACCTTTTCACAGATTGGTTAGAAACCATGATCTTACATTTCAAATTGTCTTTCTTAACGATCATTGGTACAGGTTTCAGTAAGGACAGTCAGGAGGGCCTTCACTGGGCCAACAAATTTTCTATTCACTAAATGCTAATAGAAAAAGATAAGAGTGGAAAGTCTTTTGTGTTCTGGCTTATGTGAAATGTTCCCTAAAAGATATTTTCCAAGTTTAATCTTAGCTATGGTCTTTACACCTCAGGGCCCAGTTGATGTGCCCTTGTGAGTCCAGCTCCAGCTGGGTCACATTCTCTATGCTTAAGGACAGGGAATATTGACTCTAATATTACTTCCCAAATCAGTTGCTAACAGAAAGATTGGAGTTTTGAGTCTACCCAGAGGCACCTTGGAAGAAAGGCCTGGCCATCTGCTTCCGAAAAATCAGCCATTGACAATATGGAGCACAGCTCTACTCTGACACACATGAAGTTGCCATGAGTAGGAATCAACTTGCCGGCAACTAGTTAGTACTGGTATTTGCACTTGCTTTCACAGCGTGTAGGTGTAGGGTTGTCAGAGAAAATACAGGACATTTGGTTAAATTTGAATTTCAGATAAATGACAAATAAAAATTATTCATTGTTTATCTGATTTAACAGAATGTCCTGTGGTTCGATTCCCTAAATCTGGCAATCCTAGGCAGGTGAAGACGTTGGGAGAGGATGATGGAGGTGAGGAAACCACCTATGTGATCTCAGGCACTAGTGCCTCTAACTTATGAAACTTCCAATGCAAAGAGAGTGGGTCACATCAGCAGACTCTCAGCTGACCTTTTACCTTCATGGTTAAAGAAGATTGTTTGTTGTGAACTATCACTGGGATCAGCTTTGGGGATTTTTATGTTCCATGGCTGAGTCACAGGGAAGACCTGAGCAAAGATCAAAGGCAAGAGCGATAATCATGTAGATCCACCTCCACTCCCAGAGAACTTTAGTGTGTGAGCTGCGCAAGGGGCTTGTTCTGAAGCAGGTTTGACCTTTATAAGGGGAATAGGCCATTTGTTATTTCTTAGAAGCCATTTCCGTGAGTAACAACTATGAAACCATGAAATAATAAAAATAGCAAACACATGTAAGTACTTACTGCAGGCCAGGTACTATAATCAATCTGATATGACGTTTCAGTGAGTTAATACATGTAAATATCTTAGAACAGTGACAAGCTCATAGTAAAAAGCCAATACTTGGCTGTCAGGTCAATTCTGACTCATGGCAACCCCATGTGTTACAAAGTAGAACTACTCCATAGGGTTTTCTTGGATGTAATCTTTATGGAAGCAGATCACCAGGCCCTTCTTCCACGGTGCTGCAGGGTAAGTTTGAACCGACAACTCTTAGTTTAGTAAACCTGTTGCCATTGAGTCAATTCCAACTCCTAGCGACCCTATAGGACAGAGTAGAACTGCCCCATAAGGTTTCCAAGGCTGTAATCTTTAAGGGAGCAGACCGACACATCTTTCTCCTGAAGAGCCGCTGGTAGATTCAAACCACCCACCTTTTTAATTAGCAGCTGACCGCTTAATCACTGCACCACCAGGGCTCTTTTTGTAGGTTAGTAGTTGAGTGAAAACCACTTGTGAACCTTGAAGAGCTCAATGATTTGTAAGTTGTGGTTATGCTATGTTCGTGGCACTGAGGCTACGTGGTTATTCACCACGTAATACAATATAGTACCTGACTTCAAGAAGTTCAGAGTCTAATACTGAAGACAAGCAAATTAATAATCACAATGTGTTGGTGTGATAAAGGTGTAACAGGGTGGGTAGGAGCCTCCAGCAGTCATGGCTGACCCATCCCAGGTATATGTGTGTGTGTGTGTGTGTGTGTGTGTGTGTGTGGTGAAGGTTGAGGGAAGTTAGCATAGGCTTTCTAGAAGCGCTATGTCTGGTCTGAGTCTTGCAGGGTAGGAAGCTAGCCAGGCGAAGCTGTGGTCATCCAGGCAGGGGGTGAGCGTGGAACTGAGAGAGCATTTTCAATCTGTGGAGTTGTCAGATTTAGCAAATAAAAATACAGACTGCCTGGTGTCATGGATTGAATTATGTCCCTCTAAAAATGTGTGTATCAAATTGGTTAGGCCATGATTCCCAGTATCGTGTGGTTGTCCTCCATTTTGTGATTGTAGTTTTATGATAAAAGGATTAGGGTGGGACTATAACACCACCCATACTCGGGTCACCTTCCTGATCCAATGTGAAGGGAGTTTCCCTGGGGTGTGGCCTGAACCACCTTTTATCTCTCAAGAGATAAAAGGAAAGAGAAGCAAGCAGAGAGTTGGGGACCTCATACCACCATGAAAGCAGCACTGGGAACAGAGCACATCCTTTGGACCCGGGGTTCCTGCACCTGAGAAGCTCCTCAGCCAGGGGAAGATTGAGGACAAGGACCTTCTTCCAGAGCCGACAGAGAAAGCCTTCCCCTGGAGCTGATACCCTGAATTTGGACTTTTAGCCTACTTTACTGTGAGGAAATAAATTTTTCTTTGTTAAAGCCATTCACTTGTGGTATTTCTGTTATAGCAGCACTAGATGACTAAGACACATGGATAAATTTGAATGTCAGATAAACACCAAAAACATTTTAGTATAAGTATGTCCCATTGAGACAGATCGGGTTAACTGTGCCGGTGGCTGAACAAAAGAGCTTTTAAAAGATTATTGTCTAGGAGCTGGGGAAACAGGAACCACGCCCTATCGAGACAGATGGGGTTAACTGCGCTGGTGGAACAAAAGAGCTTTTAAAAAGATTACCATCTAGAAGTTGGGTAAACAGGAACCCACCCTGTCAACATGAGATAGGATTGGGGCAGCCCATGAATTACCATCTCCTTAATGTCTTTCTAGTCCCTTCCTCCTTTGTAGCCTCCATTTGTGCAGAGGAGCAGAGTGTGACTGCTGTTTGACCTTCCTTAGCCCTCTGAAGATGGCAATGTAGTGCCGAAGATCAAGTGCGCTTTTACTATATCCCATAAAAAGTGATGCCAAGGGCTGCTGTGAGGGCTCCATCTTGAATATCAATGGGTTCCATCTTAGATTCCAGATGCGCGTGCAACCTAATTAGCATACACCGCCATTCTGAGAAGTACCCACCCCTTGAAAGAAGCCCACTAAATATTCATTATTCTACTGTCTCCACCGAACCCATATAAGCCCTAGCCTTGCTTCACTTTTTCGAGTCTGTCTTTTGGAGAGGCTTAGATCCCCCCTGACTCCTTTTGCTTGACTCAAGCAAAATAAAGCTTGCTGAAGATAAAGTTTTTCTTTCACGTGTATTCTTACTCGGGAAAAGACAAGGACCCTTTGTGTCAGATTGGCAATTGGTAATATCATGTAATATTTTTAGTATAAGTATGTCCCACATGAGAGGAGCCCTGTTGGCACAGTGGTTAAGCACTTGGCTGCTAACCGAAAGGTTGATAGTTTGAACCCACCAGCCTCTCTTTGAGAGAAAGATGTGGCAGTCTGCTTCCATAAAGATGACAGCCTTGGAAACCTTCCAGTGCAGTTCTACTCTGTCCTATAGGGTCGCTGTGAGTTGGAACTGACTGGATGGCAATGGGTTTGATTTGGTTATGTCCCAAATATTGTGTAACAACAAAAATCATTTTTTGTTTATCTGAAATTCAAATTTAACCAGGCATCCTGTATTTTAATCTGGCAACCCTACACATCTAGAGGACACAACATGTCTCAGGCTAACAGGAGAGGAGGGGGAAGGAAAGAGAGAAGGGGATGAGTCAGGCTGGGAGGCCTGCAAGAGCCAGATCAGGAAGACCTTGTACCAGGTCAAGTGATTTGGATTTTATCCTGAAATCAGTGAGACACCATTATGAAGCTTTACTACCAGGATGTTAAACCATGAAGACAGCCATGTTAAACACGCTTTTAGGTGTGATGAGAGGAGTATTAGTTTCCTATTGCTGAATAACAAATCAGCCCAAATTTAGTATCTTAAAACAATAAACATTTATCGTCTCACAGTTTCTGTGCGTCAGGAATTCCGAAGTTACTTAGCTGGGTGGTTCAGACTTCAGGTTTCTTATGAGATTATAGTCAAGACGTCGACTAGGGCTACAGTCATTTGAAAACGTTGCTTCCAAAGTGGCTCACTCACGTGGCTGGTAGAGTCAGTGATGATTGTTGGCAGGAGAGCTCAGTTTCTTGCCATGTGAACCCCCAACAGGACTACTTGAGCAACCTCACAACATGGCAGCTGGTTCAGTGGTCCAAGAGAGAGCAAACGGGGAGCCACGTTGTCTTTTGTAACCTTAACTTTGGAAGTCACATGCCATCATTACTACAATATCCTAGTGGTTATGCAGTCTTGACCTCCTCAGTACAGAAGGGGACTATACCAGGAGATGGGAACATCGGTGCCATCTTAGACGCTGGCTACCAAAATGGGCAGTTTGGATGGCGTTGCCTGTGACCTTGGAGACAGAGAACAAAAGAAGCATTAGAAATGAAGAAGGTCTTGGAGGAGAAGGAGGGATGTGGGAGAGGAGAGGAGACAAAGGAAAGAAGAAAGGGGGAAAGAGTGTCTGATAAGTTTGAAAGTCCTCTACAACACAGAGCCATCACAAGAGGAACTAGGTCTATCTCCTTCTCTTCTGATCATGCTCCAAAAAAGGCTCCTGCTCCTCCAGAGAAGACTGAGAAAAAGCACATAAGCTGGAGAGTGGAATGACGGTACCCTAACGCCGCAGTCTCTGAGATCAAGCTTGAAATTTCCATGGTGAAACAGGAAGTTAATATCTTTAGTGAGAAATAAAAAAAATAGGTGGTAATTATTCAAGGGAACATAATCACACAAGGTTTCAATATTAATGAATAAAGGAGTAGCAATAAAAGTAACCAATAATTTTTTTTACAGGGAGCTATATAAACTTGTTAACATACACAAAGGCATCTTAACGACTGGTTATATTTTCCATTGAGAAGAAAAGCTCTGGTAGAAACTAATCTGTAAGAAGAGCGCCCTCTGCTGCCACTTGTACAAAATAGATCTCTCAGGTAAGCACTTAAGAGCTTGTGTCACCTGGGGATTCTTAGGCTGTCTAGCTGCTGTCAATAACTTAAGAAAAACAAATATATAAATAAATGAGTAGCACCTTTGCCTTTTCAAATATTCTTAATACTTTTTTCCAGTTTTGTAGAAAGCAATGGTACTTAACGTCTTTCAATTTGATTTTATTCTTTCAATGGCAACTGTAATGGAAATACAAGTGAGAAATAGAGACATAGGATAGCGATGCAGTTTGCATTTAGGGGCATTTCTTCCAAACTCTTTACTAAATAAAATAAATTCTTCTGTAGTTGCACAAATCTATAGATCAGAGGTGATGGTTACCCAGTAGGAATAGCTCATGGAGTGGGCAGGAGGAAATGGCTTTGTTTTCTTGAGTGCCGGGGGTGGGGATGGGGGTGGGGGTGGGGGAGGGGGAAGGCACTGACTTTCACAAGCAGCTCTGCTGGTTTTTCCTAAGGAGAGCAGTAAGGGAGAGGGAGATGGCTGACCAGTAACATCTACAACAATTCTATGGCAACAATGACTCAAGGAAATAGCAAAGCATTTGCTTAGTGTTCTGTACTAAGCAGTACGTTGAAATGGAGTGGTCCCAGGTCCTGACTGACTCACCCCCACCTGGCTCATGGTGTATACTAAACACAGACATGAAGAAGAATGGCCTGGTGATCCAACACTGCCCCAGGTGTTAGTCTAGAAACTTCCATTCCTTCCATGCATTCACCCCTGCTTTCCCCTCTATAGGTTGAGGATTCTCCAGCTCTTTTCTGTAGCTCTTGGTGTCAGCTTCTGAACTCCAGCCCTTCTCTGACTTATCACTCTTGGCTCACTGCTAAACTCAGCACTTTGCAGAGCTTTCTTGATTCTGAAATGCTTGCAACTTCAGGGAGAAGACACCCTTGGCCAGATTTATCCCAGCCTCTTAGTTTGGAAAAGGACTGAACGTTGGCACATCTCTGCCACTGCAAACAACCTGAAATGAACATTCACATACACACCTCCTTGTGCACATGTGCAAGTGTGAGAAAAAGGTAAGTGGAATTGGTGAGTCATAGGAACATACTTTACAAATTTAAATCAATACAGTCACGTGTTGCTTAACATCCACAATAATAATAAAAAAAAAAACCAACCCATGGACGTCAGGTCAATTCTGACTCAAAAGGACTCTACAGGACAGAGTGGAACTGCCCCATAGAGTTTCCAAGGAACACCTGGTGGATTTAAACTGCCGACCTTTTGGTTAGCAGCCCTAGCACTTAATCATAAAGCCATCAGGGTTTCCACAATACGTTCTGTGAAATACAGTGTTATGTGATTTGGACACTGTGTGAATACCATATTACAGGCAGCTCTCGATTATGAGTGTCTGATTTACTGACAACTTGCACTTAAGAATGGACTGCCATAAAGCCTATTATGTTAAAAATCTGAGTTCAATACATGGTTCATAATAATGAAAGCATGCACTATTTTGTGATGCTCATGAAAACATTGTGCAGTTTGGAAGTGTTTCTTAAGTGTTTTATATGCATAGAAAAGTAAAATATATAGTAAATACTAAGAAGACAGGGTCACCCATGGAGGACAGGTTTCAGCTGAGCTTCCAGACTAAGACAGACTAGGAAGAAGGACCCGGCAGTCTACTTCTGAAAAGCATTAGCCAGTGAAAACCTTATGAATAGCAGCGGAACACTGTCTGATATAGTGCTGGAAGATGAGCCCCCCAGGTTGGAAGGCACTCAAAAGATGACTGGGGAAGAGCTGCCTCCTCCTAGTAGAGTCGACCTTAATGATGTGGGTGGAGTAAAGCTTTCAGGGCCTTCATTTGCTGATGTGGCATGACTCAAAATGAGAAGAAACAGCTGCAAACACCCATTAGTAATCAGAACCTGGAATGTACAAAGTATGAATCTAGGAAAATTGGAAATCGTCACAAAAAAAAAAAAAAAAAAAAGGAATGCATAAACATTGATATCCTAGGCATTAGTGAGCTGAAATGGACTGGTATTGGCCATTTTGAATAGGACAGTCATAGAGTCTACTATGCTGGGAATGACACCTTGAAGAGGAATGGTGTTGCATTCATTGTCAAAAAGAACATTTCAAGATCTATCCTGAAGTACAGCGCTGTCAGTGATAGGATAATATCCATATGCCCACAAGGAAGACCAGTTAAGATGACTATTATTCAAATCTACCCACCAACCACTAGGGCCAAAGATGAAGAAATAGAAGATTTTTTATCAGCTACTGCAGTCTGAAATTGGTCAAACATGCAATTGACATGCACTGATAATTACTGGCGATTGGAATGCGAAAGTTGGAAACAAAGAAGGATCGGTAGTTGGAAAATATGGCCTTGGTGATAGAAACAATGCCAGAGATCGAATGATAGAATTTTGCAAGACCAACGACTTCTTCATTGCAAATACCTTCTTTCGCCAACATAAATGGCGACTATACACATGGATCTAGCCAGATGGAACACACAGAAATCAAATTGACTACATCTGTGGAAAAAGATGATGGAAAAGCTCAATATCATCAGTCAGAACAAGGCCAGGAGCTGACTGTGGAACAGACCATCGATTGCTCATATGGAAGTTCAAGCTGAAACTGAAGAAAATCAGAGCAAGTCCACGAGAGCCAAAATATGACCTTGAGTATATCCCACCTGAATTTAGAGACCATCTGAAGAATAGATTTGACACATTGAACACTAGTGACCGAAGACCAGACGAGTTGTGGAATGACACCAAGGACATCATCCATGAAGAAAGCAAGAGGTCATTGAAAAGACAGGAAAGAAAGAAAAGACCAAGATGGGTGTCAGAGGAGACTCTGAAATTTGCTCTTGAGAGTCGAGCAGCTAAAGCAAAAGGAAGAATTGATGAAGTGAAAGAACTGAACAGAAGATTTCAAAGGGCCTCTCGAGAAGACAAAGTAAAGTATTATAATGACATGTGCAAAGAGCTGGAGATGGAGATGGAAAACCAAAAGGGAAGAACACACTCAGCATTTCTCAAGCTGAAAGAACTGAAGAAAAAATTCAAGCCTCGAGTTGCAATAGTGAAGGATTCCCTGGGGAAAATATTAAACGACGCAGGAAACATCAAAAGAAGATGGAAGGAATACATAAAGTCATTATACCAAAAAGAATTGTTGATGTTCAAACATTTCAAGAGGTGGCATATGATCAGGAACCGATGGTACTGAAGGAAGAAGTCCAAGCTGCACTGAAGGCACTGGCGAAAAACAAGGTTCCAGGAATTGACGGAATATCAACTGAGATGTTTCAACAAACAGTTGCATCGCTGGAGGTGCTCACTTGTCTATGCCAAGAAATATGGAAGACAGTGTCCTGGCCAACTGACTGGAAGAGATCCATATTTATGCCTATTCTCAAGACAGGTGATCCAACAAAATGTGGAAATTATAGAACAATATCATTAATATCACACGCAAGCAAAACTTTGCTGAAGATCATTCCAAAACGGCTGCAGCAGTGTATCGACAGGGAACTGCCAGAAATTCAGGCCGGCTTCAGAAGAGGGTGTGGAACCAGGGATATTATTGCTGATGTCAGATGGATCCTGGCTGAAAGCAGAGAATACCAGAAGGATGTTTACCTGTGTTTTATTGACTATGCAAAGGCGTTTGACTGTGTGGATCATAACAAACTATGGATAACATTGCGAAGAATGGAAATTCCAGAACCCTTAATTGTGCTCATGAGGAACCTTTACGTAGATCAAGAGGCAGTTGTTGGGACAGAACAAGGGGATACTGAGTGGTTTAAAGTCAGGAAAGGTGTGCGTCAGGGTTGTATTCTTTCACCATACCTATTTAATCTATATGCTGAGCAAATAATCCAAGAAGCTGGACTATATGAAGAAGAATGGGGCATCAGGATTGGAAGAAGACTCATTAACAACCTGCGTTATGCACATGACACAACCTTGCTTGCTGAAAGTGAAGAGGACTTGAAGCACTTACTAATGAAGATCAAAGACCACAGCCTTCACTATGGATTGCAGCTCAACATAAAGAAAACAAAAATCCTCACAACTGGACCAATGAGCAACATCATGATAAACGGAGAAAAGACTGAAGTTGTCAAGGATTTCATTTTACTTGGATCCACAATCAATAGCCATGGAAATAGCAGTCAAGAAATCAAAAGACACATTGCATTGGGTAAATTTGCTGCAAAGGACCTCTTCAAAGTGTTGAAGAGCAAAGATGTCACCCTGAAGACTAAGGTGCACCTGCCCCAACCCAAGGTATTTTCAATCACATCATATGCATGTGAAAGCTGGACAATGAATAAGGAAGACCGAAGAAGAGTTGACACCTTTGAATCGTGCTGTTGGCGAAGAATATTGAATATACCATGGACTGTCAAAAGAACGAACAAATCTGTCTTAGAAGAAATACAACCAGAATGCTCCTTAGAGGCAAGAATGGTGAAGCTAAGTCTTATATACATGTTGTCAGGAGGGATCAGTCCCTAGAGAAGGACATCATGCTTGGCAAAGTACAGGGTCAGCGGAAGAGAGGAAGACCTTCAATGAGCTGAATTGGCACAGTGGCTGCAACAACGAGCTCGAGCATAACAACAATTGTAAGGATGGCTCAGGACAGGGCAGTGTTTCGTTGTGTTGTGCATAGGGTCGCTATGAGTCGGAACCGACTCAACGGCACCTAACAACAACAACAACAACAACTAAGGCAAACATTTGACTAACTGATGCTAAATGAGAATTACCTGTTCCTGTTCTGACTTACCCACAAATTTGACTTAAAGACAGATTTAGGAATGGATCTCATTCGTAATCTGGGGACTGACTGCATACAGGAGACACGAGATACATGTACTTCATGCACGAAGCTGTCGTGTTTGCTATGTCCAGTTCTGTGATCAGGATTTCTGAACTGTATTATAACTTTATGAGACCTTGGACATATACGTGGTCAAACATCACCCAAACGGACGTTATGTGGCACATGACTATTGTCAAACACTCTCTGTGGTGACTGCTTCACCTTGTCTTCTCCCGTTTCCCATCCCCACCCCTGTTAGCAGTGTGTTAGGGTACTCATTTCCCCTACTTTCACTGTCATAGGTTGACTTGTGTCCCCTCAAAAATGTGTGTATCCACTTGGTTAGGCCATGCTTCCCAGTATTGTGTGGTTGTCCTCCATTTTGTGATTGTAATTTTTTGTTGAGAGGATTAGGGTGGGATTGTAAATCTACCCTTACCCTGGCCTGCTCCCTGATCCAAGGTAAAGGGAGCTTTCCTGTGGTGTGACCTGAACCACCTTTTTTTTTTTTTTTTAAGTAACTTTTATTGAGCTTCAAGTGAACGTTTACAAATCAAGTCAAACTGTCACATATATGTTTATATACACCTTACTCCGTATTCCCACTTGCTCTCCCCCTAATGAGTCAGCCCTTCCAGTCTCTCCTTTCGTGACAATTTTGCCAGCTTCCAACTCTCTCTATCCTCCCATCCCCCCTCCAGACAGGAGATGCCAACACAGTCTCAAGTGTCCGCCTGATACATATAGCTCACTCTTTATCAGCATCTCTCTCCTACCCATTGTCCAGTCCCTTTCACGTCTGATGAGTTGTCTTCGGGAATGGTTCCTGTCCTGGGCCAACAGAAGGTTTGGGGACCATGACAGCCGGGATTCTTCTAGTCTCAGTCAGACAATTAAGTCTGGTCTTCTTATGAGAATTTGGGGTCTGCATCCCACTGATCTCCTGCTCCCTCAGGGGTTCTCTGTTGTGCTCCCTGTCAGGGCAGTCATCGGTTGTGGCCAGGCACCAACTAGTTCTTTTGGTCTCAGGATGATGTAGGTCTCTGGTTCATGTGGCCCTTTCTGTCTCTTGGGCTCTTAGTTATTGTATGACCTTGGTGTTCTTCATTCTCCTTTGATCCAGGTGGGCTGAGACCAATTGATGCATCTTAGATGGCCGCTTGTTAGCATTCAAGACCCCAGATGCCACATTTCAAAGTGGGATGCAGAATGTTTTCATAATAGTATTATTTTGCCAACTGACTTAGAATTCCCCTTAAACCATGGTCCCCAAACCCCCGCCCTTGCTCCACTGACCTTTGAAGCATTCATTTTATCCCGGAAACTTTGCTTTTGGTGCAGTCCAGTTGAGCTGACCTTCCCTGTATTGAGTATTGTCCTTCCCTTCACCTAAAGCAGTTCTTATCTACTAACTAATCAGTAAAAAACCCTCTCCCACCCTCCCTCCCTCCCCACCTCGTAACCACAAAAGTGTGTGTTCTTCTCAGTTTATACTATTTCTCAAGATCTTATAATAGTGGTCTTACACAATATTTGTCCTTTTGCCTCTGACTAATTTTGCTCAGCATAATGCCTTCCAGGTTCCTCCATGTTATGAAATGTTTCACAGATTCGTCACTCTGAACCACTTTTTATCTCCCAAGAGATAAAAGGAAAAGGAAGCAAGCAGATTGTTGGGGACCTCATACCACCAAGGAAGCAGCACCAGTAGCAGAGCGCATCCTTTGGATACAGGGTCCCTGCACCTAAGAAGCTCCTCCACCAGGGGAAGATTGAGGACAAGAACCTTCAGACCTGACAGAGAGATAAAGCCTTCCCCTGGAGGGGACACCCTGAATTTGGACTTTTAGCCTACTTTACTGTGAGGAAATAAACTTCCCTTTGTTAAAGCCATCCACTTGTGGTACTTCTGTTATGGCAGCACCGGATGACTAACACATTCACCAGTCAAGGCACTCTTCTATTTCTCAATGTAATGCACCAAATTGTTGTGGATTTATACTACTATCAACTAACCAGGTGGATTAATGAATTCCTTTAGCTGGATATAGTCAACTGACTCTCAGCATTCATTATCTCCTCATTTTAGTGCTCCTTCCAGTGCTGCAGAAATTGGAAAACTTTAAAAATTACCTTTTTATACTCCCCTGCAGGTAAGGTTCTGGGTACAGAATGAATGCCAATGGGATGCATTTGTTGGAAATACGAGGTGGAAATGAGATTGAAGCAATGCCCTGTTGCTTCTTGCTGTTTTCTCCTGTTACGTATGGTCACAGAATGTGTTGGGCTTTATTGGTTTGGTTTGGTTTTCCCCCAGAAGTGTTCCGGTGTCCAACCTTGATTTGTGGGTGGTAAGGGGCATTTACTCTGGTGCCAGTTCCTTTCGATACCATTGCTTGATCATGGACCGTATCTACACTGGCGTTTCTCGAACTCCATAGTTACGGTGGCAGTCTTCTGGCTCTCCACTTTCCAGGTTGGCGCAGTTATGGTAGCTTCCCTGATAGGTCAGTTTGCAGGGTGCTGGGAGTCATTCCTGGAGACCTAGCCTACAGCCCAGTCCTCCAGTTTTTCCACTAATTTTCTAGGTACTTAATTCTCTATGCTAAATCTGATTCTGCGTAAAATTCCTGGGGTAGTTTCTGCTTCTTGCAACTGAACCCTGATTGATACATCTTGGTACACAGCTTCTAATTTCCTGTCTTAGTTGTAGGCAATGGCCCGTAATTGACTGCCTCAGTTCTCATGGTAGACCAATAGAGAAACTCTTGGTATGCAGTACAATGGATTTCTGCAGAAAGTATTCAGGTGAGCCTCAGCTGCTGCATCTAATGGATCAAAGAGACAATATTGTATTATGTGTAAAAAGATATCCCAGCTTAAATTCAGCGTCCTGTGTTTTAGTCTTGACTCTGCTGCTTACCAGCCAAATGACCTTCGTTAAATCCCTTACCTTCCCTGGGACTGAGTTTCCTTGACTTTAAAATAAGTGATTCCAGATGACCTTTAAGATCCATTTCAGCTCAAATATTCTATAATCCTATGAAATCATTACACAAACCTGAGCATGAAATGAAATACCTGGGTAGTGCAAACAGTTAATGTGCTTGGTTGCTAACCTAAAGGTTGTAGGTTTGAGTCCACCTAGAGGTGCCTCAGAAGAAAGGCCTGGTGATCTGCTTCCAAAAAATCAACCTCTGAAAACCCTGTGGAGCATAGTTCTACTCTGACACACATGGGGTTGTTGGGAGTCAGAATCAACTTAACAGCAGATGGTACTGGTAAGCACGAACTGGTTAACTGCTAAATGACATCACAGCCCACCAAGTATTAAAACCTTGGCAAAGGACACATTTACTCCTCTTCCTCCTTGTTCTGTTAGTCAGCTTAGGCCCTAAGGTTTCTCTGTTCTGTCTGCTTTCTTCTATTTGGTTTTTCATTAACAGTGAATTGACATAAAGTTGCTCTTCTGGAGAGTTAGAGGTGTTGCTATGGAAACAGCCTTGCTTCATTGATGTAAACATCAAGCTGTTGATGCTAATTTCTGAGGTGCTGGTAAAAGGAAAAAAAACAAAAAATAAATGGTACGTTAATGATGACATTTGGATTTCGGAGAATGTAATCCACACCCTGAAGGCTTGATCTGAGCATATTATTGCAAAGATGCAGATATGGGCCAGGTCAAATGATGCCCTGACTCACAGTGTCTGACATGATACAGCGAGACTGCAATGTGGGTGTCAGTCCTGCCCCCTGCTCCCACGCTACAAAGGAATCTCAGAATTCTGGGTGGTTAACATAAAACAAAAGTGCCTCCACTGCCGACTTATTGGTTATGGCTGAGAATTCTCCTGTCCTGGGGCCCAGTGAAATTTCATTTCTTCTCTTCAAATCATATCCTTTACTTTCAGAATAAAGATTTCTTATTCTTGGCTTTTCTGCCCTCTTTTCTTCTTAAAAAATTAATTTCTTTTTTTTAGTTTTTTTGAGGTATAAGTGATAGAATTTTCACCTTCAATGCGAGAGAACCAGGTTCAATTCCCAGGTCATGCACAACCACCACCTGCCTGACAGTGGAGACTTGAGTGTTGTTGTGATGCTGAACAGATTACAGCAGAGCTGCCAGACTAAGATGGACTAGGAAGAAAGGCCTGACCAGCATTTCTCAAAATCAGTCAGTGACAACTCTATGGATCACAATGGCCCAATCTGCAACCGATCATGGGAATGGTACAGGACTAGGCAATGTTTCCTTCTGTTGTGCATGGTGCCGTCCTGAGTAGGGGGCTGACTGGACAGCAGCTAAAAGCAGTTTATATGCAATGGAATCCACTTGCTTTAAATGTACAGTTTGGTGAATTTTCATGATTGCGTATGGTCGTTTAACCTCTACTACAATCTGTCACCCTAGAAAGTTCCCTCATGTTCCTTTGCAGCAGATCCTTTCCCCCTGATCCCCAGCCCCAGACGACCATTAACTTGCTTTCTGTCACTACAGTTTTACCTTTAACAGAATTTTATATAAATGGAATCATACATTTGTGTTTGACTTATTTCACTTAAAATAATGCTTTTGGTATTCATCTGCGTCATGGATTCAATTGTGTCATCCAAAAGTATCTGTCAACTTGGCTAGGTCACGATTCCTAGTATTTGTATGATTGTCTGCCATTTTGTCATCTGATGTGATCTCCCTATGTGTTGTAAATCCTATCACTATGATGTAATGAGATGGATTAGTGGCAGTTATATTGATGAGATCTATAAGATTAGACAGTGTCTTAAGCCAATCTCTTTTGAGATATACAAGAGAGAAACTAGCAGAGAGACATGGGGACCTCATACCACCAAGAAAACAGTGCCAGAAGCAGAGACCATCCTTTGGATCTGGGGTCCTGCATGGAGAAGCTCCTAGAAGATTGCAGAGAGAGAAAGCCCTCCCCTGGACCCAACGCCCTGAATTTGGGCTTTAGCCTACTTTACTGTGAAGAAATAAATTTCTCTTTGTTAAAGCCACCCACTTGTGGTATTTCTGTTATAGCAGCACTAGATAACTAACACAATCTGTGTGGTTGTATATTTCATTCATTTTTATCATGTATAGTATTTCATGGAGCCCTGGTGGTGCAGTGGTTAAGAGCTCAGGCTGCTAACCAAAAAAGGTCGGCAGTTCAAATTGACTAGCTGCTCCTCGGAAACCCTATGGGACAGTTCTACTCTTGTCTTATAGGGTCGGTATGAGTCGGAATTGACTCAACAGCAACAAGGTTGGTTTTGGTTTTATAGTATTTCATATACCACAATTTGTTTATTCATTTTCCAGTTGATGGAAATTTGGATTGTTTTCTGTTTTGGGTTATTATAAATAATGTAATGGCATCTAAGTCTTTGTGTGGACATGTATTTTTATTTCTCCTAAGTAAATACCTGGGAATAGAATTTCAGGGTCACACGGCAAGTGTGTTTAACCTTAAAAGACACTCCCATACTGCTTTCCAAAGTGGCTCTCCCATTTGCATTCTCAGTAGCAGTGTAAGAAAGTTCCAGTTGCTCCACATCCTTACCAACATGGATATTGTTTCTCAGTTTCCATGCTTGTCTCATCTTGGACTAGCTCTAGTTTGTAGTCATACTTTGACCAGTACGTTCCAAGCCATTCACAGGAATATATTCATGGCCCAAATGCAATACTGAAAAATAACTAGGTATTCTGTTTTCACCAATCAGTACAAGAGCTAATGTAAAATTCTCCCCAGAACGAGAAATGAAAATTATGCGTGTCTCATTCTGCATCTTTTTATGAATTCTACTTTTAATACCAAAACTGGGGTAAACTATTTGGTTGAAGCACTTTGGGTTTCCTTTCTTTCCTAAAGAACAGAAAATAAATATAAGACGTATTTTTTTTTAACCCAAATGAATCCAAATTTAGCTTTGATACGCTGTTATGGATTGAGTTGTGTCCCTCAAAAATAAATGTTGGAAAGCCTAAATACCTGCAGATTGGAGTCCCTGGTGGTGCACGTGGTTAAGCACTGGACTACTAACTGAGAGGTTGGTGGTTGTATTGAAAAGAGTTCCTTTACATGGCCTTTTGCCTTGGTTCTTTGGAAAAACAGCTTGAGAGATTTTTTTCCCCTAAGCCTGAGGAATGACCTTTGCCCTATTTTTCTGCCACAGAGGGTTTGTTACATTTGTCCAGGTTGATTGACATTTCCTGGGCAAGTTGTAAACAACTTGGTTGATACATTCTGCTTGGCCTTAGCTGTACCCTGCCTTGTGATTGGTATACACCTTGCAGGGATTGGTCAATATACTGTGCAAATGAAGTGACTATAGACTATGCAAGTGAAGTGACTATAACCTACTACGCAAATTAAGTGTCTGTGGCCTACTGAGAGGGGGTTGGTCAGTTTGTGGCCTTAATGGGAGGGTCATGCCTTGAAATTGATGATTTTGTAGATATAAGCCGCCAGCCCCACAGAGGTTTTTCAGACAAAAAGAAGCAAGAAGAATGCAGAAAAGAAGAAACAGAGAGAAAGGAGGCAAGGAACATCCTAAAAGAGTGTAACACTGGTGAAGGGCTACAACTGAAGATTGTGAGAGGCCTGGAAGTGGCCCAGCAGCAGAGCTGGTGGCGACAGCCCCAAAGGGGCCCAGTGGCAGAGCTGGCAGTTACAGACACAGGGCCAAGAGGAGCCTGTCCTCAGGGGGCCAGAGGAGCTGAGAGAGCTATCCTGCACTGAAGGAGGCAGACTTTGCCTACATGCTTCCTGATCCTGATTCCTGAGTTGTAACCTCCTGGTCCCGATCCTGAGTTGTACCCCGTTTCTTAATAAGCCATTTAACTGTCAGTACAGTTTGTGAGTTCTGTGAGATGTTGCAGTGAACTGCTGAATCCAATGCAGGAGAGAAGAGTTCTAAGGGGAAGGAGAGTGGCCCGTGTCACAGATGGTGGTACAGCAGCTTGGAGAATGTGGAAATCTGGGATATATTTGACCTCTGCCTTATAGGAATTGGCTTTGTGCTGACTCTTGTATTTGAAGTTATTCGTATAGTGGTTCAAACACACACAGAGGTACCTTGGAAGTAAAACCTGGTGATCTGCTTCCGAAAGATCACAGACTTGAAAACCCTATGGAGCAGTTCTACTCTGTGCATATGGGGCCCCTATGAGTTAAATGGACTTGACTGGCAGCTAGCAACAACATACCTGTGGATGTAATCCATTTGGGAATAGGGTTTTCTTTGTTATGTTAATGAGACCATTATCAGTGTAGAGGTGTCTTAAACCAATCGCTTTTGAGATGTAAAAGAGCAGGAAGGGAGACACAGGGGGAAGACCCACAGCATCTGAAGATGACCGAGACAGACTAGTCTACAAGCCCAGGAACTCCAAGGATCGCCAGCTACAGAAGCTAAGACAAGGATCTTCCCCCAGAGCCGAAAGAGCCTTCCCCTAGAGCTGGTGCCCTGAATTCAGACTTCTAGCCTCCCAAACTGAGAAAATAAAATGCCTGTTTGTTAAAGCCACCCATCTGTGATATTTCTGATATAGCAGCACTAAGAAATAAGCCTGTTAGTATCATTTCTGTTCTCTCTAGCAGAGCTTGGATTGGGTTTGGTTGAGCCAGAATGTGTTGGGTGGACACACAGCCAGCCTCAGGAACAGAGTGTGTCATAGATGGGGGTGGATGGAGTCGCTGAGATAGCCTTGAGCTAGAGTAGGAAAAAATTCAAGCTGAACACTGATTAGTAGCCATAGAGAATGGAACACATTGCTGAAAGAAGTAGCCAAAGCGTAGGTAAGTTTCTTATAGTTTGTGATAAGAAAGAGGAAACCCACTCCGGGAGAGACTAATCTGAGATGTCCGGATAGCCTGTTTGCTTTTTTATTTACTGCCCCTCTAAAAGGCCATTTTGAGTCACTGCCCAGTCGGGTGAATCAAGTGCCACCCAATTATGTTTGGAGTTGAAAATCCAGACTTAACAGCCCAAGGGCAGGTTGATTCAGCTGCACCTTTGTGACTGAAGAGTACATTAGAGTAAAATATTTAAAAATGCTTTAAAACGTACTCATCTCTAAATACTTACAGAGGGTGGCCTAGCGCTGAGTAGGGTTATTTTGCTAAATAGTGAAGAAGAAATTCCATTAAAAGATTAATTCACTAAGGAGAGGTTGCACGTTGCTCAGAATAAAAGGAGCCAGAAAGTGTATGAGACCCTGCTGAGGCATCACTGCTGCGAATGGGTTATTTCTGGCAACATATCCTATTAAATGGCGTGGGATACAGTTACCGAAGACACGCAAAGAATTAGATCTGTATTAGAACATTTTTCACACTCAAAAATCATGTTTTGGATAAGTTTGTATTGAAGAGTTATCTGGGGGTAAGAGGGAACTTTAGGAAATAAAGTGTATTGTGATTTTGAATTTGTCAGCTCTTCTCTTTTTTTTTTTTTCTCTTTTTACTCTTAGATTTAGTTAGCCTTAAACGCATTTTCAAAGGCTACAAGAATTAAAATGTACTTATTTTTTTTTATTTTTTAGGAAAAAACGCCAGGTTAAAAAAATCCAAGTTTATAAATAGTGAAGCAAGGCATTGTGGGAAATTTACCAAATTTCTGATATAATCAATGGATCAGTCAATAAGAAGTCCGCTTTAAAGGGTTGATTCAAATGAAATAATTTAAGTATGAAAATAATATTACTGGGCTTCTGTGTGAAGAGGGCAGCGAGGCAGCGAGATATCTGATTTAGCACCCTCACTTCCCCAACGCACATTATAAAACTACTCATGAAATTGTAGAAACGGATACAAAACACAACTGCCCTGGGGATTAAACACATTTATCAACAATTACTGCAGAAGTTTTTATTAAGTTTCTAAGAGGTCCTTTATCTGGATGGGGGAAGGAGGTTTCCATCCATCCCAAGGCCCCAGAGACTTGGGGTCTTCATTGCTGAGCAATTATTTCTACCTCTCTACCGCACAGGGACCACTCTACTAGGAGGTCAAGGTCTTTTCGCCAAAATCAGTATCTCTCTACTTCTACTCAGGGGCTGCAATTGAAAGTAATGCAATGCGCTTGGAAGTGGACAAGGGTGTTCAGTGGCTCACCACAGCCAGGAACAGAAAGGTAATATAGCGCAAAACAAGGTACAAAACCTGAAAAGGGTGAAGAGAATAATAGTCGGATTTTAGTTTTTCTATATACTGCTTCTAGCAGGCAATGAACTGCTCCAAATTGTCTTGGAAGGAAGAATCCTCTCAATGGTCCAACAGTTAAGCAGAAGAGCCTATTAGATGCAATAATTTAGCATCTCGATACCTGGCTAACCATTTGGGAAAAAACCATTTATATCTTCATAATGTATCATAAACCAAAATAAATTCCCGATGAACTAAAGAATTAGGTGTAAAACCATAAAATAAAGAAGAAAAAGTAGCTATCTGGAATTGGGATGGCAAAGGATTTTTTTTAAGCATAGAAGTAAATGAAAAAATATTACAAAGAAAAATTGATAGATTTAACCACATTAAAAATTTATTCTGTATATATTTTTTTAAAAACTCATTAAAAACAAAATAAAAATCTAAAATTGACAAAATATGTACAAAAATTGTTACAGAAGAGAGCTGATGGCCTTATTATAGAAAGATTTTATGTAAGCTAGCAACACCTCCCAAATTTAACTTGAATTATTTCATTCAAGGTTATTACAGACATCTTTCTAAGTCAAAATTATTCATCCCTATAATCATTTTTAATGATTGCACAGTATTCTATGGTGTATTTGTCCCAGGATTTAGTTAACTAGTTTTTCACTGATGGATGCTTTTAGCAATTATAAACAACGCCATGATGGACATCCCTATGCATAGATAGAATTCTGGGAGTGAGATTTTCTTCTTTAAGAATATGCTTATTATAAATTTTAAAACTTTAAGGAATTTTTATGTTTAAAAGTTTATTTATTGTGAAATTAATATACACACATAGGAAAAAAATAGTAATTCAAGCAATAATACCAAAAACCAGACCAGTTGCCATGGAGTTGATTCTGACTCATGGCGCCCCCACGTGTACAGAGTAGAACCATGCTCCCTAGGATTTTCATGGCTGTGACCTTTTGGAAGCAGATCTCCAGGTATTTTTTCCCAGGCAATGTTGGGTGTGATCGAACCACAACCTTTTAGTTAGCAGCCCGGGGCTTAACTGTTTGCACTACCCAATTATGCCACAGACAATAACAAATGGTATTTAATTAAAAAAAAAAAGTTTCTACTTCGCTGTCCTGAAGTAACCATATTTAAAGATGTTTTTATTTCTTTGGGAGTTACATTTTTTTTGAAACAGCTCATATCCATTTTCTTTCTGGTGATGACAATACTCTGATATTGCTTTGATGGGAATGACCATGTACTATAAAAATTAGTCTTGATGGAAATCAAGACTAATTAGTCCTATGGGAGTACCCGGATGGTACAGTTAACATGCTTGGCAGCGAACTGGAAGATTGGAGGTTCGAATCCACCTGAGGCATTCACCTGTGACTCTCCTGCAGCAGTTATTTCTACCGTGTTTAAAGGTGCTTTTCAACATCCTTCATTCCTTCTACATTTATTAATTGGAATTCTCTGTGAGAAGATTTGTCCCTTCTCTCCCATTTCCTTACTCAATCACGTGTTTGTATTTCACCTTTATATGTGCTTATATTTCATGTGTTTATAGATTCGTATGCTTCAGTATGAACTCATAGATATTTATTTTATGCTTTATAAATCCAATATATCCTTATTTATTTTGTTGCTCAAATTGTTCCAGTTTTACCCATTGGGAGGTTTTTCAGGCTGGCTCCTGTGTCCTTCTAGCACGCATATCTCCTCCTCTCCTCCCCCCCACCTTTTTTTTTTTTTAACACTTCCTTACTTTCTGACATTTATTACAAGATGGCCCAGGCTCATCATGTGTTTCCCCTGCCCCAGGCCTAGAATCTTATTTTTTCCAGGGATACGTCTCCTTTTATGGAAGGTCTTAGTTTAGAAGGAAACCCTGGTGGTGTAATGGTTAAGAACTATAGCTGCTAACCAAAAAAGATCAGCAGTTCAAATCCATCAGGCCCTCCTTGGAAACCATATGGGGCAGTTCTACTCTGTCCTACAAGATCACTATGAGTCAGACTCAATGGCAACGAGGTTTTTTTTTTTTTTTTTTGGTTAGTGTTTTTGATTAATTTAGAAACTAAAGATCTTGGTGCTAGATGTGTTTATTACTGCTTGGGTGTCTCTGCTTCTACTCTTAGGAGACAAAGCTAGGAAATGTATGTACACCAACTAAGTATATGTGTATATATCTTTATTTTGGTACCTCTCTATAGGTGTGAATATTGAATGAATATGAATTCATATTAATATCTTCAGCTTTAATCCAGCACTGCAGGCTCTGAGCATTTTAAATGTCCTTCTTGTCTGGGCCCCAAATCAGGCCAATGAAATCAGAAATTTGGAGGCTGGGCTTTTTTTTTTTTTAAACTCCTCAGGTGATTTTAGTGTTCAGCTGGGGTTGAGAACTACTGACCTAGAGTGATCTTTCCCTGTTTGTTCTTTTGACTAGGGCCCACTCCATAACCTACCTTCTTCTGTCCAATCTTCCAGACTCCCCAGGCCAGTTTTCTCCTTCCTACTTCAGGATGACACATAATTGCTTTGTTCCAGCCCTTTACCCCCTTGTCCTGCACTTATCTCTTCAGATGTTGGTCTTATTTGTAGACAATGAGCCCCTCATGGGTGGTTGATGGTACCAGAATGTGCTCTGCTTCACTTCTCCAACTGCGAGAGCAGACAGTGCTGGCTGAGGAAGACCTTCACTGGCAACCTACACACACACCTGCCTCACCCTGGGCCCTTCTCAGAGACAAAATGGAGTTAGAGAGAAGGGCTTGAGTATCTACTGATTGTGTTGGGAATGAGCGGGGAGAGGCAGAGACAAGCCTGAAGTCAGGGATGTGACAGTTGTTATTACAACAGTAGCAAAAACAAGCAAACCAGTTGCTGTACTGTTGTTGATTCAGACTCATGGCGACCCTATGTGTGTGAACGCTGTGTGTGTAGAGTAGAACTCCTTCACAGGGTTTTCATGGCTGTAACCTTTCAGATGCAAATCACCATACCTTTCTTCCCAAGTATCTCTGGGTGGTCTCTAACCACCAACCTTTCAATTAGTAGTCCAACGCTGAACCGGTTGTACCACTTCGTCTCCCTAAATGGTAAGCCACACCCCTTAACTGTCTGCCCTAAGTGAGTGTGGCCTGGGATGCTCAGGTTGCAGAACCTGAGTTAGTCTCCTAGGGCTGCCATAACAAGATACCACCAAGTGGGTGACTTTAAAGAACAGGGCTTTATGTTCTCACGATGCTGGAGGCTAGATGTCTAAATCATTCGCTGCTTGTAGATGGATCCTCACATGCTGCCTTCCTGCTGTGTGTGATTCTGTTCCCATGTCTGCCCTCAACTTTTATAAGACACCACTCAGAATGGATTAGGATTAGGACCCGCTCTACTCTGGTATGACTTCGTTAAATTTAACTGGTAATGAAAGAAAAACTCTTATTTCCCAAATAAATAAAGAAATAAATGAAAGGCAATAAAAAAGAAAAACTCTGTTTCCAAACAATGTTACATTCATGGCTACAGGAGTTAGGACTTCAACATTTTTTTTTCGGGGAGGGGTGGTTGCAGTCTGAAGATCTGAAAAACCACTAAGCCAAAAACCAAAGCCATTGCCATTGAGTCCATTTCAACTCATAGCAACCCTATAGGCCAGAATAGAACTGCCCCATAGGGTTTCCAAGGCTGCAAATCTTTACAAAAGCAGATTGCCACATCTTTCTCCCAAGGAGCGGCTGGTGGGTTCGAACCGCTGACCTTTCAGTTAGCAGCTGAGCGCTTAACCACTGAGCCACCAGGGCTACTTGAAAGATCACAGAGAAATATAATGAGTTGTTATATTATGGAGAAAGAGCCAAATGCGTAAGCCTTATAGTTGTTAAGTTTATAAAACTCTTTTAGTGAGAATGCTGTTTTATATACATGTATTTTGTAAAGTTTCAACCACTATTCCCAGTGTAATGAATATCATAGGTAAAACCCTCAGAAATGGCATCAACAATGCTCTGTTTCAGGTTCAGGAGTCAAGGAAGGAGGAAGTAGTGAGCAGAAAACAGAATAAATTTAAAATGAGTGATTAGTGTACTAAAGGTATTAGTTTAAAAGGGATCAGTTATCAGGGAATACACCATTAAACAGAAAATGAAGGTATTGAGGGAGTCAGCTCTGAGTGCTATTCCAAGTCTTGCCTATTTGGAAAAATAAGCCATGCTTTCAAAGTACTTCTGAATCCATAGTTGCTAGAGCAAAATGATAAAAGCAATGAAGAAAGAAGTGTATACATAGCTCATTTCTAAAAACACAGTGGCGTGTTATGGATGATCTTTGAGGTCATCTGTTATCAATGATATTTAGACAGCAGAGCTTTAATTGAGAATGACGTAGGCGTTTCTCTTCACAGCCCAGGTGTTCAACACAGAACCCCTGGATAAATGTTTATTGACTCTCTGACAAGGAATTTATCTCAAGACTAGGGCAACATGATAATGGTGGTGGGGTGGGGTGGGTGGCGTGGGTGTGGTGGTGGTGGGGAAGTCGTCTCAGGCTTCCTTCCACATGCTCCCTCCTCTTTCAGCCCTGCTCGCCCTACCTGATTCCCATGTGCTTGCATTGTTCCTGTGGAAAATTGACTTAGTAGGCGAAGGGAGTATTTGAACATTTAAAGAGATCTCACAGGGAAGAGGCAACATTTGACCCAAAGGAAAGAATGGTTAGCAACAGGCCATCAGGCATGGGGAAAAGGTTAGAAGGGGAGCTACTTCTTGGTGAAAGGGGTCTTTCCTTTAATCATGCCATGTTGTATGCCTACCGCTACCATGATCATGTCAGGGCTCAAAGAATGGAGTTAAAGAAAACTTAAAAATGGCAAAATGGCATGCATTGACTTATGGAGACATGGGCTCACAACATTGTAGGCAATTTCCCTTGAATTGTTGATAGAAATTTCCCACTAGAAATGTGTGATTTCTCCAGAATTTATATTTCTAATTAAACCCTTGTGGATACAATTTGCCTCCTGGATATAGAAACAAAATGAACAATATTGAAGGAACAACAACAAAAAAGCAGACAAAGGAAAAGTGAGTGCCTTTTCAAGGATCCTCTATTTTGTGCATTTTTAATGATACAACGTTCTTTCGAGGGAATTCAGCAGCATGCTAAGGTTAGGAACTGGGGGGTCTTTATCTGTGATTTCCCCAGCTGCCACAGTGCTTGGTACATTGCAAATATTTGTTGAATGAATTTATAATACCTGTTTTTTTTTAAGACCCTGGGAGTGAGTGCTGAATTTTTTATTGCTTTTTCAACCATTGGGGAGCTGAGACTCTGAGAGGTAACTAGCTTGTCTAAAACTATTGAGAAATCAATGGTAGAACTAGGAACTGAATGTATAATTTCTACTCCTGGTCATTCACCTGTAGGAAATGATTAAACTTGTGTGACACCCAGGGCCCACTTTTCCATCAGACAAAGCAGGCATAGTGCCAGAGTTCACAACAATTTAGAACGTGAAAATGTTTCAATTTCTTTTAAAATCAGAATATGATCCAACTTGCATTGTATTCATCTCTACATCAACACAGTTGTAAAATATAATCTATTTTTATTGTGGTAAAAAATATATATTACCCAATACTTGCCAATTCAACATGTAAAATATGATATTTTATGGAAGAAAGGGCTCACAAAGGCAAAAGTGGTTGTTGTTGTTTGCCGTTGAGTTGATTCCAACTCATAGCGACCCCATGTGACAAAGTAGAACTGTCCCATAGAGTTTTCTAGGCTGTAATCTTTTTTTTTTAAATAATTTTTATTGTGCTTTAAGTGAAAGTTTACAAATCAAGTCAGTCTCTCACACAAAAACCCATATACACCTTGCTACACACTCCCAACTACTCTCCCCCTAATGAGACAGCCCACTCTCTCCCTCCACTCTCTCTTTTTGTGTCCATTTCGCCAGCTTCTTACCCCCTCCACCCTTTCATCTCCCCTCCAGACAGGAGATGCCAACATAGTCTCAGGTGTCCACCTGATCCAAGAAGCTCACTCCTCACCAGCATCCCTCTCCAACCCATTGTCCAGTCCAATCCAAGTCTGAAGAGTTGGCTTCGGGAATGGTTCCTGTCCTGGAGCAACAGGTCTGAGGGCCATGACCACCGGGGTCCTTCCAGGCTCAGTCAGACCATTAAGTCTGGTCTTATGAGAATTTGGGGTCTGCATCCCACTGCTCTCCTGCTCCCTCAGGGGTTCTCTGTTGTGTTCCCTGTCAGGGCAGTCATCAGTTGTAGCTGGGCACCATCTAATTCTTCTGGTTCTAGGCTGTAATCTTTATGAGAACAGACTGCCAGGTCCTTCTTCTGTGGAGCTGCTGGGCGGGTTTTAACCACCAACCTTTTGATAAGCAGCCAAGCACTTAAATGTTGTAGCACCACCAGGCCTCCTTAAAAGTGTCAGGGCCACATGAAAGTCATAATGTGGCTCTGATCATTCCTACCTCCTACCCCTTAACTGAGGAAGCAAACTTGTGGGTTCTTCTCCAGGACAACAGACACCACCACTGGCACAGTGGGTTGAATGGGGTCCCCCAACATCTATGCCTACCTGAAACCTCAGAATGCGACCAGTAGCATCACCAGAGTTGGTGTCACCCAGTGCAGTAACTCATGATGTCATTCCCCCCATACTAATTAACACAATATTGTAGCTGAAACCCCAGAAAATTTGACAAAATCAGAGACTATAAAATGGGTTGGGAATAATGACAGGCCTGACTGAAGTGCACTCCAGAAAAAAAAAAATCTGTTGCTGTCAAGTCGATTACAACTCATAGCAACCCTACAGGACACACTAGAACTGCCATATAGGGTTTCCAAGGAGTGGCTGGTGGATCTGAACTGAGGATCTTTTGGTAGCACTTAACCACTGGGCCACCAGGTCACCATGCATTAGAAGATTCAAAAAGTAAATTATCATAGAGGTTTAGCCTTGTAGGTGTATTGAAACATGTAAGCTGGGCTTATGGAAAATTTTTTGTTGTTATAACTAACTACAGGCAATGATGTTACTAGGCGATCACTGTCAGGATGATATCAAAATGACCCCAGGGTTGGTGGTGGCAGGGCAGCAACAGCAGCGGGCAGGCTGGTGTTGGTGGGGGAGGGGCGGCCAAGGCAGTGGTGTCAATAGGGTTGGTGTCACCAGGGTTGGTGTCACCCATCACCCAGTGCAGTCACTTGTCACACCCCACCCTCACGACAGCCTCCGAGCGGGGTGTGGGTGGCCAGGCTTGGCCAATGGGAGAGGGGAGGATCTGTAGGGAGCCATGGGGGGCAGGGCTGGGAGGGACAGTGCTGACCCTCTGTGGGGGTGGGACTGGGCTGCTGCTTTGCCCACTAAAGGGGGCTTTACTGGCCAGCCCCACCCACCCCAGGAGGGGAGGGGGTGAAACCATGAGTTATTGCACTGTATGACACCAACCCTAGTGACACTGCTGCTAACTACAAGAACTGTTTAATAAAAAAGAATACATTTCTGCTGAAACACTGCACAAAAATTTTATAGACAGTCATTTTGGTGTCATTCCTTCTGACAGTGTCACCAGATGCGATCTGTACCCCTTGCACGCCCCCCAGTGATGTCACTAAATTTGGCCTTATTTGGAAATGGGTCTTTGCAGATGTAATTAGTAAAATATCTCCTGACAAAACCATCCTGGATTTTAGGGTAGGTCCTAAATCTGATGGCTGGGGTTCTTACAAGAGGAGAGAACGCAGAGGTCCGTACAGAAGAATGTCACATGATGGCGGAAGCAGAGACTGGCATGATGTGCCTAAGAGCCAAGGAACATCAGAAGCTGGAAGAAGCAAGGAAGGATTCTTTGAAGCGAGCACGGCCCTGCTGGGACCTTGATTTTGCACTTCTGGCCTCCAGAACTGTGAGAAGAAATTATTGTTTGTTTAATGTCATCCAGGTTGTGGTAACTTATTAGGGCAGCCCTAGGAAACTAAAAGAAATGATATAAGGTGGAAGCATATTTCTCAAAATAACACCTTTCCACCACAGGCCTTCCTACTTTTTAAAGTCAGGCTTTATGAAGGGTTAATGTACACAAACTAAAAATCACACTTTTTTGTGTACAGTTCCTATGAATTTTGACAAACATACAGCCGTGAAGCCATCACCACAAGCAAGTGATTATAGGACATGCCCATCACCCTCAAATGTTCCCTCATGCCCTTTTGTAGTCAACCCCTTCCCCCATCCTGAGTCTCTGGCAACCACTGACCTATTTTCTGCCTATATAGTTTCATCTTTTTCAGGATATCACATGAACGGTAGCCTTTTGAGTCTGGCTTGTTTCACTCAGCGTAATGCATTTGAGATTCATCGAAGTTGTGTGTTGTGTATCAATAGCTCATTCCTTTTTAGTGCTGAGTAGTGTTCCGTGGTATCAATGTACCACGGCTTGTTTACTAATGGTAGAGCATTTGGGTTGTTTCTAGTTGGGGGCAATGACAAATAAAGATGCTATAAACATTCCCATACATGTTTTTGTCTGAACATAATATTTCGTTTCACTTGGGTAAATACCTAGGGAAGCCCTGATGGTGAAGTGACTAAGAGCTATGGCTGCTAACCCAAAGGTAGACAGTTTGAATCCATCAGCTACTTCTTGGAAACCCTATGGGACAGTTCTACCCTGTCCTGTAGGGTCACTATGAGTCAGAATTGACTCAATGGAAATGGTTTAAATACCTAGGAGTGGGAGTGCTAAGCATGGCAGGCAGAATAAGGGACCCCCAAAGATGTCCACATTCTAATCGCTAGAATCTGTGAATATGTTACTTTACATGGCAAAGGGGAATTAAGTTTGCAGATGGAATTAAATTACGCTTAAAATTTAGAGAGATTATCCCGGCCCAATCTAATCGCACAAGTCCTTAAAATTGGAGAACATTTCCTGGCTGTGGTCAGAGTGAGATGTGAGGTTACAGGCTTTGACGATGGATAAAGCAGCTGCAATCCAAAGAATGTTGGTGGCCTTTAGAAGCCGGAAAAGGCAAGGAAACAGATTGTCCCCTAGAGCCTCCAGAAGGAACGCAGCCCTGCCAACGCTGATTTTAGCCCAAGGAGACCTGTGTGGAACTTCTGACCTCCAGAACTATAAGATAATAAATTTTTGGTCTTTAAGCCCCTATGTTTAGCCATTATATTAGAATTTGGATTTAATTTGCATTTCCCTAAAGACCGATAATGTTGAGTGTTTATTTGCTACCTATGTGTCTTTTTGGTGATTCGTCTATTCAAATCAGGAGTCCTTGGGCGTCACAAATAGCTAAGCTCTTGACTACTACCCCAAAAGTTGGTGACTTGTTAATTTTGAATTTTAGATAAACAACAAAAAATATTTTAGTATAAGTATGTCCCATGCAGTATTTAGTACTTATACGATGAAACCTGTGAGAGCCAGAACTTAATGGGACTCCCTTGTTTTTCCAGGTCTCACAAGTCTTCCACCTTTGACAGGGTGCAGTCTTATCACTTTCTATGACTTATTTTAGTGGTAAATATTTGAATTTTCCTTCTTTGACAGGTTCCTGCATTACATGGATTCTGGCTTTCTCAGGTTTTACGTACTAAAAAAGTATTTGTTGTTTATATGAAATTCAAATTTAACTGGTGGTCCTGTATTTTTATTAAGTCTGACAACCTTAGATGTGGAGCCTGAGAGAAGGGAGGAATCAAGGATGACTCCTACATTTTTGGCCTTAAAAACCAGAAGAATAGAGTTGCCCTTTTCTGAGAAGAATAAGATTCATTGATGGGGGGTTCAGTTTGAGTGTTCAGCTTAAGACATGTGTCTTAGTCATCTAGTGCTGCTAGAACAGAAATATCCCCAGTGAACAGCTTTATCAAACAGAAGTTTATTCTCTCACAGTCTAGGAGGCTAGAAGTCCAAATTCAGGGTACCAGCTGCAGGGGAAGCGTTTCTCTCTTTGTAGGCTCTGGAGGAAGGTCCTTGTCACCAGTCTTCCCCAGGTCTAGGAGCTTTTCAGTGCAGTTACCTTGGGTCCAAAGGACCTACTCTGCTCCTGGCTCTACTTTCTTGGTGGTACGAGCTCCCCAGATCTCTCTGCTCGCTTCTCTCTTTTATATTTCAAGAGAGACTGACTCAAAATATAACCTAATCTTGTAGATTGAGTCCTGCCTCATTAACACAACTGCCTCTAATCCTGCCTTATTAACATCATAGAGGTAGGATTTACAACACATAGGAAAATCACATCAGATGACAAAATGGTGGACAATCACATAATACTGGGAATCATGGACTAGCCAAGTTGACACACATTTTGGGGGGACACGATTTAATCCATAAAAACATGTCAAGTTTAACATACTGATTAGACATCTGAAGAAAAATTATTGAATAGGCAGTTGGATAAACAAGTTGGAGTTTAGGGCTGAGGTCATGAGTGGGAGATACACATTTGGTAATTCATTCATTAATTCCTTCACACAATAAATACTTATTCATCACAGGAAATAAAATTTTAAAAAATCCTTACAACCTTGTCTGATAAAAGTAATGGCACCAAGACTAAATGTTTAGTATTTACATAACACTCATACTGCCATGTTCTGCATTAATGTCAGTTTAAACAAGTATTGCCCAAGAAGGAATTCTAATCCCCTCAACTTTACAGTTGAGGAAACTGAGGCCAGAAATCTTAGGCAATGTCCTCTAAGTCAGATGGTGATGAAGTGGCACCAGTATGTCCTTTTGCTGCAGAGAGGGCTACAAACCATGGGACAGCTCCTCTTTTTTTTTTTGTACCTCCAATAGTATCTGATACAGTGTTGGGTAAAATAATATGGCTGACCTAAAAAAAAGTAGGCAGATTCTCATGGTGATCTTCTATTAGATAAAAAAGGTGGCACTGAATAGGCCATACCCTTGTCTTTTTCCCTTTGCCCATATCAAAATGCAGAAAGTGGTCTCTGTAGGAATTCAACCCTATTGTCACTGCCACACTGACCCATTCAGCTGTCTGGGTCAGTGCAACTCAAGGAGGGTCCCATTGAACTGCCAACATCATGGAAAAGCTGCTCGGCTTTGGACAAGGGATTTAAATCACTGGCCTCATTTTCCATGTCCTGAAAATGAAAGCCTTCCAATAGATGATCTCTGAGGCCCCTTCCAGCTTGGAAATTCTAGGACTCCAACTCCCACTAGTTGCTTGGGATTTAGCACACAAAAGAGAACTAGGTGGAGGAAAAAGTGTCCCTCCCTGTTCTTGCTTTATTTTCTATGTGCCTAAAGCTGGTACCTGGAATGTAAATACCATGTCATCTGACCCTTAAAAAAAAAAAAAAACTCTCTTGTTTTAACCTCCGTCTTTTCTAATGTCTTTTGTTTTCTCTGACTCACAGTCAACTTTGGGTTTCTAATAAACTCTTCAAGGACTTGAGCCAACCTTCCTTGTAAATTGTTGGGGGAGGGTGCGTGGGAAGAAAGAAGAAAAAAGAAAAGTTCCTGTTTCTACATAAACCCACACAGAGCAGCATCTGTCCTCAATTTTGACAAAGCAAATGAAAGGAGAAAGCAGTTCTTATTGATTGGAAGAAAACAAAAGCATCAAAGCACAGAAGTTTCTCTTTGTTCAGGCTTGCAATTGTGTTCCCCCTCTTTACTGTCCTCCCAGGGGCTAGACATCCGAAACTCCCACCGAGGTTCTCACGACATTGACAGTTTAGCTGGAAACATAAGCCTTACTCCTGGGGGGATTTCTCACTACTTTCCCATGGACTGCTCATCCTGTAGGGAGTGTCAGCACATGGGGAAGAATAAGGGCAAGGCCATGACAGCAGGTGCCAGGTGACATGCCTTCTCTGAGTGGTCCCCAGTGCCCAGGCTTGGCCAGCCAGGCAGTGAAACCAGAGACCAGACCAGCCATCCAGCACACAGAGACTCCCAGCCACTCGGACTTCATTACTATGCAACTAGGGCACTGAGGCCCTGTTGGTGGTGGCTGCTAAAGACATGTTTGTTTAGGGAGACTGTCTCTTCCTCAAGCGGGGCTGGAAAGATGGACATTATGGGCTTCTTGGTTTTCTCCTTGTTTCTCCTTTTCCTTTCATTTCTTTCTAAGTCGTCTCTTTGGTCTTCATTTTCTCTTTTATATCTTCATTTCTTCTCTACTTTTTCTCTTCTCCTTTTCCCTCCACCCTACCACACTCTTCCCACTACATTCTCCCCATCTCTCCTTCCTCTCTCTCTACTTGCTCTTCCTCTTCTATCTCTTTCTGTCATTTCCTTAAGTGGAGAATTGATGTGCTGAAGGGCTTCTCAATTGGCTGCTGATACACCAGGTGCCCAGGTAGATGCACCCATCTCAATGGACCCTAACACAAACAGTTAGCAGTCGTCCAGGAGACTGAAAGAGGTGCAAGACACAAACATAGATCTCTCAGTGCTTCACACAGAAGGATGATGATGCCCTCATCAGAGTATTGTTGTGAGGATTAAACAGAACGATGACAACGTCTTGCACAGCACAGTGCTTATGTACAGTGAGTGAACTTCCCCTTTCTTCTGTTAAAGCTGGGAAGATATGTGGGCTGCAGACCTTGCTCCGTAATGCACTAGGTGGCGTTAGTCTTGGAGCTCCCTCACCTGCCATCTAAAATATCCTGGAATTACCAGCAGCAGTCCATCTCCTAAATGCTTACCTGAGTGTTAGTGATCCAATATGTGGCATCTGCTCCTGCTGGCTTTAAGCCCAGTCATTTGGGGATGAATTATTTGAACAGACATTACCATCACCAAGTTATACCCTCCACCTTGACCTGCAGTATTAGTAATTCAGAATCTAGTCCATGGAAGGAGAGAGGTGGGAAGAAGAGAAAGACAAGGAGAGTAAGAGAGGCAGAAAGGGAAGGGTCAGTGGGGAGAGAGGGTGATGGGTGGAGGAGAGAATAAGAAAGAACCTGAAAGAGGGAAAGGGGACTTCAGTTAATATTTGACTAAAAAAGGGAGGGTTTTACTGTTGTTTCATGTGCTGAGAAGCTGAAAGAGGTACTCCTTTCCTTTGGCAATCAAGAGACTTTGAGGACCACGTTCACAGAGCACACTGATATATCTGGCTGCCCAGCCCATGAACGCTAGAGAGAAACAAAACCTGGGCAAAGGCTGGAACCCACCCAGTTATTTTCTACTGTCAGTGATATTTTCTCTTCCCATCATTGCAGAAGTTAGGAATAAGTAAGAACTTAGCATAGGGTTACTGAAAGGTCTGGACTATGCGGGAAGGTAATGAGGCAGTGGTGGTTCAGTGGTAGAATTCTTGGCTTCCATGAGGGAGACCCTGGTTCGATTCCCAGCCAATGCATTTCAAGCACAGCCACTACCTAACTGTCACTGGAGGCTTGCATGTTACTATGATGCTGCATAGGTTTCAGAGAAGCGTCCAGACTAAGACGGACTACGGAAAAAGCCCTGGTGAGCTACTTTCAAAAATCAGCTAGTGAAAACCATATGGATCACAATGGTTTGATCTGAAACTGATCATGGGATTGCGAAGAACCAGGCAGTGTTTTGTTCCATTGTGCATGAGGTTGCCATGAGTCAGGGGCCAACAGCAGCTAACAATAAAACGATGAAGGAAGGTACTCCACCATTTTTAGTATCGATAATCCCCCATTTATGACAGGGCTCTGTTTCGACGACTCCGTCATAAGATGGTTCTGATGTAAGTACGATACCTCATTTAAAAAAAAAAAGGTTTTCATTATTATTGCCTTTTATAAGCAGTGTCTTTATAAATCTAGTCTTTATTTGTTTTTGGGGGTTAGAAACATCACATATAAACCTACAGGTGTATGTTAATACATACGTACATACTGTCTTAGTTACCTAGTGCTGCTATAACAGAAAAACCACAAGGAGAAGGCTTTAACAAATAGAAATTTATT
This sequence comes from Elephas maximus indicus, assembly GCF_024166365.1. Taxonomy (NCBI): domain Eukaryota; kingdom Metazoa; phylum Chordata; class Mammalia; order Proboscidea; family Elephantidae; genus Elephas; species Elephas maximus. The sequence continues at coordinate 90,964,120 of NC_064826.1, read as the reverse complement.
TTCTCACACTTTAGGAGGCTAGAAGTTCGAATTCAGCTCCGGCTCTAGGGGAAGGCTTTCTTTCTCCCTCGGCTCTTGGGGAAGGTCCTTGGCTCGTCAGCATGTTTCTTTTTTTTCTTCATGTATTTCTCAGTTACATCTCACTGCTTCCTGAATCTGTTTATCAGCTTTAGCAAAGCTATCAGCATTTGGGTCCATGTTTTCATGCAATGGAAGCCCCTCATTTAGTTTAGAAAAAAACTCTAGCTAATTCTTTCACTGTAAAATTTTTTTGACAACTTCTCACCTTCCTCTTCCTCATTTTTTTTTCTTCTTCAGCATTTCTTTCCTCTTCAAAATCCATTAAGTCCCGATTTGTCAATTCTCCTTCTTCATGGTCTAATAGCTGTTCCATGTCCGTAATATCAAGTTCTAAATTCAGTGGTCTTACCGTATGGACTATTTTCCCATCCATCTCTTCCATCATATTATCCTGATCAAATGCTTGGAGTGTGTTCAGGTAAGTCAGCAGTGTTTTCCATATCCCCTGCATGTATTTTCCCTTAACTTCCTCCCAGAAAGCTGCAATGTTTCAGATACACTGACAGTCATAAGTGGGGTTCATTGTAATCAGAATACGTTGTAAGTCAGGGACTGCCTGTACCTGTTGGGATGCTGTGTGTGGGGTTCCTGCCCTGAGCACGAGGGTCTCCCAGATGATCCTAAGGTCCCTTCTGATGCTAGCTTGTTTCTCATAAACATGAAAACCAGACTAACTATGACAGGCTGCCTGGCCTTCTTTACCCACTCCCTGTCCACTATTGTGGTCTGGGTTTGGGACTGCAGGTGGGTACAGAGAGAAGAGAAAGAGGCCAGCATTTGTTGAATTCCCTGCTAGGGGTAGAAAAGGAGAGGAGGGGTTGGGCATGAACTGCATGGTCCATGAGAGAAAACTAGAAAGCTAGTAAACTTTTATGAACTTGCCACTTTAAGAATGTGATGCCCTAGGGATTATCTAAATAAACATTTTGCAACTAACTCCCTCTAAGGGCGTGGAAGTACCAAATTCTCCCAAGACTGGGGAACAATACATTTTACTATACTTGTGCCTGAAAGACCACAGTGCTTATTCCCTTCACCACATCGTTACCATTAACGCATATTGATGTTACTATTTTAGTGCACAGTCACCCTTGTGAAAGCCTGCTTAGTCGTCAACATGGGTTTTCTAGAGGGTTTGTTAAGGAGCTTGAAGGCAAAGAGTCTGGGTTTGAATCTTGGCCTAGTGACCTAGGACAACTGACTTAAACTTTCTAAGCCTCAGTTCCTTCATCTGCTGTTGTAGTTGTTGTTAGCTGCCATTAAGGCGGCCCCCAGCTCATGGGGACCCCATGCACAAGGGAAAAAACACTGTCCGTCCCTGTCCTAGCCCCATGATTGGTTGGGGATCAGAACTCTGTGATCCATTGGGTTTTCACTGGCTGACTTTTCGAAGCAGATCGTCAGGCCTTCCTTTCTAGTCCATCTTAGTCTGGAAGCTCTGTTGAAACCTGTTCAGCGTGATAACAATGCACCAGCCTCCACTGACAGATGGATGGTGGCTGCGCAGGAGGCACACTGGTTCAATAGCAGAGTTCTCCCCTTTAGCTGTTAAGTGGAGCCAGTTTCAGTATATGGCTCATTGAGCACCTTGACACGAAAATATGAACTGTTTAGTCTGTGTCTGACACAGAGCTCTTCGTGTTGCAACTATTATGATAAAGAAAATGGAAAAAATATTTGCCATATTTCAAAAAGGAACCTTAGCGAATATACTAGGCCACGAGCACGTGAATTAACTTGTGTACTTCTTTGTATAAGTCAATTTACTGTTGATTTTGAAGGACAATGTGCCAAGCAGAGATGAAAATGGTAAGATGTGATTAAAAAAACTGAGCCAAGAAATACAGAAGTACTGAGTTAGTTGGAAGAGAAAGCACACAAAAGAAGAGAGTGAACTGCTGTCTTGTTCCAAGTTCCAAGGGTAACCAGCAAAGCGAAAGGCATGCACGCTTGCTTTACAACCTCCAAAGGGCAAGAGCCAGGCTCTACATGAAAATATCTGCTCAGCAGGGACTCTGGCACCACAATATCTGAGTAGATTGGAGCTAATAAAAAAGAAATCTACTCAGACCACAAGTCTGATAATTCTTTGAGACACATCAATCAGATCTTAAGTCCATTTTTCCTTAGTTCCAACAACAACAACAAAAAAAGTAATCTTATTTTAGAAAGCTTTGAATAATGCTTTGTGAATTGACTTAGAAACTGAATTCACATTTTTCATCTTTTTTGGTGCAACTGAAGACCACTCTGGAAAATAATTGTTAGTGGGCAATCTCCAGATGGTTATTCGTCATCCAAATTTATTCTTCAAAATATTCTCAATGTTGTCTAGACCAGCAGGACCCATTTTATTTTTAGTGTGCAGAAATGCTTTCAATGTCAAAATGTTTCATGGACTCCTACATGACATTTGTGGGTTTTGACTTTCTCACAGCACTACTTCCCTTTATAGAATCACTCCTTGCCCCATTTTGGCTGTGTGCTTGGAGGCGGGTGGCAGAGACAGGACATGTGAAGCCAGGCAAAGCTAATCACAAATCCTGTTCTTCTGGTTACAGTGATTGACTCAGAGATGGAGACAGTGAAGCTTTTGCTGGGAATTCGGGGAAAGATTCTCAGTGCCTTCTGCTCAACTGGGGGCTGAATGGTGAGAGCCTGAAGCTTCTGCAGTCCTTCTGAGCCTTATGGAGGAGCCACTCCATCGGAGCTGAGGCAAAAGATGGAGAGACACTGGCTCTTGGTGATGTCATTGGAATCATCTCTTTCCTTAGGCTTTTGATTTATGTGAGAGAATACCTTTTCTATGTGTGAATCCAGTTTCAGTTGGATTTTATGTCACTTGCCACCAGGATAACAATGTCTACCACACAGGATTGTTGTGTAGGTTACGTGGGATAATCCATGGAAACCTTTGGCACAGTGCTTGGCACAGGGACACTCTATGGGTCTTATTCGTCTCTATCAGCAGTGGTAGCCCCACGATGGCATCATTTGCATTGAATACTAGGATGCTCAAGGAAAGCCTCAGGAAGGGGTGCTGACCTGGGTGTAAAGGTTTAGAGACAGCAAGAAGCCTGGGTGGCTCAATGGTTAAGCACTGGGCTGCTGACTGAAAGGTTGGTGGTTTGAGCTGGACAAAAGACCTGGTGATCATTCCTGTAAAGATTACAGCCTAGGAAACCCTATGGGGCAGTTCTACTCTGTCCTACAGGATCACTATGAGTTGGAATCGACTTGACTGCACACAACAACAACATGGAAACAGGGAGAAAAGGAGGAAGGGAGAAGAGGAGAAAGAAATGAAGATTTCAGGTAGAGGGAGTAAGGTAGGAATGCGGAAAGCACACTTGGGGGAATTTGAGAAGATCAACCAATAGAATGAGGGCCAAGGAAGGGGGAGTGGTAAATTATCCACCAGGATGAGGCCTGGATTGCTGCAGGTCTTGGAGGCAGGCTGAGCAGCTTGAACTTTGCAGTCTACAGTGCAGGGAGATACTGCCTGCCTGGCTTGACCCCACAAATCAGCATTAATCTGGCAAGTCCCTGGCTGCAGTCCATGAAGAGGCAGAGAGGCCAGTTCCAAGGTCACTGCAGTGTGCAGGCGAGAGGTGACCAAGCCTAACCCAGAGGAGGAGACCAGGCTGGAGGGAAGGGCAGCAGAGGGTGCACATGCAATGTTCCCAGCACAGGGCCCTTAGCTTTTCTCCTTGAGCAATTCCTTCTGGAGGATGAAATAACAGCTCCGAAGCCCCAGATGCATATTTGTCTTTGTCCCTGAGCAAGAAGAATGGTGATCCGGTGGCATTTGCTTTGTTGGGTTTGCTCAGTGATTATCAGTTTTCTGTTTCTGCTCTCTGACCACACCCTGTGACTCACCCTATGGGCTTTAGGCGGGTGTGCTTCCTAGAGCTTTAGAATACATTTCTTTTTCTTCTGCAAAGACCTCATTTTAAATGGCTCATTCAATTTACATTGTCTTTCACCTACTTTTTGTGAGATGGGAGAGTAGCCGTGATAAAATCTTGCTCGTTAAAGCAAAGAATGCTTTAACTAGCTTTTAATTTGATATGCAGATTTCATGAAAACGCCAAAGGTGGAACAAAGTAAAAGGTTACTTTTAGTAGCTGTTAACATGAATGAAAGCCGTTGAAAAAACCTGTTGCCATCGAGTTGATTCCAACTCCCAGTGACCCTATGGGACAGGGTAGAACTTGCCCATAGGGCTTCCAAGGAGTGGCTGGTGGATTCAAACCGCCAACATTTTGGTTAGCAGCTGTAGCTGCCAGGGCTCTGGATGAGAGCCAGGAGACCTGAATTCTCGTCTGAGCTCTTCTAACAGCCTCATGGCCTTGAACATGTTTCTTAATATTTCTGTCCCTGGGTTTTCTCAACCATAAAATTAAATGGCTCTATCTATGAGTCGGAGCCCTGGTGGCGCAGTGATTAAGACCTTGGCTGCTAACTAAATCCACTAGTGGAATCTACCGGTTGTTCTTTGGAAACCCTATGGGGCAGTTCTACTCTGTCCTGTAGGGTCACTATGAGTTGGGATCAACTTGAGGGCAACAGGTTTATCCGAGTGTCTTAGTTTCCTAGGGCTGCTGTAATAAAATACCACAAAGTGGGTGGCTTAAAACAAGAGAAAATTGTTTTTTCACAGATCTGGAATGTAGGAGTCTGAAATCAGGGTACTGGCAGGGCCATGCTCTCTCTGTCTGCTCTAGGGGAAGATTCTTCCTTGTCTCTTTCAGCTCCTGGTAATCCTTGGTACCTCTTGGCTTGTAGATGTGTCTTCAAGGAGCCCTGGTGGCACAAATTGTTAAGTGCTCAATTGCTAACTGAAAAGTTGGCTGTTCAAACCCATCCAGCAACTTCATGGGATAAAGACCTGGTGATCTACTTCTGTAAAGATTACAGCAGGGAAACCCCTGTGGGGGAAGCTCTCCTGGGTCACATGGGGCCACTATGAGTTGGAATTGACTGGATGGCACCTAACAACAACACAATAGTAGACATGTCTTCACATGGTGACTTCCCCCGTATGTCTCTTCTGTCTGTTCTGCCCTTTTATAAGACACCACAGAGTATGACCCACCCTATTCTGGTACAACCTCGTTAACTGATAATATCTCCGAAGAAAGACCCTATTTCTAGACAAGATCACATTCACACGTACATGGGTTAGGACTTCAACATGTCTTTTGGGAGACACAATTCAATCTATAGATGGAGGCACTCTAAATTTCCCCCTGACTCCATCATTCTAACCATCTGTTCCGAGGGAAAATGGTTGGGTTCAGTTCTCTAATGGAATAAGGTAAAGGATTTTGTTCTGTGTTTTATACTGAGCACCGCAAGTGCAGTTACTCACTCTAATCCACTGGTTATAGATTGAATTGTGTTCCCTCAAAATATGTTTAAGTCCTAACCCTTGTACCTATAAATATGACCCTGTTTAGAAATAGGAATTTCTTTTGTTATGTTAATGAGGTCAAACCAGAGCTGAGTGGGCCCTAAACCTAATCATTTCTAAGTGGTATCTTATAAAAAGAGCAGAATAGACACAGAGACAGACACACAAGGGGAAGACAGATGCCAAGGAAAGCAAGGAACTCCTAGGTCTACAGACAAGGAAGGACCCTCCCCTAGAGCCGATGCCCTAATTTGGGCTTCTAGCCTCTGAATCTGTGAGACAATAAATCCTTGTTCTTTAAAACCGCCCACTTGTGGTATTTTTTGTTACACAATTGTTGCCTAGTTAGTTCTCTTGATCTGTTGCAAAGTAGCCTTAAAGGAAAAACCTTGCCTTGCTCTTACAAAACTCTATATTTTTTCAGCTCTTATTGGACCCATGATAAAATGGAATCCCCGTTGCAATATTTTTCATAAGTAGATGGAAACATAGTTTAAGGAGGCTCAAGAGTATGCCAGAGGGAGGCCTTTAGGTGTCATGGTTTGAACAGCTCAAATTCCCACTCTGCTAGTAACAGTTTAGGCTCCCTTAGAAAGTACTCACCTTTTATGAGCCTTAGTTTCTTTATCTATAAATGGACATATCATATCAATCTCATGAATTTATTTTGAGGATTAAATGATATACATAATGTAGTTAATATACACCTAGCACTTAGCAAGGGCTCAATAAATGGTTACCCTGAGGAATAATAAGATTCCCTAGGTGGTGCAAACGGTTAACTCACTTGGCTGCTAATTCAAAGGTTGGAGGTTCCAGTCCACCCAGAGGTGCCCTGGAAGAAAAGCCTGGTGGTCTATTTCCAAAAAATCAGCCATTAAAAATCCTTTGGGGAACAGTTCTACTTTGACACATGTGAGGGTCACCATGAGTCAGAATCAACTCACTGGGCAACTGGTTATAAGATTAGTAAAAACTGCTAATTTCACAGGCTTACCTTCTGCATCCCTAGTTCAATTATGGAGCTGAATCCGAATTTTAATAGTTCCCATAACCCCAACACAAACTAATCAAGAACTTAACCGATCTAAGCAAAGCAATGGAGTGGGTTCTTAATGTTTACCTGGGACACGTCCTAAGATTTTCTTTAATACCTAAATTTGCAAATACAATGATGTTTAGAAGGCTCCTCTTTTTCCCATGGATCATGTTCCCTTCACAAATTTTCTTTGTGCACTTAATTTCATAGGCCATTGCCATTATCATTAAAATTTCCTCTCTCACTTAATGGAAGTTTTTTTTTTCCAAACAAAAAAGAAATATAACAACAAAAATCATTTCAGCTGAAATGCTGAATATGCATTTGCAGGTAGCAAACAGTAAAGTCACAGTGAGATGTAAACGTTGGACAATTACCCAGTTTGTTCAATAGCTATGTAACTTGTTCCTACACACCAGCCTAGCAACAGACAATTCAAATTTGTGCCTCGGTAAATGACAGCTTTCGTGTGTTGTATACCATTGGAATGATCTAAGACAAGCTGAAAGTAGTTGTTGTTAGGTGCTGTTGAGTCGGTTCCAACTCATAGTGACCCTATGCACAACAGAACAAAACATTGTCCAGTCCTGCGCCGTCATTACAATCCTTGTTATGCTTGAGCCCATTGTTGCAGCAACTGTGTCAATCCACCTTGTTGAGGGTCTTCCTCTTTTCCACTGATTCTGTACTTTACCAAGCATGATGTCCTTCTCCAGGGACTGATGCCTCCTGACCATATGTCTAAAGTATGTAAGACGCAGTCTCCCCATCCTTGCTTCTAAGGAGCATTTGCGTTGTACTTCTTCCTAGACAGATCTGTTTGTTCTTTTGGCAGTCCATGGCATATTCAATGTTCTTTGCCAACACCACAATTCAAAGGCATCAATTCTTTTTTGATCTTCCTTATTCATTATCTAGCTTTCACATGCATATGAGGTGACTGAAAATACCCTGGCTTGGGCCAGGCACACCTTAGTCTTCAAGGCAACATCTCTGCTTTTCATCACTTTAAAGAGGTCCGTTGCAGCAGATCTGCCCAATGCAATGGGTCTTTTGATTTCTTGACTGCCATTCCATGGCTGTTGATTGTGGATCCAAGTAAAATGAAATCCTTGACAACTGTCATCTTTTCTCCATTTATCATGATGTTTCTTATTGGTCCAGTTGTGAGGATTTTTGTTTTCTTTATGTTGAGCAGCAATCTGTACTGTAGGCTGTAGACTTTGATCTTCATTAGTAAATGCTTCAAGTCCTCTTCACTTTCAGCAAGCAAGGTTGTATCTTCTGCATAACGCAGGTTGTTAATAAGTCTCCCTTCAGTCCTGATGCCCCGTTCTTCTTCATATAGTCCAGCTTCTTGGATTATTTGCTCAGCATACAGATTGAATAGGTATTGTGAAAGAATACAACCCTGACGCACACCTTTCCTGACTTTAAACCACTCCGTATCCCCTTGTTCTGTCCAAACAACTGCCTCTGTATCTATGTACAGGTTCCTCATGAGCACAATTAAGTGTTCTGGAATTCCCATTCTTTGCAATGTTATCCATAGTTTGTTATGATCCACACAGTCAAATGCCTTTGCATAGTCAATAAACCACAGGTAAGCATGCTTCTGGTATTCTCTGCTTTCAGCCAGGATCCGTCTGACATCAGCAATGATATCCCTGGTTCCACAACACCTTCTGAATCTGGCCTGAAATTCTGGCAGTTCCCTGTCAATATACTGCTGCAGCCACTTTTGAATGATTTTCAGCAAAATTTTGCTTGGGTGTGATATTAATGATATTGTTCAATAATTTTCACATTTGGTTGGGTCACCTTTTTTGGGAATAGGCATAAATATGGATCTCTTCCAGTCAGTTGGCCAGGAAGCCGTCTTCCATATTTCTTGGCATAGACAAGTGAGCACTTCAAGCACTGTGTCCATCTGTTGAAACATCTCAATTGATATTCCGTCAATTCCTGGAGCCTTGTTTTTCGCCAATACCTTCAGTGCAGCTTGGACTTCTTCCTTCAGTACCATTGGTTCCTGATCATATGCTACCCCTTGAAATGTTTGAATATCAACTAATTCTTTGTGGTATAATGACTCTGTGTATTCATTCCATCGTTTGATGCTTCCTGCATCGTTTAATATTTTCCCCATAAAATCCTTCACTATTGCAACTGAAGGCTTGAGTTTTTCCTTCAGTTCTTTCAGCTTGAGAAATGCTGAGAGTGTTCTTCCTTTTTGGTTTTCTATCTCCAGCTCTTTGCACATGTCATTATAATACTTTGTCTTCTTGAGCTGCCCTTTGAAATGTTCTGTTCAGTTCTTTCACATCATCATTTCTTCCTTTTACTTTAGCTGCTCGATGTTCAAGAGCAAGTTTCAGAGTCTCCTCTGACATCTGCCTTGGTCTTTTCTTTCTTTCCTGTCTTTTCAATGACCTCTTGCTTTCTTCATATGTGATGTCCTTGATGTCTTTCTACAACTCGCCTGATCTTCGGTCATTCATGTTCAATGCGTCAAGTCTATTCTTGAGATGGTCTCTAAATTCAGGTGGGATATACTCAAGGTCATATTTTGGCTCTCGTGGACTTGCTCTGATTTTCTTCAGTTTCAGCTTGAACTGGCATATGAGCAATTGAGGGTCTGTTCCACAGTTGGCCCCTGGCCTTATTCTGACTGATGACATTGAGCTTTTCCATTGCCTGTTTCTACAGATGTAGTCTATTTGACTCCTGTGTGTTCCATCTGGTGAGGTCCATGTGTATAATGGCCACTTAAGTTGGTGAAAAAAGGTATTTGCAATGAAGAAGTCATCGGTCTTGCAAAATTCTATCATTCGATCTCCAGCATTTTTTCTATCACCAAGGCCATATTTTCCAAACACCAGTCCCTCTTCTTTGTTTCCAACTTTTGCATTCAAATCACCAGTAATTATCAATGCATCCTGGTTGCATGTTTGATCAATTTCAGACTGCAGAAGCTGATAAAAATCTTCAGTTTCTTCATCTTTGGCCTTTGTAGTTGGTGAGTAAATTTGGATAATAGTTGTATTAACTGGTCTTCCTTGTAGGTGTATGGTTATTATCCTTTCACTGGTAGGATTGTACTTCAGGATAGATCTTGAAATATTCTTCTTGATGAATGCAACACCATTCTTCTTCAAGCTGTCATTCCCAGCATAGTAGACTATATGATTGTCTGATTCAGAATGGCCAATACCAGTCCATTTCAGCTCATAATGCCTAGGATATTGATGTTTATGCCTTCCATTTCACTTTTGATGATTTCCAATTTTCTTAGATTCATACTTCATACATTCCAGGTTCTGATTATTAATGGATGTTTGCAGCTGTTTCTTCTCATTTTGAGTCGTATCACATCAGCAAATGAGGGTCCCAAAAGCTTTACTCCATCCACGTCATTAAGGTCAACTCTATTTTGAGGAGGCAGCTCTTCCCCAGTTGTCTTTTGAGTGCCTTCCAACCTGGGGGCGGGAGGGGGGCTCATCTTCCGGCTCTGTATCAGACAATGTACTGTTGCTATTCATAAGGTTTTCACTGGCTAATTCTCTTCAGAAGTAAACTGCTGGGTCCTTCTTCCTAGTCTGTCTTAGTCTGGAAGCTCAGCTGAAACCTGTCCTCCATGGGTGACCCTGCTGGTACCTGAATATCGGTGGCATAGCTTCCAGCATCACAGCAACGCTCAAGCCCCCACGGTATGACAAACTGACAGACACGTGGGGGAAGCTGAAAGCACTAATATTAAATCTGCAACTGCCAAATCCATAGATGCAAAGAGACAAACTGTTGGAAGGTAAATTAATAATTTCTTTTATAAGGATCAGCACAAAGCTGTTTCCTGAGGTAGAGGTTAAAGATGGCCCAAATCTCCAACTTTTTCAAACTGTTGTACCACTCCATCATCTCTAACATTAACTAGTCTTCCTCTCCCCCCAGTACTCTCCCTCCCATCTTTGGGTTTGGTAAGTTGCTGCAACGTCTCACAGAACTCTTAAAGTGTATCAAGGAAATGGCTCACATGGTTGTGGAACCTGACAAGTCCAAAACCTGTGGGTCAGGCATAGGCTTCTCCTGACTCATTTGGCTGCAGGGGCTTATGAACCCAAACTGGCAGTTCAGACTATAGGCTACTGGCTCACAAGGCTGCGAGGTCTGTGAGGCTGCTGGGTGGCTCTGCTTCAGACCTTAAATCAGCAGATCCACATGTGTCTCTCATTCTTCTGGGACGAACCAGGCAACTAGGGTGTATGTTCCTCATATAGACTGCCTAAACCTAAAATCTACCCTTCAAGCACATTTCCAAGACTGCTGTGTGTCACATCTGTTAATATCCCACTGGCCAAAGCTGGTGGTCATATGACCAAACCCAACAACATAGGGGTAGGAAATAATGCTTCTAATAGTGGGAGGCCAAGAGGGGTGAATATTTGCAGAATAATGATCCGAGCTATCACATCCTCAAGCTGTAAATATGCTTAATCTGGACTTGGTTGTGTCATTCCAGGCCACTCTCCATGGGCACCTTGTGTTCCAGCTCCAGGAGTTTCCTTTCCATTCTCAGTTCGCTCACATTCTTCCCAACTGAGGGCCTATGTGGAGCCTGATCCCTCTTCCTGGGATGCTCTCCATTCCCTCTCCCCATCTCCTCCACCAATGGGCTCTTGTAGAACCCTTTATTTTCCTTTTATAGCATTTACCATGATTTGTTACTACAGAGCCATTTGATTAGCACCTACATAAGCTATGAGAGCAGAGATCAAGGGTGGATTGCATACTGTGGTAATTGTTCTGATCACCACCTCTTTACCCCATTGGTGAGGGACGGATCCCCCAACTTAAACAGCATGAGTTGGCCAAACACACAACACTGACACTGGACAGATGAGATTGACATCATATGCCATGCAGTGCCACACAGGATAGGGTAGGGGAGGGTTGTACTAGGGAACAGTGAGCAAGGAGGTGTTGTAGGCTTTGTAGTAACAAGATGAGGTGACTCCTGCTTCCCCCAGGAGAACGTGATTGGCTTGTTTGAGTGATTTTGCTGGCTGGCAGAAAAGTGAAACCTGTTAGGTTGAGGGCTGGATGGAGTGCAGCTGGTCTAGCTGGTAGAGGAACTCCTGGGTGAGGAGCCTTTCCAGCTGGGTGGGGGTATATCTGACCAGAGCAGGAGAACCCCAGTTAGCCCTGTGAGGCTCCAAGATGTCAAGGCAGCACTCGAAATTTTAGGCCTTGCAATACCCCAGCTCTAGACAGAGTAGCAGGCATATTTGTTGTTGTCGTAGGCCATCAAGTCGATTTTTGACTCATAACAACCCCATGCAACAGAGTACAACTGCCATATACGGTTTTCTAGGCTGTAATCTTTACAGAAGCAGATCACCAGGTATCTTAGTCATCTCGTGCTGCTATAACAGAAATACCACAAGTGGATGGCTTTATCAAAGAGAAACTTATGCTCTCACAGTCTAGTAGGCTACAAGTCCAAATTCAGGGCATCAGGTCCAGGGGAAGACTTTCTGTCTGTTGGCTCTGAAGGAAGGTCCTTGTGATGCATAGGTCTTCCCTTGGTCTGGGAGCATCTCAGCACAGGAACCTCAGGTCCAAAGGACACGCTCTGCTCCCGGCGCTGCTTTCTTGGTGATATGAGGTCCCCGTGTCTCTCTGCTTGCTTCTCTCTTTTATATCTCAAGGGAGGTTGGTTTAAGATACTATCTAATCTTATAAAAAAAAAAATATATAGACCTCATCAATATAATTGCCACTAATCCATCTTATTACATCATAGTGATAAGATTTATAACACATGGGGAAATCACATCAGAAAATAAAATGGTAGAAAATCATACAATCATACAAAGGAATCATGAACTAGCCAAGTTGACAGATATTTTGGGGGACACAATTCAATCCATGACACCAGGTCTTTCTCCCGTGGAGATGCTGGGTGGGTTCTAACTGCCAACCTTTCAGTTAGCAGCCAAGCACTTAACCTTTGTGGCACCAGGGTTCTGAGCAGGCACATAGGTAGCTATTAATAAATATTTGTTGAATACATGAATAAGTGGATGAATGAAAAATTGCTTTTAAAAGTGTAAATTGGTCAACATCCTAGAAAACAATATAGCTAGGTGTATCAGGAGCCTTACATGATTGCATGTCTTTGGTCACAAGATTGTTCTCTTAGGAGCCTATCATAAGAAAATTATCAGAAACAGGCATAAAGATTTATATAAAGCTGTTTAATGAAATTTTTTAAAAAATCAATATTGAGTTTTTTTTGTGCTTTCAAAAATAATCATGCTCACTATAACACATTCAAGTAGTACATAAATACTGTAGAAAGTAAAAGTGTCTGATATACTTACTGCCAGAGTTAACCATTATTAATTAAAAAAAAATTGGTTAGTGTAATTTCCTGCAAATAGTTTTTTTTGCATATATTAACATTGTTGCTAATATAATACTTAATTTTTTTTACAAAAATGGCATTATAAAACACACCCGATTTAACTCACTTTAATGATTTGAAACAACATTGTCTCACAAATATCATCCTAAATACATGTAAATCCGTAACAGCACACTACCACATATTTCCCCCTACTCTGTACTGTTCTAGAGTCTCAGCCAATGAGAGCCAGCAGGGCAGATTTGATTGTACCTTCTTGGACAATGAGTGCATGTGCTCCATGCTGCAGCTGCTCTCAGCCAATGGGAGCTCCATGAGTCTACCATGATTGTTACATGATGCATGTTATTTATGCTCTCATGCCTTCTCTTTCTGCTATTTATTTTGAATTCCGGCAGAAAGTTTAACCCTCTGTTGACTAGCAAAGGATTTAGAGGTGATAGCGCTGCAACTGGCCCAAAGAAGCAAAAGAGAATCATGCTGAATGTTGAAATGCAAGTGTTATGAACATTCAAGGCACTTGAATGAGAACAGTAAAAGGAACAGAGCATAAAGATTAACAGACTAGTAGTGATCCTTGAAATTCCTTGACATTATGAAGGACATCATAAACGATACCCTAGCCTGGAAGAACGGACCTGTAATTACATAAACTGTAGCTGGAATCATGCCATTATTTTAAGGAATTTAAGGAGCATTTTTTTCCATAAAAAGCAATTGCCAATGTACTTAGAATGTAAGAAATGCATCTCTGAAGGGCAGGCTGTAACAACCTGCAAAACAAGCTGGCTCAGCTAGAGATCCCATTTTCAGGAACAAATCAGCCTCCCACACTCAATGGAGTGTGTGTGGGTACAACACAAAGCATTTTGTGTTATGCTTTAAAAAACAAAAACAAAAAAAACTTTACAATGTATCAATATATTCTAGACATCTTTCCATGTCAGTACAGATATAAACTATCTCGTTCTTTCTAAGGACTCCATAATATTCCTTTGTGATAATTTACCATGATTTATCTCATTTTTTTTATCTCATTAATCCCCTATTAATGGAAATTTGAGTTGCTTCTAGTTTTTGCTATTTATAAGCAATACAGAAATTGCCATATTGCCCTTTAAAATGCTGTATTAATTTATACTTCTATCGTCAGTTTTTGAGAGTGATTATTTCTCCATGTCCTCACCAACATGAGGGATTATCAGGCATTTTAATTGCTTTGCAATTTATAAGTGAAAATAATGTCTCATTATTAATTTGCGGTTCTTTAGTATTAATAAATTTGGGCATCTTTTTTATGCCCATAGGACATTTCTACTTTAAATTCTAAGAACTCTTGGTTCATGTGATTTGCCCACTTTTCTTTTGGATAGAAAATAATCAGAATAGACTAATGAATGAATAATTACAGTGTTATAACTTCGTAACACTGAAAACTTGGAAATAACCTACATTTTTAATACATGTCACACAATAAAACATTATGTAATCATTACAAATTATATTTTCAAAGGATTTTTAAAGATAGAGGATAATATTATATGATAAATAAAAATTGCCTATAATGTACTTATTTTGTTTAAAATATGCACAGAAAAAGCCTGGAAGAAAGTGTATAAATATATTAATATGACTTTGTCAGGAGATGAAATCATAGGTAATTAAAATACTTTCTTCTTCATATATTTTAATATTTTCCAAAATTACTGCAAAAAATATTTATTTATGTGGTTAGAAAGAAAGAAATTAAGTATTTTTATAAGGGGATAAAATAATGAATAAATGGATGAATGATTACCTGCTTATGGAAGTGTTAATTAGCCAACATATTGCACTTGGACGCTTCTGTCTTTAAGGACACTGACTGGTGGCCGGCCTCTGAGATGCATGATCACAATGGCTCTTGAAGTTTGGGAGCAACTGTCGGTAAAATGACTGGGCAAGGAGAGAAAAGGCTGAATTTCTGAGGCAATGGATCATCCATGCATAGTCCAAACATAACCCACGCTGCACTGGTGGGCTTTCAGTGCCCTCTGATGGCCATGGGCCAATTTAACAATAAAAGCAATTCCTTTTGTTTTGGTTTTGGCATTTCTAGGTAACTGATTTGTACTCCCAAGTACCTGCATTTTTTTAAATAGGCAGTTTTAGATTTATAGGAAAATGGTATAGAAAGTTCTCATACACCCCTTCCCTCCTGAACAGGGAAACCCTGGTGGTATAGTGGTTAAGTGCTACAGCTGCTAACCAAGAGGCTGGCAGTTGAAATCCACCAGGCGCTTCTTGGAAACTCTACGGGGAAGTTCTACTCTGTCCTATAGGGTCGCTATGAGTCGGAATCGACTCGACGGCACTGGGTTTGGTTTTGGGTTATTGTCTCCTGAACAGTTTCCCCTATTTACTAACACATTGCATTCCTGTTGTATATGTGTTACAAATGATCAACCAATACTGATACACTAGTCTTTACCAAAACCAGTTGCCCATAGAATAGATGCCAACTCATGGCGACCCATGTGTGTTAGAGTAGAACTCTACTCCGTGGGGTTTTCAATGGCTGATGTTTTGGAGGTAGATCATCAGATCCTTCTTCCAAGGTGCCTCTGGGTGGACTCCAACCTTTTGGTTAACACCCAAATGCGTAACTGTTTGCACCACTCGGGGACTCCATTGTTAACTAAAGTCCATAGTTCACATGAGGGTTCATAACTCATGTTGTACAGCCCTATGGATCTTGGCAAATGTGTAATGCCATATGTCCACCATTTCAGTATCATACAGAATAGTTTCACTGCCCTAAAAATGCCCTGTGCTCCATCTAGTCATCTCTGTCCTCTCCCCCTCAACCTTTGGCAACCACTAATCTTTTCGCTGTCTCATGTTTTGCATGTTTCAGATGTTAAGGAGTTGGAATCATACAGTATGTAGCCTTTCAGACTGGCTCACTTCATGTATCGATATGCATTTTAGGTGCCTCCATATCTTTTCATGGCTTGATAGCTCATTCCTTTTCATCATTGAATAGGATTTTCATTTTTAATGTGAGACTTTAGTTATGTACACCGGGTAGCCTCTTAAGTAAGTTGTTAAGGTTTATTGCAATTTGGTATTAATAAACACAACTGGACTGTTTTGACGGTAACTTAAATTTCCCCAGATTTTCCATTAACCCAAATAAAATGCCCCAGCTCTCATCTCAGAAGGCTGCAGGTGATCCAGTGGGTTCCATTTGGCTTCTGGTTGTGGCCATCTCTTCTGGCTTTGCTCAATGGCTCCTTACTTCCCCTAGGCTACCTCTGGCCATGCTGCCACCACTCTGCAAGCTCTCTGTCCAGCCCCTTCCTAATTCCTCCAGAATCACTACCATAGCAAGGCTAATGGTATACAGGCCTGACTGAAGAGTGGAGGCCCTTGCAGGGCTTTGCAGTGCAGAAAAAGAAGTTTGGCAGCAAGCCCTCAGCATACCATCACGAATACAGTCTCTCTCCTTGGCCCAGGCTGTCTGCATGTGGGCAGGGTCTTTTCCCTGCAGATCAGAGCCTCTTCTGCCATCTGTTCCTCACTGGGGTCCCACTCACTGGCCCCCAATCTAACCTCTTTGCAACCAGGGTAAAATCCCAGGAGCCCATCAGCACAACAAATATACATGTATCTCTGTCCAAGAAAGGTCACTCTTTTACCTAAAGAAATTTCAACCTGCTCTGTCCAAGCCACTCCTGTCTGGATTAGGCCAAAGGCTTTCTCTTTCCATGAGCAGAAAGCCCTTTAAAGTGTTTTACCATTAAAAACAAAACTGCTAATCCCTGAACGTGGAGATATAGAATTACAGAATTCCTGAGTCGGGAGATGCTGGAAGTCACTGAAGAAATAATCGGCATGATGCCTCTAGACAATGCACTCCCCAAAGGGAAAGACCACAGTGCTTCCACACTGCAGTTCCTCCTTGAGTGGCTGATGAGTGACTCAACGAGGAGACGGGCCAAGACTAGCTGCCGCATACCTGACAAGTTCTTACTTGGCCTTTCCTGATCATCTCACGTGAAAGGAAACTCATCCTCGTGCTGGGCTGCTCATTTTGTGTGTGGATTCCTCCTGTCTTAGTCATTTAGTGCTGCTATAACAGAAATACCACAAGTGGATGGCTTTAACAAAGAGAAGTTTATTCTCTCACAGTCCAGTAAGCTAGAAGTCCAAATTCAGGGCACCAGCTCCAGGGGAACGCTTTCTCTCTCTTTTGACTCTGGAGGAAGGTCCTTGTGATGCATCAGTCTTCTCTTGGTCTGGGAGCATCTCAGCACAGGAACCTCAGGTCCAAAGGACGTGCTCTGCTCTCGGCACTGCTTTCCTGGTGGTATGAGGTTCCCAACTGTCTCCTTGTTTCCCTTTTCTTTTATCTCTTGAGAGATAAAAGATGGCGCAAGCCACACCCCAGGGAAACTCCCTTTACATTGGATCAGGGATGTAGCTTGAGCAAGGGTGTTACATCCCACCTTAATCCTTTTAAACCACAGGCAGAGATTATGATTTATAACACATAGGAAAATCAAAAAATGGTGGACAACCACACAGGGCCTAACCAAGTTAATGCACACATTTTTTGGGGGGGGGGGACATAATTCAATCCATGACACCTCCCATTTTTGGTAGGAAAATGTGACTT
Organism: Elephas maximus indicus; assembly: GCF_024166365.1. NCBI lineage: Eukaryota > Metazoa > Chordata > Mammalia > Proboscidea > Elephantidae > Elephas > Elephas maximus. The sequence continues at coordinate 90,946,497 of NC_064826.1, read as the reverse complement.
CACATAATTCTAATCTTCTTTTGTTTTCTGATAGCAAATGTCCGGACTTTTATACATACACATTAGCATATGGAGTCGCTGGGTGGCAAAAATAGTCACGCACTCGACTACTAACCAAAAGGTTGGTGTTTCAAACCCACCCAGTTTATATATATAAATATATATACATATTTGTTCTGATTTCAGCATTTTTCAGGCAAACTTCCTTCCCATCACAACTTCTTAGGCTCAAAATTTTCCCCTCTTTTTGCTTTAACAACATCAGATAAGGCCTCCATACCTGGGGTGGTGATGTGGACACAAGAGATACAGCAAAACCACGAAGCAGGACTGAGAGGAGGGACGGGACAGGAAGCCCTGTAGCACTGAGTGCTCCCTTGGCCTTAAGCTAAGGTCAGCTTTTCTGTGGAGTCATTTACTTCATTTACGTGGACTTTGTGCTCTGCAGAGGGTAGAGCAACTTGCTCATGGGACAAGTGATGGCTTGGCAGCCCTGACTGATGAGGGCATGAGTGTGCTGAAAAGAATAAGTTCTGCCACAGGCTCAAGAGTAAATTCTAAATGAAAGACTAGCATGCTGTGTATAGTGAAGCCAGCATGTTGGTCATGTGGTGGGTAGGCGTGTCTTCTCTGAGGTTAGGCTACCTGAGTTCAGATCCCAGCTCCTCCACTTACTGTGTTATTTCGGACAAGTGTCTCCTCTCCCAACACACCCCCCTCCATAAAGAATATCATGATAAGGTTCTATTAAAAAAAAAGCCCATTGCTGTCAAGCAATTCCAACTCATAGTGACCCTATAGGACAGACAGACTAGGACTGCCCCATAGGGTTTCCAAGGCTGTAATCTCTATGGAAGCAGACTGCTACATCTTTTTCCTACAGAGCAGCTGGTGGGTCCGAACCACCAACCTTTATGGTTAGCAGCTGAGCGCTTTAACCACTATGCCACCAGGGCTCCTTCAAGGGTCTATAGAGACCCACTGTGTTTTCAAGGCAACAGACCAAAATCTGTTGTATGACAGAGGGAGACATTTATTTTGTTAAATTGCTTTTGGATCCCTTTTGAGGTTGACCTGATTAAAAAAAAAAAAAAAAAAAGATATGTTCATGTTTATTATGAATGAGATTATTTTTGTACCTATTAATGGTAATGAGAATAAAATGCAAAGTGCTTAGCATACATTCTTCTACTTCTCACAACAACACTGTGATGAAGATCACACAGGAAGTAAATAGGCAATAAATAGATCTAAAGTCTACCTACCCCTCCCACTTGATGTGGATTCATGCCAAGTAACAGGAAAAGCATGGTCAGCTTCTGCCAAGGGCGAGGCTGTCAGCTCTCATTCTTCCTGACTCCTGAAAGACACAGGATGTTTGTCAGCTTCAGATCTCCTTCTACTTTCAAAAATAGGAACCTTAGCATTTCCTCATTTCATTCATACCAAAGAGAAACAAGGTGATCTTTGAGGGGCTCCAGAGATGGTACAGTTCTAAGAATCTGAGGGAGTAAGAACAATGAAAACTTTATAGCTGTCTAGCCATTTAAAAAAATGAAAGGATACCTAAACATCCATCCTCCTATGTAGGATTGGGTTATGTAGGAATTAGATGGTCTTGTTACATTTTAGAAATGACACTGTGAATGCAAATAATCACAATGGTCAGCTACACTGGCCCAGACTTACTTGATCATCAGAGAAATGCACACAGACATACATATATTCATACATATATTAATATAATGTAAGTGCATATGTATTGTATGTACAAAGTACATATATATATATATGTATGTATGTAGTGTGTGTGTATACTTGTGTAGTGCCTAATCCTAATTCACTGAGGTTGTGAAAACACTGAGTTGTTGTTAGGTGCCGTTGAGTCAGTTCTGACTCATAGCGACCTTATGTACAACAAAACAAAACACTGCCTGGTGCTGCACCATCCTCACAATCATTGCTGTGTTTGAGCCCATTGTTGCAGCCACCGTGTCTGTCAGTCCATCTCGTTGAGGGTCTTCCTCTTTTTCTGTGACCTCTCTACATTGCCAAGCATGATGTCCTTCTCCAGGGACTTGTCCCTCCTGATAACATGTCCAAAGTACGTGAGGCAAAGTCTCACCATCCTCACTTCTAAGGAAACATAATTCTGTATTATTCAGTGATAAATAATACTTGGAGAAAACTATTGCCATTCCATAAATTACGTTTTTCTTAATTAGGGGTTAAAGGTCCTGTAACTGATCTTTTTTAGCTAGCAGTATATTTGAACAGCAATAACTTGATTGCACCAGTATGACAATATTGCTTAACTGCTACTTAGAAGAGTGAGAGTACATGATCTATAATAGTTCGTCAATGTTACTGCAAAACACTTCCCTGGAAAGTGACTACATTCCAAGCAAAACTCTCACTCCAGAAATCTGTCCAAGACTTTGTTATCTGGTTGATAGATGGACTTTTGAACTTAATATCCTGACCAAATGTCTTTAGCCCTGTTAATTTATCCAGTAACCTTCAACAACAACTCAAACTGACTGAGTCAGGCCCTCCCAAAGACCAACACTACCTTCCTGTAAAAGCTGAACCCAGATTCTCCCAAATCCACTCTCTTCCCTGCTACTACGTGAGGGCAGAGCAAGCAAGACGTTTATCAGTTCCATTTATCTTGCTGCAGTGTTTGCCTTCCAGGAGCTTCCCAGCATCTTCCTGTTCTCCATGCTTGCCCAAATCTACAGTGGCAAACACATCTTGAGGTCCTATAATCGATCTTCTATTTAGCTAGCAAAGTATTTGAACAGCAATAAGTCGATTGCACCAATATGATAATATTGCTTAACTACTACTTAGAAGAGTGGGAGTACGTGATCTGTAATAGTTTGAAGATGTTACTGCAAAACACTTACTTGGAATGTGACTACATTCCAAGCAAGAGTAGGGAGAGAATTCAACTAAAAAAAAAAAAAGAAGTAAAAAATAAGAAAGTTGTTATACTTTCTTACTGGATCACGCCATAATCGAATTAGTTTAAGAAAAGCAGCATGGCGTGGTAGAAAGAGCCTAGTGGGGAAGCAGTGTATTATTTACCTATAATGTTCGTTATAGTTAACATTATAATTAGCTGCAACAATGAGCTCAAGCATAACAATGATTGTAAGGATGGCGCAGGACAGGGCAGTGTTTCGTTCTGTTGTGCATAGGGTCGCTATGAGTCAGAACCGACTCGACGGCACCTGACAACAACGACAACAATGTTAATTAGCTATGTCAACAATGCAAGTGACTCAAGTAGGCCTGAATTTCTTGTAAAGGATGGATATTCTTTAGGGTCTCTTTTAGGTGAAAAGTTCTTTGACTGTATGCTTCTATCTGGATTACTCAGAATAATCTTGAGTTTTTCCCAGATCAGCTTGCCGTTAGAAAGACTTCTAATGTGTTTTCAACCCTGAAAAGTGGATAAAAGAATGTAACACATATGTGGTCTGACAAATAGTCCCATCCTGTTCTGTTTGACTGAAGAATATATTAGTTTTTCTCCATGCCACCCTCAGAGATTATAACCAAAAACCAAATCCATTGCCATCGGGTCCATGCCAACCCATGGCGACCCCTACAGGACAGAGTAGAACTGCTCCAGAGTGTTTCCAAGTAGCACCTGGTGGATTTGAACTGACGACCTTTTGGGTAACAGCTGAACTCTTAACCACTATGCCACCAGAGTTTCCAGAGATTATAAAAGGTACTATTAATTTGTTGGAGCCGTGGTGGCACAGTGGTTAAGAGCTTGGCTGCTACCCAAAAGGTCAGCAGTTTGAATCCACCAACCGTTCCTCGGAAACCCTATGGGGCAGTGCTCTGTCGAACTGGGTCGCTGTGAGTAGAAATAGACTTGACCGCAAGGAGATTTTTTTTTTTTTTTAAATTTGTTAATTCGTGCATTCAACAAATATTTTTGAGTCTCTGTTATGCTCTAGGAAACCCTGGTGGTATAGTGGTTAAGTGCTATGGCTGCTAACGAAAACGTCAGCAGTTCAAATCCACCAGGCGCCCTTTGGAAACTCTATGGGGCAGCTCTACCCTGTCCTATATGGTCGCTATGAGTTGGAATTGACTCTAAGGCGCCAGCAGCGTTGTTTTTTTTGTTTTGTTCTACGCACAAAGAAAACAAATATGGTCCCCTATCCTTGGATCATGGGGACAGTGGTGGTTCAGTAGTAGAATTCTCACCTCCCACATGAAAGACCCCAGTTCAATCCCTGCGAATGCACCTTATGCGAAGCCACCGCCCGTTTGTCAGTGGAGGCTTGTGTGATGCTGCGATGCTGAACAGTTTTCGGTGGTACTTCCAGACTAAGACGGACTAGAAATAAAGGCCTGGAGGTCTACTTCTGAAAATCGGCCAATGAAAACCTACGGATCGCAACATCTAATCTGCAATACATCACAGGATGGTACAGGACTGGACAGCATTTTGGTTCATTGTGTAGTGTGTCTCCATGAGTCAAGTGTTGACTGAAGGCAGCTAACAATAACAACATCCTTAAGCCAAACCAAGATATATTGGCTCCCTGAGTTTGATATTAATTTAGTGCTCAAAGTAGATTAGTAATTTGATATCCTATCAAGTGCTAGGGCCCCGGTGGCCCAGTGGTTAAGAACTTGGCTGCTAACCAAAAGGCCAGCGATTTGAATCCACCAGCTGCTCCTTGGAAACCCCCTGGGCAGTTCTACTCTGTCCTATAGGGTTGCTATAAGTCAGAATCGACTGGACAGCAACAAGTTTGGTTTTTGGTTTTTATCAACTTCTATTCTTTAAAAATTTTTAAAACATTTAAAAAAAAATGAGGGACTGGTGAGCACCAAAGAGAAAGGTATAGAACTAATTTACATTTTATCAACTATATGAGGAACCGTGTGTGGGAAGCCAAGTTAATTGTGTATTTTTTACTTGAGGTGTCTTAGGCACTATAAAAACTGCCCCGCCTTCAAGCAGCTATCCCTGGCCCACACCTGCATGCCAGCCTTCCCCTGTAGCCTCCTACCCCAGGTTCTTCCCCTTTGGTAAAAGTTACAAATGAAAAAAAGAAAAACTTCCTGAGTAACTTCTTAGAAGGCTATGGTTTCTTTTGCCCTGGATGCTCAAATATTTGTCTAATTATTTTTGTGATTTTTATAAGCTCTTTTTTTTTCTACAATGCCCTTTTTGCAACAAGATGAAGTAGAAATAAATTATTAGCTCAATTAGCTAACATTGATATTTCTATGCATCTATTTAGCTAAACTTATATTTTGCCTTGACAAATTTGGGGGAGGGGCTAAATTTTCTAAGTAAATAGTCTGCTCTGTAAAGAATTATGGCACTTCTTTTCTATTAGATTATATACCATCTCCTTATATAAATCGATGTTTGGCATTTCAAACAATTTTTGTTTTCTTTTAAATTAATCATCAAGTGGCAGCACTACCTTGGGCTGGGCATCTTTCCCTCACCCCCATCTTCTCCGAGGCATGAATGGACTGTGAATGCAAACATTATGGTAGCTCCAAATTCAAGAATATTTTCGGTAAATCTTTTGTAAAGTTTTTTTCTTTTTAGTAATAAAACAATTTCTTAAGTCGGTCACAAAAGGACAAATATCATATGATCCCACTTGTATGAAATATTCAGAATAGACAAATGTGTAGAGATCACTGTTTATCAGTGATTACCAGGGGTAGGAGGCAGGGGGAAAGGGGAGTCATTGCTTAGGGAGCAGTGAGCGTCTGTTAAGGGTGATAGAAAAATTTGGAAATGGATAGTGGTGATGATTATACAACACAATAAATGTAATTGATGTCACTGAATTGTAAAAAAATGTTGAAATGGCAAATTTTTTGTTTTATATAAATACTGCAAGCAAAAATAAAGAAAACGATTTCTGTCTCTACACCAGCTGTTCTGTACATTCAGACTTTTCTTAACTTAAAGCTTATTAGATTGGGACATGCCTTTAAATATATGGCTTTGATAGGTAATATTTCATGGGAGTCTTGAAATATAGAGTTTAAGATTGCACAATGGAAGCATTTAAATTATTCAATATGGATGAATAAGACCAAATATATGTGTAATCTTGTTTTATGGATTTGGATGAAGAAAAAACAAGATTTTTTGTAGTATTCAACATGTTATTTTTTTTTTTTATGAAATAAAAAAATTAGCTGTCCACGGAAATAATGGTTTTATGACTTATTTTCATCATTTAATTCTGCTGGTTGGCAAAAAACAAAAAAACCAGATTGGGGTTCATTGTGAATCCAAAATCTGCATTTCCTTCTAAGATGTACCCAAACAGAGGAAAAATTAATATCCCTTTCAAATTTTTATCCCACATAGAAAGAATCCTGTTTGTCTTAATTATATTTCTAAAATTAGTTTAAAGAAATAAGATTTTGCTAAGTAATTACCTGATACCTCCCCTCCAGAAAGTCAGTATTTTAAATCAAGAGTCCCTTAGAGTCTTGTTGTAACTTAAAACTCAATCATAATTAACTTGCCTTCCCCTACTAAGTAGAAGAGGGAGCAATTCTTGCAACAAGACCTTTGCCATTTAATGCTGTGTTCAAATGTAGTTTAGAGAATTAGGAAAGATAAGGGCTTCTATTACAAGCTATTTATCAACTAAGAATGTATCTGTTCTTGGGATAGTTAAGGCGTGGTTGAAGTTTAAATGATTTGCTCACAGAAAGAATTTTGTAAATACATAGCGTAATCTTTGGCCTTTGCTATATTTTTTTTTATATTGAGTCAATGGAGCACAAGAGTAACTTCCAGTAATTTTTTTTTTTTTTGGCCTCTCCTCAAGAACATTAGAAAATTTGGGGAGAAAACATCATTGGAAAATCTGTGTACCTGCACATGATATGTATGTTATTTTTTTTATTAGTTGTTACTTTATGATGATAAGACACCAAAGAACAGTACCTATGTTTCACTTTAAGTCATTTTATAGTATATGTACTCAGAAATATTAAATTTTGATGAAGAAAATGAGAATATAAAATAATAAAACTATTTATTACTATTAACTATGCTTAGAATTTTATAAAGCTTTTCATTTATTCAATCATGATGATGATGATCGCTAGCATTTGTTAGGCAACAATTATGTGCCCAGTATATGCTAGGCATCTGAGGTATAATAGCAGCCAGATGAGACATAATCCCTGAATTTATGGTGCTTGTGGCTAGTGGTGAGATACAGCCAAATCATCAGTTACCATGTAGTGCGGCAAGGGCTGTGAGGGAAGAAATACACAGTGCTCTGGAGGGGTGCATTGGAGGGATGTCTAACCCAGATTGTCTTGGGGCAAAAGAGGGACATATGTGTCACAAAAGATGCCCTGGACAAATTGATATCAAAACAGATCTAAAAGTATGAGTTGGCCACACAAAGAAGGCCAACTCATCCTTTCCAGGAGAGGAATGAGCATGAAAAAATACCCAGAAGGTAGAGAATGCATGGCCCTTCTGGGGGACAGAAACATTTTCAATACAGCTGGAGCAGAGAGTATAGACATGGGAATAATGAGACACGAGCTTGGAAGGAAAGTTTGGGCTGCTCATGAAAACCATACTGAGGACTTAAAGTTGGGATCAGGATAATGCCATGATCAAACACATACATTAGAAAACTCACACTGCTACTATGTAGATAAATGGTGGAAAGAGCAAGATTGTTAACAGTAAAACAAGCTAATAAACATGCCATCATCTTGCAAAAAATGCTAATAGCCTGATACTAGGGGAGTGGTAATGGAAATGGATAAAATGTGATTTGATTCAGGCATTTAGGATATAAACTTGGTAGGCCTTGATGCTAATCAAATGTAGAGGTGTGGGAAGTGGAAGGAGAAAAGTAATGCTGAGTATATGGCTTGAGTAATGGGAGAGATAGAGTTGGCATTTAATGAAAGTTGAAACAAAGGAAGAGGGGAAGTTTTCAGGGTAAGGGAAAATAGCAAATTTAGTTTAAATTTATTGAATTTTAGGTGACCACTAAATAATCAAGTCAATCTCGAACTAGCACATGAAGAAACTGAAACTTAAGAGGGTAAGTAACTTGTCCAAAGTCACACAGCCAGGATTTGAGCCCAGGATGATCTAGTTTCAAATTCCTTGCTCTTGACCGCTACACTATACTGTTTCTCATATCTTTGGGCAGAATTTCACTCAGAGATGCAGGCGTTGACAATCTGTGCTCTCTCAATGTCAGGATATTGAGTTCTGTGTCACTAACTTCTTGACCCTGGGCAGTAACCTTTCCATAAATCAGTAACCTTTCAGGATCACTGTCTCTAAAAGGAAGGAGTTGGATTAAATCAGTATTTTTCAAAAGGGCTTTAGGAGTGGGAGTGGAAGGTGCTAAGAAGGATGAGAGCATGACTATGCCTCCCTAGGATAGGCTCATAGGGAATCACCTGGAAGGATTTCTCAAACTGTATATGCTCTTATCCTAGAATCCTCTCCTCCCTCCCCATTTTCATATACTTTACAGATAGGGCCTCCTTTCCAGTTGAGACTGAAAGTCTTAGCTTGTAACTGTATCCTTCAGATATGCTCAGAGGAAAAAAAAATTGATAATCATTAGACCACATGATCTCAAGTATTTTTTGTATGTGCAAAGAATTTTTTAATTCTGTCCTTACAAGTCAGCTTCCTTAAATTACACAAGGAAATAATCTTTTTTTGCTTACGTTCTTGCTACATCTTCTTTATTCAAGATATATCTACTGAATACTTAATATGTGCCAAACCATGCGATTATATTCATGAGAAAAAAAATCTGAACAATCTAGGAACAAAAGGGAATTTACTCAACATGAAGAAATAATCTACTATTAATTCCAAGTAAATTGTACATAATGGCGAAGACTAAATACTTTTGCCTTAAAGTTGGAGCAAGGCAGGGACTTCCACTCCCACTGTTCTTATTTAGCAGCATGCTAGAAGTCCTGATAAGTACAGTAAGGCAAAGAAAAAGAAATAAAATATATGCAGGTTGGAAAAAAGTCATAAAACTTGCTATTTGCAAACAACATAGTTTACTACATAGACAGTTTAAGGGATATACAAAAATATCTCCTGGAACTAGTAAGTTTAACAAAGTCACATGCTACAAGGCCAATATTAAAAAAAAAAAATCATATTTCTATATACAATGATTGGAAGTTGGAGTTAAGAAAAAGCAACACCAATTACAACAAAAAAAAAATTTTTTTTTTATTGTAGCTACCATAAAATGAAATACTCAGGTATAAATATAACAGTATATTTGCAGTTTCTCCAGGCTGAAAACAGCAAAACAGTGACTGAAAGAATCAAAGGAAAACTAGAGAGATACACTGTGTTTGTTTACTAGAAGACTAAATGTTGTTAATTCTTCCCAGATTGATTTATTATAATCCCAATAAAAATCCCAGCAGGATTATTTTTAGTTATTGACAATATGGTTCTAAAATTTATGTGGGAAGCCAAAGGAACTAGAATAGATAAAACGATTTAAAAAAAGAAAGAAAAACAAGATTGGAAGACCTACTATAAAGTTATAGTGATCAAAACAGTGTAGCTTTAGCAAAAGGATAGACACAGAGATCTATGGAACAGAAAACAAAATCCAGAAATAGACCCATGTGAATATATGAATACATTTTATTTTTTGACAAAGATGTAATGGCAATTCAATGAAAAAAACACAGCTTTTCCAACAAGTGGTGCTAGAACAATTGAAAATAAACACGCAAAAAAATATGAGCACCTATGTATACTTTGTACTATATACCAAAATTACCTTAAAATGGGTCATAGATCTAAAGATAAAATGCAAAAATTATGGAATTTTTGGAAGAAAATAAAAGAGAAACGTCATGAACTTGGGTTTGGCAAAGAGCTCTTAACTGCTACATAGAAAATTCAATATTAAAAAAATTGCTAAATTGGGGTTTACAAAATTAAAAATTTTTGCTCTGAGAAAGACTGTTAAGAGAATGAAAGACAGGCTGCAGACTGGGAGAAAATATCTGTAAATCATTTATCTGACAAAGAAGTTGTATCCAGAATATGTAAAGAGCTTTGAAAACTCAACAAGAAAACAAACTCTAAAAAAAATAAGCAAAAGATTTGAACAGATGCTTCATCAAAGAATATATACAGATGAAAACATGCTCCAACTATTAGTCATTAGAGAAATAAAAATTAAGAGCACAGTGAGATACCTTTACATATCTTTTAGAATGGCTAACAAAAACCAGAATAAAAATTGACAAAATTCTGGAGAGGATGGGGAACATCTGAAACTCTCCTAGAATACTGGTGGGAAGGAAAATGGTGTACTCACCCTGGAAAACAATTTGTCAGTTTCTTACAAAGTTAAACACAGACCTGCCATGTGACACAGCAATTCCACTCCTTCGTATTTACCTCACAGAAATGAAAACTATGTTCACACAAAAACCTGTGTGCAAATATTTCTAACAGCATTACCCATAATTTGCAGAAACCTGGAGACAACCCAAATATCTACAGTGGTATATCCATTAAATGAAGTACTACATAGAAATAAAAAGGAACGAATGACATGGGTACATTATGCTAACCAAACGCATTCTGCTAAGTGAAAGATGCAAGACTCAAAAAGTTACATCTGGTATAATCCCATTTATATGACATTCCGGAAGAAACAACACCATGGGGAAAGAAATAAGACCAGTGGTTAGTAGTATTTAAGGGTAGGAGGAGGGCTTAGCAACAAAAGCACAGTTTGGGGGACTGTTTTAGAAATTCTGGTGTGAGAAAACTGTATCCTGATTGTGATGTTTGTTATAAAACTCTATGAATTTGTCAAAACTCACAGAAGTGTACACCCCAAAAAGGAAATTTTACCGTACATGAATTTCTAAAATAAATTTTAAAAGCAATGGGAGGTTTGGAAAAGGATAGTGATAATGGTTGTACGACATGAAGAATGTAATCAATGCCACTGAATTATACATTTATAAATTGTTGAATTGACGAACGTACTGTTGTGTATAGTTTAACCACAACAAAAAAGTAAAAAGAAACGGACGAGATCACAAGAAAAAATAAAACAAATGGAATTGAGTCTAAAAATGCTTACAAATCTTCTGTATGTAAAATTATTGAATTTCTAAATAACAACATTCTGAGAAAAAATTAAAAAATGGATGGACAATTTGCAAACAGCGATGAGACCAATGGGCAGAGAATGGTAAACAGGTTCCTTAAACTGTTGTTCACAGGTGTAAGCAGTCACCCAAGCGCCATTGGTCCAGCAACCCCTCGGGTCCTTTAGGGGAGCATTACTGCCAGCTACCACTAGAGGCAGCACAGAGACGCCCAAAGCCCTTCGGTCAAAGCCAGAAGATAAACAGCAAAAATAATCACAAATCTCCTCCCCTGCCTCTGGAATTTTTTAGGGGGAGCGCACTTTGCAATTCTGGATTACTTCCTTTGTTTAACGCACTTGTGTTGTGGGTGGCAGAGAGAGTGGGGTGCTGTGACCTCAAAAGCATTCCAAGTGGGTGCTTGAGGCAGTGTAAGTTTAGGGTGACTGCCTGGGCTCAGGACATCCCGAATGGGAGAAGGGCCTGGTTCCTTGGGCCTCTTTGGGGTCACTGATGGAGTGAGGAGGGGAAGCTTGCTGTGTGAACACTGGCCTCTGCTCAGGGTTCTAATTCTCTCACTAATGTCTGTAGACTGGAAACCAGAAATGTGGCATGGGACAGAAAATCTGAACAGCATAAAAATGAAGTTGCTTAGTGTAGCAGAATGCCTGAGGGAACTGAGAGAGGGTGAGGGAGAGTAGGAAGAGAGGTCATGTGGAGAAAGAAGAGGACACAAGAGAAGGGAAAAGGGCAAAGTGTCTGAACAGATGCCAACCCCTTCTTACCTTACTTGTCTCTTTTTTTGCCGAATGTTTTCTTTCTCTCTCCCTTCTTTTCCTCGCTTTTCTTCTCATCCCCCTGTCTTGCTTTTCACCTCTTCTCCTGTGCGTCTCTGTATCTCTTATCCTTCTTTCTCCTTCTGTCTCACAACCAGTCAGCTGATTAACATGTATTTACTGAATGCGTCAAGGATATTCATGTCCTAGGGCGGCGATAATAAATCACCACAAACTTGGTGGCTTAAAACAGCAGAAATTTATTCTCTTCACAGTTTTCGAAGCCTGAAGTCTGAAATCAAGGTATCAGCAGGGCTGCCCTGCCTCCAAAGCTTTTCTGGAAGAATCTTTCCTTGTCTCTTCCAGCTTCTGGTGGCTGTTGGTGTTTTTTGGTTTGTGGCTGCATAACCCCAATCTCTGCTTTCGTCTTCAGATGGTCTTTTCCTCTTCTCTCCCATGTCTGTCCTCTCTGTGTCTCTTACAGGGACACCGTCACTGGATTTAGGCCCTTCTTGGGTAAACCAGGATGATCCTTAACTTAAATGTTGTCGTTGTTAGGTGTCATCGAGTTGATTTTCAATTCATAGCGACCCAATGTGACTGAGTAGAACTGCCCAGGGGGTTTTCTTGGCTGTAATCTTCATGGAAGCAGATCACCAGGTCTTTCTCCCATGGACCATCCTTTTTCCAAATAAAGTCACATTAATAGGTCCTGGGGGTTAGGAGGTGGATACAGCTTTTTGGAGGGCCACCATTCAATCTACTACAGACAAGATCCGAAGCCCCAGGGAACTTGCAGTTCTTCTGTTCTCACATACTGAATAAACCAAATAGTTATTGGTGATGAACTATTACTTTGTTTCACACTAGAATAGAACAAGTAAGAAATAAATGCAATTCATGAGTCCTGTACTCAGGAAGGGAACCCTGGTGGAGCAGTTCGCTTAAGAACTCTGCTGATAACCAAAATGTTGGCAGTTTGAACCCACCAGCCACTCCTTGGAAAACCCAACGGGGCAATACTTAGGAAGCTGACAGTCCCGTTGGGATACGCAAATAAAATAAAAGCCTCAAAAAATAATACAAGAAATTTAAAGAATACAATAGTTCAGTTATATCAAAATATAAAAAGTGATTAAGAGCAACCTAGTTGGAGAAATAAGACTAGCATATAGCTCATGATTAAAGAACAATGAAAACACATTTTCCATCCCTATTGACAGAAACTCATTGCTTGCTAAACAATGATTTCCACCAGTGAAACAAGTTTAAAAAAAAAAAAAAGGAACAATGAAATCAATATCATGATAGAAAAATGGGCAAAGGATATGAACAGGCAATTAGCATAAAAAGACATAGAAATCAAAGGTTCCAAGAGATTCTCAGGCTGACTCACAATAAGAGAAGTGCAAACTAAAACCACCTTGAGCTACCTACCATTTCTTACCTCTTGGGGGGCAGGAATCCAAAAGTTTGATAACAGTCTTTTGGTGAGGCTATGGGGAAAGAATCACTCATATATTACCGAAGTATAAATTGGCACAACACCTACAGAGGAAGTAAGACAATGTCTACTACTAAAAAAAAAGAGAAAAGGTGAGGTATATATCCTTTGACCCAGCATGCCCACTTCTGGGATTTTATTTTCCAGAAAATTTACATACAAGCAAAATAATTGTTTTCAAACTATTCAACGCAGCATTGTGTTCAGGAGCAAAAATTGGAACTAAAGCAAAGATTTCACAATAGGAGGCTGGGGACTGTGGCTGTTATTGAAGGGTGAAAGCTGCATGGGATGAAGCACCTTGGAGTCTTTACGGGGCTCCCAGGCTCCTGCTCTCCCTTCATTGCCCTTGTTCCTCGGTCTTCTCAAAGAGCAGTCACCATCCTCATGAGCACCCTTCTGCAGGTCTGCCCTGTTCCTCACCTCAGTTTCTACAACAGTCTTCGGCACATCATGGAAAGGGCTGAGGAATCCTTTCATTGAGATTCATAGATAAAAAGCCTATTGAAGCACATGCCTTCCTTCACTCAGAAGCTGTCCGGGTCAGGCTGACAGAAACAGGCAGGGCCTGAACCCATCACAGCCAATAAAACTATTCGCTGCTTGCAAAGTGATGCATAAAAACTTGCAGCTACTTAGCAGGATCCAGTGGTGACCTTCCTGAACTTGGGATAGAAGAGTCAGATAAACCCTGGATCGTTACACTTCAGAGGAAATACAGGAACATGTACACACACACACACACACTTACATTAGGAATTGATTTGCCAGAAAAGGCCTCACTCTAAGTTTCTTCGTTTCAATGTGTTTCTGTTTCTAGAATCTGAATCCTTCTTTCCTGGAGTTGCATCATAGGATAATGAAGAAAGCAAAAGATTTGAATTCAGAAGACTAACTTGTTAGAACTTGTTAGCCATTAAACCTTGGGCATCAATTTCTTTGAGATTCAGTTTCTCCTCTGCAAAAAGGGGATAAAAGTAATACCTGCTAGATCAGTTAGCTTTTGTTGTATAGCAAACCACTACAAAAACTAATAGCCTAAAACACCAGTGATTTATTTTCCCCAATTCTGCAGATCACCAGTATGGACTGGGCTCAGCTGGGTGATTCGGGTCTCATCTACATTCACCCACACATCTGTAGTCAGTGGCCAGGTTAGCTGGTGACTGGCTAGACTCAGATGGTCTCAGATGGGACAGCTCATCTCTGCTCCATGTATTTTCTCACCCTCAAGCAGGCTAACCCGGGCTTGTCTCAAGTTAGAGGCAGGGTCCTAAAAGAGAGAGCAGAAGCTCACAATACCTCTTGAGGCCTGGTCTTGGAGCTGGTATAATATCACTTCTAGTGCATTCTATGGCCAAACAAGTCACAAGATCAACTCAAAAACAAAGGGTTAGGAAATAGACTCCACTTATTGATGGAAGGAGCTTCAAAGCCACAAGCCGCCACACAGTACAATAAACTGACAGACCGTCGTAGGCTTAATGAATAAAGCCCTACAATCCTTTATTTTATATATATATATATATATATATTTTTTTTTAATTCTGTTTTTGGTAAAAATTTACACAACTGATTAGGTTCCCATTCAATGATTTCTACTCAGATTGTCCAGTGACATTGGTTACATTCTTGACAATGTGTGAACATTCTCATTATTTCTGCTCTGGTTTTTCCATTCTCAGTAATCTATTTTCTCTGACCACTTACCTTCCTATCTTTTCTCTTTGTTAAAGCAACTGTTGACTGGCTGCATATAGATGATTTTTCAAAGGCGCACAGGACTCACAGGTGATATTCTTTACTGTGTGAACCAATCTGTAATTTATCTAGAAGGTAACCTCGGGGGCTACTTTTGGTTCAAGGTTTTTTTAAAGAGTGTCTCAGGACAATAGTCTTGGGGACAATAATCTCAACCAGCCCAATAAGTCTGAATTTTTTAAGAATTTGAGATTCTGTTTCACATTTTTCTTCCGTTTCACCAGGATTCATCTGTTGTGGCCCTAATCAGAATGGCTGGTAGTGGTAGCAGGGTACCATCTAGTTCTTCTGGTCTCAGGATAGATGAGATCGTGGTTCACGCAGACTATTAGTCCTTTGGACTAGTTTCTTCTCTGAGTCATTGGTTTCCTTCTTTTTCTTTTGGTCCGGATGAGTAGAGACAAATAGTTGTACAATAGATAGCCACGCACAAGCTTTTAAGACCCCAGACACTACTCACCAAGCTAGGATGTAGAAGATAAGCTTTATGAACCATATTCTGCCAATTGACCAAGTTGTCCCACTATACTATGGTCCTAAGCCTCCAAACCCAGAAAACCAATAGTGGGAGGTGCTTGATTATATTTAAGAAGTACCTGTAACTGTGCCCCTACGTGCTTTGTTATATATGTGAACATAAACGCATGCACACATATAAATGCATATGCATATACATATACATAGACCCATATATACTCACATATACTTACCTATACACATATATGCCTGCATACATACATATATACTCACACATATGTTTTTTGGTTGTTGTTGCTATTGTTGCAAAAT
Source organism: Elephas maximus indicus (assembly GCF_024166365.1). Taxonomy (NCBI): domain Eukaryota; kingdom Metazoa; phylum Chordata; class Mammalia; order Proboscidea; family Elephantidae; genus Elephas; species Elephas maximus. Next base: position 90,930,501 of record NC_064826.1, on the reverse strand, counting down.
TATGTTGTAGCAATTACTGAAAAGTTCTTTTTTGCGTGTGTATCTTAGTGACATCATTTACCTTGGTCAAGCTGTGCACACTTCATCCACATTCGGTGTTACATTTCCCATCACCAAAAATAACAAGTGTCACTATCTAGAGACTGATTCTCTCCCCACTACTCATCCCTGGTAAACACCAATAAACATTGGTCTTTGTATATATACCTATTCTTGTCTTTTTTAAGAAGTGAAATCATAAAATATTTGTCCCTATTTCACTCAGCATAATGTCCTTCCGGTTCATTCACATTGTAAAATGTTTTGAGGACTCATCATTTTTTATGGCTGTGTGGTATTCTACTGTATGTATGCAGCACATTTTTTTACCCATTCATCTGTTGATGGGCACTTAGGTTGTTTCCATCTTTTTGCTATTGTGAATAGTGCTTCAATGAACATAGGTGTATGTCTATTTGTGTCTCTTCTATTAGGTTTCTAGAATATATACCTAGAAGTGGAACTGATGGATCATACGGTAGTTCTATTTTCTAGTTTTCTGAGGAACCGCCATATCATTTTCCATGGTGGCTGTACCGTTTTAACAATACCACCAGCAGTGGATAAGGGTTCCAATCTCCTCACATTCTCACCAGCATGTGTTGTTTTCTGTTTTGTATTTTGTTTTTTTAAATCGGTGCCATTTTAGCTGGGGTGAGATGATATCTCATTGCAGCTTTGATTTGCATTTCTCTGTTGGCTAATGATCTTGAACATCTTTTCGTGTGTTTGTTGGTTGCTTGAATGTCCTCTTTGGTGAAGTGTCTGTTCATGTCCTTTGTCCATTTTTTAATTGGCTTGTTTGTTTTTTTGTTGTTGAGTTGTTAAAGTTTTCTATCGATTTCAGGGATTAGACCCTTATTGGATATGTCATTCCCAAAGATTTTTTTCCTAATAGTATATTGTCTTTTTACTCTTTTGATAAAACCTTTGTTTTTCTTTTCAAATATTTTCTTTTTATTGTACTTTAGATGAAGGTTTACAGAACAAACTAGCTTCTCATCCAACATTTAGTACACACGTTATTCTACGACATTGGTTAATAACCCCATGACATGTCAACACTCCCTTCTCAACACTGGGTTCCCTATTACAAGTTTTCCTGTTCCTTCCTGCCTTCCAATCCCTGCCCCAGGGCTAGTGTACCCCTTTAGTCTTGTTGTATTCCGTGGGCCTCTTCAATCTTTGGCTGAAGGGTGAACCTCAGGAGTCACCTCATTACGGAGCTGAAAGGGTGTCTAGGGGACGTACTTTCCGGGATTCTGTAGTCTCAGTCAGGCCAGCAAGCCTGGTCTTTCTTTTTGAGTTAGAATTTTGTTCTATATTTTTCTCCACCTCTGACCAGGACCCTCTATTGTGATCCCTGTCAGAAGAGACAGTGGTGGTAGCCAGGCACCGTCTAGTTGTACTGGGCTGAGTCTGATGGAGGCCATGGAAGATGTGGGTCATTAGTCCTTTGGACTAATCATTCCTCAGTACCACTAGTTTTCTCATTCTTCCTTACTCCCGAAGGGAAGTATCCTAGATAGCCACTCACAGGCTTTAAGACCCCAGATACTCACCAAAGTAGAATGTAGAACATTTTCTTTATTAACTGTGTTATGCCAGTTGATCTAGATGTTCCCTGAGACCATGGTCCCCACAGCCCTCAGCCCAGCAACTTGGTCCCTCAGGGAGTTTGGATGTGTCTACAGAGCTACCATGATCTTGCCTTGTACAGGTTGTGCTGGCTTCCCCAGTATTGTGTACTGTCTTACTCTTCGCCAAAGTCACCATTTATCTACTACCCATTAAGTGTTTTTCCATCCTCCCCTCCCTCGTAACCATCAAAGATTCTTTTTGTACGTAAACCTTTGCATAAGTATTTACAGTAGTGATCTCATACAATATTTGTCCTTTTGTGATTGACTTATTTCACTCAGCATAATGTCCTCCAGATACATCCCTTTGATGAGATGCTTCACAGATTCATCATTGTTCTTTATCATTGTGTAATACGCCATTGTGGGTTTGTACCACAGCTTGTTTATCCATTCATCTCTTGATGGGCATCTAGGTTGTTTCCATCCTTTTGCTATTGTGAACAAAGCTGCAACAAACACAGGTGTGCATATGCCTGTCCATGTGATGACTCTTATTTCCCTCGGATATATTCCTAGGAGTGGGATTGCCAGATCATATGGTATTTCTATTTCTAGCTTTCTAAGGAAGCACCATATCATTTTACAAAATGGTTGTACCATTTGCATTCCCACCAACAGTGCATAAGAGTTTTGATCTCCCCACAGCCTCTCCAATATTTGTTATTTCCTGTTTTTTTTTTTTAATTCATGCCAGTAATGCCAGGGTGAGATGGTATCTCTTTATGGTTTTGATTTGCATTTTTCTAATGCTTAGTGATCGAGCGCATTTCCTCATGTGTCTGTTGGCTGCTTGAATGTCTTCTTTGAAGTGTCTGTTCATTTCCTTTGCCCATTTTTTAATTGGATTATTTGTCTTTTTGTTGTAGAGGTGTTGGATTTTCTTGTAAATTTTAGAGATTAGACCTTTGTCTGATTTGTAATAGCCAATTTTTTTTCCCCAGTCTGTAGGTTCTCTTTTTAGCCTTTTTGTGAAGTCTTTTGATGAGCATAAGTGTTTAATTTTTAGATGATCCCAGTTATCTAGCTTATCCCCTGGAGCTTGTGTGTTGTTGGCTATGGTTTTTTATCCTGTTAATGTGGTGTATTAGGGCCTCTAGTGTTGATCGTATTCTTTCTTCTATGAATTTCATAGTTTTTGGCTTTATATTTAGGTCTTTGATCCATTTTTAGTTAGCTTTTGTATATGGTGTGAGGTATGGGTCCTGTTTCATTTTTTTGCAGATGGACATCCAGTTTTGCCAGCACTATTTATTATGATAAAAATCTTTTGAAGAGCATAAGTATTTAATTTTTATGAGATCCCAGTTATCTAATTTGTCTTCTGTCGTTCATGTATTTTTAGTTATAACACATTATCAAAAATCTATTTTTTTAAATTAGGTCCCGAAGTTTTATCCCTATGTTTTCTTACAAGAACTTTATAGTTTTAGCTTTAACATTTAGATCTTTGATACATTTTGAGTTAGTTTTTGTGTATGGTGTGAGGTATGGGTTCTGTTTCGTTTTTCTGCAAGTGAATATCCAGTTTTACCAGCATCATTTGTTAAAAAGGCTATTTCTTCCTCATTGACTGGACTTTGACTCCTTGTCAAAAATCGATTGTCCGCAGATGTTGTTGTTGTTAGGTGCCATCAAATTGGTTCTGATTCATAGCTACCCTATGTACAACAGAAAGAAACACTGCCTGGCCCTGCGCCATCCTCACAACAGTTGTTATGCTTAAGCTCATTGTTTTAGCCACTGTGTCAATCCATCTCACTGAGGACCTTCCTCTTTTTCACTGACTCTCTGCTTTACCAAGCATGATGTCCTTCTCTGGGGACTGATCCCTCTTGATAATATGTCCAAAGTATGTGAGACATAGTCTCGCCATCCTCGCTTCTAAGGAACATTCTGGTCATACTTCTTCCAAGTCAGATTTGTTCGTTCTTTTGGCAGTCCATTGAATATCCAATATTCTTTTCCAACACCACAATTTGAAGGCGTCAATTTTTCTCTGGTCTTCCTTATTCATTGTCCAGCTTTCACATGCGTATAAGGTGATTGAAAATACCATGACTTGGGTCAGGTGCACCTTAGTTTTCAAGGTGATGTCTTTGCTTTTCAACACTTTAAAGAGGTCTTTTGCAGCAGATTTCCCCAATGCAATGTGTATTTTAATTTCTTCACTGCTGTTTCCATAGGTGTTGACTGTGGATCCAAGTAAAACGAAATACTTGACAACTTCAGTCTTTTCTCTGTTTATCATGATGTTGCTTATTGGTCCAGTTATGAGGATTTTTGTTTTCTTTACGTTGAGGTGTAATCCATACTGAAGGCTGTAGTTTTTTATCTTCATCAGTAATTGCTTCAAGTCCTCTTCACTTTCAGCAAGCAAGGTTGTATCATCTGCATAATGCACTTTGTTAATGAGTCTTTCTACAACCCAACTTCTCAGGTTATTTGCTCAGCATACAGATTGAATAGGTATTGTGAAAGGATACAACCCTGACACACACCTTTCCTGACTTTAAACCACTCAGTATCCCCTTGTTCTGTCCCAACAACTGCCTCTTGATCTACGTAAAGGTTCCTCATGAGCACAATTAAGGGTTCTGGAATTCCTATTCTTCGCAATGTTATCCATAGTTTGTTGTGATCCACACAGTCGAATGCCTTTGCATAGTCAATAAAACACAGGTAAACATCTTTCTAGTATACTCTGCTTTCAACCAGGATCCATCTGACATCAGCAACGACATCCGTGGTTCCACATTTTCTTCTGAATCCTGCTTGAATTTCTGGCAATTCCCTGTTGATATACTGCTGCAGCTACTTTTGAAAAATCTTCAACAAAATTTTACTTGTGTGTGATATTAATGGTATTGTTCGATAATTTCCTCATTCGGTTGGATCACCCTTCTTGGGAATAGGCATAAATATGGATCTCTTTCAGTTGGCTGGCCAGGTAGCTGTCTTCCAGTTTTCTTGGCGTTGACAAGTGACCACTTCTAGTACTGCATCTGTTTGTTGAAACATCTCAGTTGGTATTTCATCTGTTCCTGGAGCCTTGTTTTTCATCAGTGCCTTCAGTGCAGCTTGAACGCCTTCTTTCATTACCATTGGTTCCTGATCATGTGCTACTTCCTGACATGGTTGGACGTTGACCAATTGTTTTTGGTATAGCGACTCTGTGTATTCCTTCTATCTTCTTTTGATGTTTCCTGCATGGTTTAATATTTTCCCTGTAGAATCCTTCAATATTGCAACTTGAGGCTTGAATTTTTTCTTCATTTCTTTCAGCTGGAGAAATGCCAAGTGTATTCTTCCCTTTTGGTTTTCTATCTCCAGGTATTTACACATGTCATTATAATACTTTACTTTGTCTCCTCGAGCTGCCCTTTGAAATCTTCTGTTCAGCTCTTTTACTTCATCATTTCTTCCTTTCGCTTCAGCTAGTCGACATTCAAGAGCAAGTTTCAGAGTCTCTTCTGACCTCCGCTTTGGTCTTTTGTTTCTTTCCTGTCTTTTCAATGACCTCTTGCTTTCTTTATGTGTGATGTCCTTGATGTGATTCCACCATTTGTCTGGTCTTCGGTCATAAGTGTTCAACACATCAAATCTATTCTTGAGGTGGCCTCTAAATTCAGATAGGATATATTCAAGGTTGTACTTTGGCTCTTGTGGACTTGTTCTAATTTTCTTCAGTTTCAGCTTGAACTTGCGTATGAGTAATTCATGGTCTGTTCCACAGTTAGCCCCTGGGCTTTTTCTGACTGATGATATTGAGCTTTTCCATCATCTCTTTCCACAGAGGTAGTTGATTTGATTCCTATGTATTCCATCTGGAGAGGTCCACATGTATAGTCGCCGTTTATGTTGGTGGAAAAAAAAGGTATTTGCAATGAAGATTCTTGGTCTTGCAAAATTCTATCATGTGATCTCCAGCATCTTTTCTATCACCAAGGCCATATTTTCCAACCACTGATCCTTCTTCTTTGTTTCCAACTTTCACATTTCAATCACCAGTAATTATCAGTGCATCTTGATTGCATGTTTGGTCAATTTCAGACTGCAGAAGTTGGTGAAAATCTTCAGTTTCTTCATCGTTGGCCTTAGTGGTTGGTGCATAAATCTGAATAACAGTCTTCTTAAGTGATCTTCCTTGTAGGCGTATGGATATTACCCTATCACTGACATGTGTCTGTCAGTCTGTCATACTGTGGGGGCTTGTGTGTTGCTGTGATGCTGGAAGCTATGCCACTGGTATTCAAATACCAACCAGCAGGGTTACCCGTGACAGAGAAGTTTCAGCTGAGCTTCCAGACTAAGACTAGAAAGAAGGACCCAACAGTCTACTTCTGAAAAGAACTAGCCAGTGAAAACCTTATGAATAGTGTCGGAACATTGTCTGATATAGTGCCAGAGGGTGAGACCATTAGGTTGGAAGACACTCAAAATACGACTGGGGAAAAGGTGCCTCCTCAGTGTAGAGTTGACCTTAATGACATAGATGGAGTCAGCTTTCAGGACCTTCATTTGCTGATGTGGCATGACTCAAAATGAGAAGAAACAGCTGCAGACATGCATTATAATCAGAACGTGGAATGTATGAACTATGAGTCTCTGAAAATTGGAAATGGTCAAAAAGGAATTGGAAATGGTCAAAAAGGAAATGGAATGCACATTAGTAAGCTGGAATGGACTGGTATTGGCCGTTTTGAATCAGACAATCATATGGTCTGCTATGTTAGGAATGACAACTTGAAGAGGAATGGGATTGCATTCATCGTCAAAAAGAACATTTCAAGATCTATCCTGAAGTACAATGCGGTCAGTGATAGGATAATATCCATAAGCCTACAAGGAAGACCATTGGATTCTCAATTCTATTCCACTGGTCTATGTGTCTATCATTGAATCAGTGCCAGGCTATTTTGATCACGTACTATAGCAGCTTAGTATGTTTTGAAATTGGGGACTGCGAGTCCTCCTGCTTTGTTCTTCTTCTTCAATATTGCTTTGGCTATTCAGGACCTCTTTCCTTTCCATACAAAGTTGGTGATAAGTTTTTCCATTTCAGTAAAGAACGTTAGAATTTTTATTGAGATTTCAATATATATATAGATTGCTTTGGGTAGTATTGACATTTTAAAGCCCTATAATTCTTAAAATTAACTGGAGAGGTAGTCACAAGTTTACCTTTTGCCATCAAGTTGATTCCAATTAATAGTGACCCTATAGGACAGAGTAGAACTGCCCCACAGGGTGTCCAAGGAGTGACTGGTGGATTTGAACTGCCAACCTTTTGGTTAGCAGCCTAGCTCTTAACCACTGCACCACCAGGGCTCCACCCAGTCATAGTTTTAAAAACCGTTGTTGTTGAGTCAATTCCAGCTCACAGTGACCCTATAGGACAAAGTAGAACTGCCCCATAAGGTTTCCAAGGAGCAGCTGGTGGATTTGAACTGCCAAATTTTGATGAGCAGTGGTAGTGCTTAACCAGTGCTCCACCAGAGCTCCAGTCATAGTTTAGGACACTGTATTTGCATAGTTTAAAAATAAATATTTGAATGGGTACCCCACTCAGTGAGTCCAGAACAGGAAATCTGATAGATGGATGAGAAGTAGAAAGGAAGAACGCAAATCAAGTTGGATTTAGTAAACTTAGCCATCCACACTCACCACTATCCTGAGAGACCAAGGAAAAAAATCTGCTACTGAGTCAAAGGACTTAGTGACCAGGGCAGGCAGATCTGTGGCTGCAGCATTTGACTGTTTTCTCATTTAAAGAGCTGTCCATGGGTCCTAGAGATTGTATCTGGGTTCAAGAGTCTTCTTCTTTGGTAGGCTGACTACCAAAGGAAGAAAACATTATCATCTCATCATCTCCTGTCCTCGCACAGAACTACAAGCTAACCCCATTAACAGTTGTGATACCCATACCAGTTGCCCTCAAGTCGATTCCAACTCGTGGCAATCCTGTGTGTGTCAGAGTAGAATTGTGCTCCATGGTTTTTTTCTCTCTAATTTTATTTTGTTGCTGTTATTGAGAACTTAAACACAGCAAAACACACACCAATTCAACCATTTCTACGTGTACAATTCAGTGACATTGATTACATTCTTTGAGTTGTGCAACCATTCTTACCCTCCTTTTCTGAGTTGTTCTTCCCTCATTAACATAAATGCACTGCCCCCTAAGATTCCTATCTATTCTCCCAAGTTGCTGTTGTTACTTTGATCCCACATAAATAGTTCTTAAAAGAGCATGGAGCCCTGGTGACACAATAGTTAGGAACCGGGCTGCTAACCAAAAGGACAGCAGTTTGAATTCACCAGCTGCTTCTTGCAAAAACCCTATAGGGCAGTTCTATTCTGTCCTACAGGGCCGCTCTGAGTCAGAATTGACTTGACGGCAATGAGTTTTCTTTGTTTGTTTTTAAAACAACATAATGCTCAAGGCAGACATTTTCTATTAGTCAAGCTAAACTATTGTTTGGTTTTAAGAGGACTTCTGGGGGATATTTTCGTTTAAGTTTTAAAGATTACTTGGGGCAATAGTTTTAGGGGTTCATCCAGCCTCCTTGGCTCCAGAAAGTCTGGATTCCGTGAAAATTTGAAATTCTATTCTATGTTTTCTCCCTTTTGATCAGGATTCTTCTGTAGAATCTTTGATCAAAATGTTCAGTAATGGCACCATGCAATTCTTCTGCTCTCATAGCAGAGGAGGCAGTTGTCCAGCTCCACAGGTTTTCAATGGCTAATTTTTCAGAAGTAGATTGCCAGGCCTTTCTTCTTAGGTGCCTGTGGGTGAACTCAAACCACCAACTTTTCAATCAGCAGCTCAGTCTGTTAACCATTTGCACTGCCCAGGGACTCCTGACAGTTGTGGTAAAGATAAGTAATTCTGTATTAATGGCTAGACTGGCCAGTTGGTGCTTCTTCTCCAACCGAGGACAAGTTAATTACACAGCACGGCACATTTCAACATTCCCCATGGGTGAGTCTGGATATGGCACTCCAGTTCTGGGTAGAGGCATACTGGTCCCCAGCAAGTGAATTGTATTAAGTTTAGTGCCTTGAGAAGTCAAGGGGACTAGAGAGGAAGAGGAGACATGGCTTGCTGAAGAGAAAAAAAATCTCAGTTTTGGCATAATTCTAGGGTCTCTGGGGAGATACCCCTGCTGCTCCCCCTCTCCAATCTAGAGGTGCTTCAGGCTCTGTAACCTCTCTGGAACTTAGGCAAACCTGAATAGGTAAAAGGCAGAACATCCCACTCTGCTGGTGCTCTTTCCTAGGTATTAGCCCAGGTATGCAGATAGTCAGTCCAGAAGCAAAGAGAGTGAGTTGCTCAGGATTTGTAGACCGTTTAATGCCTTCAGGTAACTACAGCTACCTGAGAAGTAATTACTTAATCAAAATATCCTGAATGACCCAACACCAGCCTCTAAATGATTATTGTTCTCATTATACTCATTGCAGGACACACTTAAGATTCTATTTTCTTTCTGCATTGGCAGTTTAATTCATTGCTGGTACCTAAGAAGCCCACTGAAGAAATAAAAGAATAAATGAACTCAAATATTTCTTGAATGAATGATACCGCCAGGACTGAAAATTATGAAATATGTGCGAAGCTCTAAAAACATCTGTGTTTTCATTTTTTGTCCCAAGGCCCCTGAGCAAGGGGCTTGTATATACAAGCACTCATTCAATAAATTGTTCAGCTGCATTGAGGTTACAGAGCCCAGGAAGAATACAGACCTGTAAAATAAAACAACTAATTGTTCCCACAATGAAAGGGTACAATGTGTATAATTCCACCATTCATTTTGGAGCAGCCTCTGTGCCCCTGTAAAGTTTTTCCTTCCAAATACTCTAGTCTTGGCTATGCCTGGGTCCGGCTTTGACACAGCCCCAGTTTTATTTATAACCATCTGGGGAGGTGTGGGCTACCAGAACTTTTGTGCCTGTTGGAACCCTCTTCTGACTACATACTGCCTATGCTCCCTCTGCCTCAACCTCCCCATGTAATTCCTGACTAACTACAGAAGAATGAGGGTTTGTGTAAAAGAAACAGAACATATCCAAGGCTGAAGATGTGAGCAGCTACTTTCAATCAAAACACACCTTTCTGCAAACTCAGCCTGAGCCGAACTGCTTGCAACAGATGGTTGGCCAAGGTTCTTGGGCTTTGAAACCACCCAATGAACTGCCAGCGAACTACCTGAGGCCTGCCTTGAATCTCCTCTGTCGTTGCTTCTGCAAAAGTCATTCCATCTTAAAATCCTCACCCACAGCACTGCAGAAGTGGACAGCTTGAGAAAGCCATGCCGCCCACGGGGATGAAGCTGCCCTCATCTAACTCTGACATCTAAGATCAGGAATGCAGGGAGAAAGGGCATTCCAGGGCTTTCAAGATTTTATTGTTGATGAAGTTGTGTCTCCATAAGTACCCTAAGTCATGCCTAGGCATTCCTGAAACCATTGCATTTCCCCACCAAGCCAATGGCCTCTGCATTTCCCTGTCTCACTTCCTCCTTTGAGGAATTTTTTAAATGCATTCATTGAACAATCCCAGCCTCGGGGTATGTTCTTCGTTTTCTTTCTTTTTAAAAAAATTTTATTGTGGTAAAATATATATAATAAAACATTTTGACCACTTTAAAGTGTGCGATTCAGTGACAGTAATTACATTCACCATGGTGTGCAACCATCACCACTATCTATTCCCCAAAATTTTTCATCACCCCCAAAGAAACTCAATACCCTTAAGCAATAACACCCCATTCTCCTATCCCTCCAGACCCTGGTAACCACCAATAAACTTTTATTGTTATGCCTTTGCCTATTCTAGATATTTCAAAACAGTAGGATCATACAATATTTGTCCTTATGTGTCTGAATTTTTTTTTACCCAACATAAAATTTTCAAGGTTCATCGATGCTGTAGCATGTATCAGAACTTCATTTTTCTTTATAGCTGAATAATATTCTGTTGTAAGTGTGTACCACATTTTGTTTATCCATTCGTCTGTTGATGGACACCTGGGTTGTTTCCACCTTTTGGTTATTGTAAATAATTTTGCAATAAAAGCTGATGTGCATGTATCTGTTGGGGTCTCTTCTTTCAGGACTTTTGGGTGTATATCGAGGAGTGGAATCGCTGGGTCATCAGGGTAGATTCTGGAATGTAAAGATGACAGCACAGAATCCCACTGTCCTTCCTGGACTTCTTCTGCTTCTCCTAGACCCTCCCCAGGGTGCACCTGCTCTTGTACTTTTGAAACAAGCGCATAAGAACTGTTTGCTCAAAAGCAGACTTCTCAGGATCTCAAGGAAGTGGGAACCTTCAAATTCCAGGCAGTTTTTAAAGGAAACCACTGCACTAATTCCTTCAGGCCGACCTCTACCCATTTCTCAGGAGTAAGAATAGAGCCAGCTAACATTACTGAAGGCTTCCTCTGGGTTTTATAATTTATCTCTTTGAAACATATGCTTTTAGCAGCACTTAGTTCATGCAAAAACCCCATGGATGGGTGTTATCATCTCCATTTACTGACAAGGAAAACTGAATCACAGAGGCTAGGTAACTCCACCAAAGTTCTATTTAGATATGGTTGCTTAGCCAGCAGAAGTGTCTTGAAAGAAAGGGCATATCTAAGGAGGGTCACCAAGCTCCCGGGTACTTGGAAAATCTGACCCTCAAAATGGTTTTCAGAACATGTTCCAACACCTGGGGGCAGATGAGAGAATAATCACCCCAAAACCAAACCCGCTGTTGTTGAGTCAATTCCAGCTCATAGTGACCCTACCGGACAGGGTAGAACTACCCCATAAGGTTTCCAAGGAGCGCCCTGTGGATTTGAACAGGTGACCTTTCGGTTAGCAGCCGTGGCTCTTAACCACCAGTGTTTCCAGAAGAGTGAATGGTGGTCCATTAACTGAACTGAGTCTGATTTGTCTGTAACAGAGAGTGTTTGCAGTGACAGCAGGAAGAGAGAAAGTTGGAGAAAGGCGCAGAGGCAAGATGAAGTCAGGACCTTAATGCACTTTTAACAATTTCAGACTTTATCTTAAAGGTATTGTTTCATTACAGAGTTTTAAACAAGGGAAGAGGATGGTCAGCTTAGCTTCCCACTTAAAAAAGCTTGAAAATTTAACTTTTTAAAAAGTTTGGTTCAGTGCTGGGTTGGAGAACAGATTACAGTGGAGGCAAGAGCAAATAAAGAGAGAGTGGCTAGTTAGCAAGCTATTGGGCCTATCCAGGCAAGAGAAAATAGGGGCTTGGACTACGTTTGTGGCAGGGGGAATGGAGAGAAATGGACAGATTTGAAGGAGTTTACCAAACATACAGAGGGATCAATTAAGGTGGAGTGGAGTAGATAAGGAATAAGGAGGAGCCAAGAGAGACTCCCAGTTTTCTGGCTTGAGTGGTTGGTTGCCACTCCCTGACACAAGGAACACTGAAGGGGCAACAGCCAGAGAGAAGGGGGGATCAGAAGACTGAGACATAGCAGCTAAAGGGAGAGTTGCAGGTAGAGGAGATTTGTCAACAGGGTTAAGTGCTGCAGAGTAGCTTCTTAGGGTTTGGTCTCAAAAGGGACAGAGTAACCATCAGGCTTCCATCGTTTTAGGCTGAGGCTAGCCTGTCCTCTCCCACTATCCTTCAAGCAGCTGTATTCTGATTTAAGGAATATGGTCAATGACAGAGCCCTGGTGGCACAGTGGTTCAGAGCTCAGCTGCTAACCAAAAGGTCGGCAGTTCGAATCCACCAACTGCTCCTTGGAAACCCTGGGGGGTGGCTTTACTCTGGCCTATAGGGTTGTTATGAGTTGGAATTGACTCAGGGGCTACGGGTTTGGTTTGTCCGTTTGTTTGTTTTGTTTTTTGGGTCAATGACAGTAGGTGGTACACATGGAAAAAAAAGAAAAAGAAAGCCTTTATCCTAGAGTTTTTAAATATACGCAAACTCATATATATAATATGTACATTGAAAATTACTAGCAAAAATATACTTGACTTTGGGTGGTGCTTGTCTCTGGGTGGTGGGGTTATAAGAAAATTTTATTTGATGTTTTCTAAAGAGTTGCTGATGAATTTATATCAGACGGGGAAAAATCACAAGTTGAAGATTGCAACAATAAAAACGTAGTTGAATATTGAGAATGACTCTTCCTTCTAGATAGGCAGGCTGCATTGATCTGTGACACTTCTCTAACATGTGAACTGTTCTAAAGGTGCTCACAGTTTCCGATGATTGTCACTATCAGAGTGAGTTGGCCTGAGATCTCTTGAGTTTACAAAATTACAGAAAAGACTTTGAGTTTCTGAGTTTCTTCAGGGTCTTCTTTAAAGTCATATAGGACCAAGGGCAAGTCACATTTTACCTTCTCACTTTCTCCCTCCCCACAAAATAGTACATAAGCAGAAGTGATAATAATAACAGCTAATGTTTATTAAGGGTTTACCAGGTGTACAGGGCTGTTCTGTGTACTTCCTATGTAATCTTCATAACAAACCAATGAATTGGGTACAATTAATCTCAAAGATGTAGAAAAAGCATAGCCAGTTGTATGACTCACGTAGGGTCACACGGCTACTAAATGGCAAAGCCAGGATTTAAATCTAACCAATCTGACTTTAGAGCCCTTTCTCTTAACTATTTATACTATTCTGGTCATCCTGCAAGAAATTTGTTCAACAGATATTTACTGGGTACTGTATGCAAGACACTGTGCCGGCCACAGAAGAACCAGAAAACAGTGTCTGCCCTTTAAGAGTTTACCATCTGGTTGGGGAGATAGTGAGGATACTGGCACTGGGATGAAGCCTGGCGCAGGCATTCAGATAGGGTACTAATCCTACCTAGGGACCCTTACTGGGTCAACTGTCTCAGTAGATCTAAAGGAGAAAGTCCAAGTTAGCTGAAAGAGCTGGTATTGGTGGATTTGTTCACAGTAGGAAAAACATTATGTCGATGGTGAAAAGCGCCATGTTGTATGTAATCCTACTCTGGAGTTCGTAGCATGTACCAGGGCTCTGGTCTGTTTTTGAAAAAAAAGGTAGACGCTGCATCTTTTACACAGACACTGAAGTAATAGAATTTTCAAACTCAAAGTGTCTAAGTGTCTCATTTTACACGTGAAAAAACTAAAGCCCAGAGAAGTTAAGTGATTTGCCTGAGGCCACACAACTAGTGGTTAGAAAAGTGGGTCTAGAATCTGGGCTTTCTGTACTTAGGCCAGTTTGAAATTTACTGAGTCCCATCACCTTCAGGGCATAGCTCAGCTATTTGTGGACTCAAGGCCATGATGTAAGGCTGTGTAGGTCATTTACTGCACAGAGTGTACGTAAGCGGAAGTCCACCCAGAGGAAGGAATACCTTTCTCTAGCTCTTACAAAGGCACCTTATGGGCAAGCAACTGCACTCCTGGAACTGATGCAGCCCAGTCTGCAGCAATACAAATTTCCTCTCCATATTGTGTTAACACAGTGATGTTTCCTGTGATACTTTTTCACCATGAGGTTCAAAGCGCTTAGTGCTGTGGTGTATACGGTAACCAGTTCCAGAGGGGGAACTTCCAGCAGGTTCTGCCAATACAGAACCACAGCCTTGCCCTCTCCACAGAGTCTGGGTCTCAGCCTTGGTGAATCTCTTCCTTGGGCACTTATCTCAGCCCCAGGGTTAGTGGCTGCTCCTAATATCTATTCCTGGATTCTTTATGGGAGCAGTGGTAGTTCAGTGGTAGAAATATCACCTTCCATGTGGGAGACACAGGTTCGAGTCCCGGCCAATGCACCTTATGTGCAGCAACCAGCCATCTGTCGGTGGAGCCTTGTGTGTTGCTAAGATGTTGAACAGGTTTCAGTGGAGCTTTCAGACTAAGACAGACCAGGAAGAAAGGACTGGTGCTCTACTTTTGAAAAATCAGCTAGTGAAAACCCTATGGGTCACAATGGTCCAATTCCTTTGTGCCTGGGGTCACCATGAGTCAGGGGCTGACTCAATAGCAGCTAACAACAGCAATGTCAATACATTCTTTAGAGTTCTCTTTACTTCTTATTAGCCGATCCCTCCTTACTCCAGTTCCCTGTTATAGGGAATAGTTCTTTATACTAAATATTCCCTGTTCCAGTTACTGTGTAGTTTCTTTCTCCTGATCAGATTCTGATTGATACACAACCCTCAGAAATTTCTCTGCCAGCCAGACATATCCTGGTTAATCACAGCAGAAGAGGCTGCATTCTCACTTCATCTGCTATCTGGAGGACTCACAAGCCCTTGTCTGAATGTCCTTGTAATTCATCCCGGAGTTCATGAACATGCATAAAGAAGCAGAGGAGACCCTTGAGTTTTCCCTGAGCCCCCAAATAAAAGGGCAGACAGACACATGATGTCATGGGTTGAATTATGTTCCCCCAAAAATGTGTGTATCAGTTTGGTTGGGCCACCATTCCCGGTATTGTATGGTTGTCCTCCATTTTGTGATTGTAATTTCACGTTACAGAGGAGTAGGGTGCGATTGTAACACCCTTACCCAGGTCACATCCCTGATCCAATGTAAAGGGAATTTCCCTGGGGTGTGGCCTGCACCACATTTTATCTTACAAGAGATAAAAGGAAAGGGAAGCGAGCAGACAGGGGGACCTCATACCACCAAGAAAGCAGCACTGGGAGCAGAAAGCATCCTTTGGACAAGGGGTACCTATGCCTGAGAAGCTCCTGGACCAGGGGAAGATTGAGGACCAGGACCTTCCTCCAGGGCCAACAGAGAGAGAAAGCCTTCCCCTGGAGCTGATGCCCTGAATTTGGACTTTTAGCCTACTGGACTGTGAGAGAATAAACGTCTCTTTGTTAAAGCCATCCCTTGTGGTATTTCTGTTACAGCAGCACTAGATGACTAGGACGCATGATCACATACATATAATATTGTATATGTATACAATATTTATACAATTTGTATACAAATTTCTGGCAGTGGGTAACAGAGGCTTGAATGTCACATATATGTGTCCCGACAGAGGCATCAGAGGAGATCCATGAGAGTTGCATGGGAGAAGACTCTTGAGTCTTGAAGGTTGACTAAGAGTCTCCTGGGGACGTTGCAGAGAAAGAATGGGTCAAGCAGAGGCAACAGGGTAGACAGGAACCTCTGGCATGAAAAGGCACAGCCACTCCTGAGGAATTGTATGTCACATGGAATGGCTGGATGTTGGGTGGTAGGTCTTGGAAGGAATTTGGATCTTATACTCAGGTGATGGGGAGCTACTGCGGGGTTTTAGACAGTGGGTAGAGAAGAGTAAGCAATGATTGTCTTCAGGACCCTGTGCCTGGAGAAGATGAACTCCTGACCTAAGACAACACTGATAGGATCGGCAAAAGTGGAATTTAAAAAAGAGTATAGAATTAGGTGGATTGGCAGGAGTTGGAAACCTCAACAGCTGGTTACAAAGAACAAATGACATAACACATGTGAAGGGATACCTTTTGAATACTAATATACTATATTAATGTATCCTTACTGTAATTTGATTCTGAATGTGAATTATGAGGCTTGATGTTGTTATATAGCAGCATTACCCCAATCGTTGGGCCAGATGGTAGTATGGTGGTGGTAGTATCCTTACCGCTGTTTATACTCCTTACTCCATAGTCTCCCCTTGCTGCTCCCTGTCTAACAATTGGTATTGGATAACTGCTGCCTTTGTATTAGAAACTAAACAGAAAAATGAGCGTTAAATGTGAGTTAACTTTTACAACTATTGCTTGAAATAGTAGAGTACTAAAGAAGAGTTTTGAAGCTGGAATACAGACTCCATTCACGCCACGTCGTTTTACAAAGGGCAAACTGACACACAAATCTAAGCCTTGTCCAAGAGCAAGTCAGACAGAGGATTATACTTATGTGTCTTGGAAAACTCTGCAGGAACTTTCTGTTTCCATCTTTGAAGGACGGAATCAATGGTTATTCTTGTTGGATGACCTCTAGAGAGAAGTTACCAATCCAAGATGCTTGTGAATGTGAAGAAACCCACCCCCTCAAAACAGAAAGAGGCACAGAGAGGTCCAATACTGAAATGGCAGACTAATCCTCTCAGAGCTAGGGATCTCGTATTTCTT
The DNA here is from genome assembly GCF_024166365.1 of Elephas maximus indicus. Taxonomy (NCBI): domain Eukaryota; kingdom Metazoa; phylum Chordata; class Mammalia; order Proboscidea; family Elephantidae; genus Elephas; species Elephas maximus. The sequence goes on along the minus strand of NC_064826.1, from coordinate 90,913,712 downwards.
CAACCTGAACGCTTCTAGTTTTAGGGCCAGTAATTTTCTTCCCATGGGTAAACAGTTTTGTTATACATCCCGGAAATAAAGATACATCATTCACGGATCTTATTTTTACATGAGACTGTCAACAACTCTAACATCAAGGTCTTGAGTTGATCATTTTATCATCTGCAGCACAATTTGGTTTGGAAGCATAGCTGAATTCCAGACCACTTACATCCTGCTGTCAGTTGCATTTATGGTGCTCTAGAGCTATCACTAGTGAGTTCTCACCTTTCATGAGGGAGACCTGGGATTGATTCCCAGCCAACACACCTCATGCACAGCCACCACCCATCTGTCAGTGAGGCTTGTGTGTTGCTATGGTGCTAAACAGGTTTCAGCAGAGCGTCCAGACTAAGACAGACTAGGAAGAAAGGCCTGGTGACCTACTTCTGAAAATCAGCCAATGAAAACCCTATGGATTACAAGAGTCTATCACAATGGTCCAATGCACAACTGACCGTGGGGTTGGTGCAAGACTGGGCAGTGCACCGGGTCACCATGAGTCAGGTCTGATTCCACACCACCTAACAACAATAACAAATAAAAAAAAATTCTCAGTGGTTTGGCAGCTATGATGTAGTATGGCAGCTATTTAATGATGTAATCACCTCCACAATGAGATCTGATATAATGGGATCACCTCCATGATGAGATCTGTTGTGAGTAGCCAATCAGTTGAAAGGGAGTTCCCTTGGGGCTGTGGCCTCCATCCAATATAGGTGAACTTTCTGGCAAGGCTTACTGGCTTTTGCTCCATCTGGATCCTACAGTTGGCTCTTGTTCATCTGATCTCTGATTCTTGGGACTTAAGCTAGCAGCTTACTCATTGTCTTACCCGCTGATTTTGGGATTTGTTGCCTCCACACCCTATGAGCCAGAGGCCTGCTATCTGACCTTACGATCTTGGATTTGCTAGCCCCTGCAGCTATGTGAGTCAGGAGAAGCCACCAGTCTGACCTATGGACTTGGGACTTTCCAGCGTCTACAGTCACGTGAGCCATTTCCTTGATATAAATCTCTTTCCATATATATAGTTGGAGCCCTGGTAGCAAAGTGGTTGAGAGCTATGGCTGCTAACCAAAAGGTCAGCAGTTTGAATCTACGAGTCACTCCTTGGAAACCCTATGGGGCAGTTCTACTCTGTCCTATAGGGTCGCTATGAGTTGGAGTCAACTCGACGGCAACAGGTTTGGTTTTTGGTTTGGGTTTTATATACACATATATATGCTGTGCTGGTTTTGTGTCTCTGGAGACTCCAGCCTAAGACACTATACATATGGTCAACTGTCCTCTGCTAGGGTAACGTCTGTGCAGTTTCCTTAAAACCTCTCATTAGAGCAAATTGCTCACCATGAATGGCATCTACCCCATGCTCCAAAACTAACAAAGTGGTTGTCAATACCTTGGACAGGGAAAGCCCCTGTGTCTCCTTGCACCCCCTCCTTCAGTCCCTGAGCCTCATGGGAACGAATATTCTACGGCTGGAAGGCAAGGTGAGAAGGGGCTGGAGTACAGAGGGGAAGAGGTGAGGAGAACAATGCAGCAATGGGACAGAGAGCTTATCAATGAGTTTGCCCTGGGCTCCAAACTTGTTTCTAGTCTACGGTACTTGTGTATCGAGACACAAGGGTATAAAATACCTCTGGTCACACCTTCTCCTTGCCATGGAGATAAACTCGAGCTTATCCCAAGAAAGAAGCTTCTTAGTTTCTGCATAGTTATAATAAAATCCTCCAGGAATAAAATAGACTTTTTAAAGATCGGTTTCCTTCTTGTCATCTATCAAACTAGCTTTGTGCGTGTGTGTTTCTAGTCTGGCCAGCACTTCTCAACTAGGGAAAAGCAATATTCTCTCTCTCTCTTTTTTACAAAAGGTCCCTTGTGCCATGGAGTATTGATATCCATTCTCTCACTTATTCCTTTCCAGTTTGTGTTTTATTTGAAATTTCTTCTGCTCATTTTTATCATTTATCTCGAGGCTCTGAATTTTTCTTCTGTGCATTTAGGAAAAGAATCATTTCTCTCAAAGTTTTAGCCTTAGGTTTACAGTTCCTTTCTAAGAGCTCAGCAAGGCCAGAGTTGCCAAGTTCACATTATATATACAGATTTTCTTTTTTTTATTGTGCTTTAGATGGAAGTTTATAGCTCGTTAATTTCTCATACAAAAATTTATACATATATTGTTACGTGACACTAGTTGCAATCCCTGTAATGTGACAGCACACTCCCCCCACCCTTGCCACCCTGGGTTTTCTGTGTCCATCCAACCAACTCCTGCCCCTTCCTGCCTTCTCATTCTGCCTCCGGATGAACCTGGAGTATCTTTTAGTACCAGAGTATCGGAAGCCACCCATTTGGTCTCATGTATCTGCCGGAACCAAGAAGCACACTCTTCATGAGTATTATTTTACGTTTTATAGTTCAGTCTAATCTCTGCCTACAGAGTGGACTTTGGGAATGGTTTTTGTTCTGGGTTAACAGAGCATCCAGGGGCCACGGCTTCGAGGGTTCCTCCAGTCTCAGTCAAGCCATCAAGTCTGGTCTTTTTACATGAATTTGAGTTCTGCACCACAATTTTCTCCTCCTGCATCAGGGACTCTCTGTTGTGTTCCCCGTCAGGGCGGTCATGGGTGGTAGCCAGGCACCATCTAGGTCTTCTGATCTCAGGTTGACAGAGTCTCTAGTTTATGTGGTCAAATTATATTTCAAAGCAGAAAAAATATTTCCAAGTGTTGTGCTGAAGCAGAATGGCCTCACTGCATCGGCAAAATAGTTTCTCTCTTGAAATATAAGTCAGGATAGGATGAACAATAGAAGTGCAAACACAAAGGAACATTCAGGTGACCTGTAATATGAGTCACTGCTCGGCCACTGACTTACCAGGGAGAGTCACTGAGGTGAAAATTACCCTGTGCATATAATTATCGTGATCATGAAATACTCAGCAAACGCACACCACATTTTTGTCCCTTCTTTTCACATCATTTGGAAGCATAGTATTAAACTTTACCTTAATGGTTTCCAAACTCATGAGTGAAGTTTCATTTACAAGGGGGTTTAAAGAAGACAGGTCCCTGGGTGGTGCAAAGGGTTTGTGTTGGACTACTAACCGAAAGGTTGGAAGGATCAAACCCACCCAGTGGCACCCTGGAAGAAAGGCCTGGCAATCTGCTTCCATAAAGATCACAGCCAAGAAAACCCCATGGAGCTCGGTACCACTCTGTAACACATGGCGTCGTTCTAAGTCGGAATCAACTTGACAACAATGAGTTTAGTTTTTCGGTATTTTTAAAGAAGACAAAGATCTCTACTGTAATTAACTCCAAATTGAATTCAACAATTTCCTTTTATGTTCTATAATTTATCCTGATTTTTTTTTAATCTGTGTACATGTAATAGGAATGTAATTAATCATCTGTAAAGCGCATAAATCTCAGCAAGATTCTTTGCCAAATTATCTCATCTTACGATCTTTTTATCCCACCAATTTTGCTTGGTTTCTGATTTCACTGAGTTGGGATTAAATCAGTGCCCTCCTCCCACTGCATAATTTAGGACTGCTTTAAAGCTATGTAATTACAAACCGCCAGGGCAGATCGTTAGTTGCATTCACTGTCATAACTGCCATTAGCATGGTTTTAAATTCTTCCAGAACGATTGAGTAAAGGTGTCATGTTAATAAATCCCACTACTATGTGTCTGCTATTGATTACCTGCAGCAATTATCAACTTGATTGGGATCCAAAACCAGACACGGAATCTGGGAAAATGCCAATGTTTTCTGAATTTGAAGGAGTTTTTAAGAAAAAAAGTTCTTTAATAAAACAATTAAATTGCTGATGGAAGAGTTAGTATAAGATTTTTTAAATGGTGCAATTGCAGGCTCAATTTTATAAATGGGTGCAGTCCCAATCTGTGGTCTTCCAGGGGGAAAAAAACTGGGTAGCAAGCCACTCTAATTTTGATGACTTTTTGAGTGTGAAATTAAAACACGTTATGAAGGTGTTCCGAAGTCTGATTTGACAACTTCTGCTCTATGAATGGAGCCCTGGTGGTGTAGCGGTTAAGAGTTCGCCTGCTAACCAAAAGGTCGGCAGTTTGAATCCACCAGTCACTCTTTGGAAACTTTAAGGAGCAGTTCTACTCTGTCTTACAGGTTCACTATGAGTTGGAATCAACTCGAAGGCAATGGGTTTGGTTTGGCTCTGTGAATAGTTCCTGGGTGCTGCCAACAGTTAAGTGCTCAACTGCTACCTGGGAGGGTTCAAACATACCCAGAGGCACGTAGGAAGGAAGGCCATCTGCCTTCAAAAGGTCACAGCCTTGAAAACCCTATGGAGCACAGTACGACTCTGCACACATGTGGCTGCCATGAGGCGGAACGGACTCGATGGTGGCTGTTTTTTTTTGTGAGTGTGTGTGCTCTATAAACTCCCATTGCTCTGCCTTTCCACAATACTTGCTGTCGCCATAAATCTCGTCTGGACTCCAAGTTCTCAACTCACGCTTCTTTATCCGAGTCTAGAGATGGTTGTTGTTAGCTGCCATCAAGTGGGCCCTGACTCATGAGGACCCCATCTGTTTCCCATTTAACACTAATGTAAAATCTTCTTCATCCAAGAAGCATGCCCTAAGGAAACTTTGCCACGCACCTCCCAGTTGCAAATACATAACTAAAGAGTAATCCCACACAATTTCTCTTTTAAGGTAAGGTGTTCACCATCCCCACGTAAACTCTTTTAGAGCAAGATCCGTATGTAGAAATAAAGGGATTAAACAGTTATTGCTATTAGTTGCCACCGAGTAACTTCTGATTTATGGCGACCCCATATGCGCAGAGTAGAACTGATCCGTAGGGTTTTCAAGGCTGTGAGATCTTTTGGAAGCAGATTGCCAGGGTTTTCTTCTCAGACACTTCTGGTTGGGTTCAAAATGCCTGCATTTCAGCTAGTAGTCGAGTACTTAGCCATTTGCACCACCCAGGGACACCCAGGGATTACATGGTAAACTCTTATTATTCTGATGGTAAGCCCCCTCCCAAAAAAAGCCCATTGCCATCGAGTTGATTCTGACTCATATTGACTCTATAGGACAGAGTAGAACTGCCCCATAGAGTTTCCAAGGAGCGGCTGGTGGATTCAAACTGCCGACCTTTTGGTTAGCACCCAAACTCTTAGCCACTTCACCACCAGGGCTTGGATGGTACCCAAAGTAGGCTTCTAATTCACTAGTTTAAATCCATGTCAGCCATTTTCATCAGGGTTCTTTGTTAAATTTCTTTAGACATTCTACCTGTTTTGCAATTTTATAAATTACCAATTTGTGAAAAACAAACAAACTCTCTCACCCTTTAACAAATTCAGAAGCTCCAATCAAGTTCTTGCTTGTAATCATTGAAAAATAATATACACCTTGATCAATATAATTTCCCTCCTCTGCATTTCTGGATGTTTATAAATGAATTGTGGTGGGAAAATTTCCCAGTGCCTCTTAAGGACTACAGTAATTCTCTCGTCATTTGCTGAAAGCAAGGGGTATTCATTTACTCTTTCTTGAAGTTTATAGTAAAAGCAAACTGGTAGATTTTTGCTAAGTATCTTTAGCTTGGTAGATTTGAAGGCTTGAAATGAGATAAATGCATACTTCAGAAAGAAATAAGCTTTGGAAGAAAGGCTGGGAAAAAAGGAGGCTTCCCACGAACTCAAAGTATTTAGTCCATCTGTTTGAATAAGTACTTTCAAACAATTGTTTGTCATTAAGGTTAACCATAGATACAGAAAAGAATGCATTCTAGCATTGTGGTCTACTTTACTCTGTGAAAATGCACTGAAGTAAAGGGTAAAAGGAGAACTGAGGAATAATGAATTGCTACCTCTCCCCCACTTCCTTGAATTTGGTTAGTAAATTGAGAAATCTGGTTGACTGGTTCTAGTCTGGGTGTTGCTGGTTTCTGGAAATGTTCTCCCTGCGGCTTTCCAAAAGCAGCTGTTATATGTATTATGCTGTGTGGACAATGATCAACTCTGTCACTTCCAACTTTGCATGCCTGCTTTGAAGTGTGATGGGTTTCAGTCTTGCAGTGAAAACACACACACACACACACACACAAAAGTCATCTTAAGTCTTACCAGTGCAATAATTTTAATAGTCCACACTAAACAGGCGGTACAGTTTTGTAGTTCAACACCAAGTGCTACCCTGCCTTAAAATATTCCCATTTAAAATGCTTCCCTCTCTCCCCCATCCCTCCACTTAAGGTGTAATAAGTCTGCAGAAGTACTTCCAAAGTGCATTTCTCAGGCATTAAAAACACCACTGTGACTTGCTTTCCAGTAGGGAGTCCTGAGTCAGACCACACCTTACTCATTTGAGGGGCTGTGTAGTTCAACTACCATCTCGTAAGAGAAGTTCCCTTCTCGCCGCCACAGGTAACATGAGATGGAGATGACATAGCTTTGTGGAAAAGAAAATTATATCAACTTCCTCTGCAGCAGGTGTCTTCTTACCACAAAAAAAACAAAAAAAAAACAAAAAAAAAACCTGATGCATGCTTGAGTCATGAAATGTTGAAAACTATTGACACTTCATTTCCATAAAATCGTGGAGGGCCTGAAATCGGTGGTATGAGACACCAAACTCAAGGGCAGGTCAGAGTTTTCGGGCTTAGAACTGGGGGTTGGGAGGTGGCAGGAGGAGACTGTCCCGGAGCACCCTGCCTACTGCTTCTCTTCATGGGAGTCGAAGGGGACGTCTGCCTCCTCCGAGGGCATGACTCCCTCCGGTAGTAGCGTGACGCGCACCTTCCTCTTCTCCTTGAAGCGACCGGAGCGCGAGACCTTCAAATTGCGGCGGCTGTCTGACTTGTGCTGCTCGTCGGCGTCCCGGGAGAGATTGGGGTGCAGGTTCTCCTCGGAGCTGCTAGTCCAGTCCGGGTTGAGTGGGGCGGGCTCCCCAAGGGCTGGCTGAGCCGGAGGCTGCGCCTCCACCGTGGCTTCCTTGCTTTTCTTCCTGCTGTTCATTAGCGATTTCCACCAGGGGCCCGAGCTGCCCGTGTCGCCGCTGTCGGCCATGGCCGGCCTCGGGAGCGGCCGGGGCGCCGCAGGTGCGGAAGGGCCTCGGCTGCGCGGCGCCGCTTTCCCCGTGGCCTCGTGCGGTTCACTCCTCCCGCCCCCGGGCTCTCCCACGCGGGCTGCGGGGTGGGAGCCGAGGCAGCGTCCTGTGCTGGGGAAGCAAACAAAACTGGTCACCGGGTTCGTGGAAGTCACGTGCCCCTCCCTCTCATTCCGTTCCCTGAGCCCCGCCCGGCACCAGATCGTCCAGGCTCCGAGCGCCGGGAGCGCGGAGCCGCACAGTCCCGTGAGGGCCTCGCCGCGTCCCCGAGGGCTCTAGCGGAGAAATGGCATCCAGGGCGCCACCATCTGGTCGCGAGGCTGCGCCTTCGCATTCCCAGGGGGGGAAGTGCAGTGGTCAGCGCGCGAGGGACACTGGGGAGCAGTCACCTGGACTAACGGGGCTTCAAGAGGGAAAATGTCCTGTTCTGACTCTTCTGCCTGACTGTTCGACAGAAGTCCAAAGGTGACCCACCCAGCCCCAAATGGGCTCCCCTTGGATGGGCATCTAACAGGGCGCTCCAAACCGAACTCGACCAGCTATAGGTGAACGAGTATCCGACCACTGCCAAACATTCCTGCAATTTTCCCCAAAGGTTTTGCCCCATAGATTTCTGCCCCGAGATCCTTTTCAGTGGGACACTTCGGGGAAAGTAAGAGCGAGGATCAAGCTCCTGGTGTTTTTTTGTTTTTAATTCTTAATTTTAACTTATAGCCTGCCCTGTGTCTTCCAGAGAAGCATGTCTAGACCTAACTGCCCTTGGCAAGCGCCATACTACGCAGAGACCAACCTTGCGTATCTATGAAGCCAGACCCCGCCGACGGTCAGACGAGGCTAAACGGCAAATGTACCGTTCCCTTCTATTTTAAGATATGCACCACAAGTCTGTTTGTACTGCGCAACTCTGGAGATTTTTAGTTACAAATTAGAAATTTCTCTTCTTTCAAACTGTTCTTCAAAGGAGAGAGGGAGCAAGCAGTACCCCCAAACCACGCCGCCTTCTATTTGTTTTTCCCCCAAGCTTTTCCAAACCCCCTCCGCGGAGCGAAAAGTCTGCTTATCAGCATTTCAAGTGCTAATCTCAGTAGAGAGACTCCTCGCCGCACTTTCTGTGCCTAGTCTACCGGGAACTAACTCCAAGAAAGCGCAGGATCCATTTGCGCCACGGGTCCATTTCCAAGTTTCCGCTCGGCTCCTTCCCATCCCACGCGCTCCGCGCTCCTGGGACTCGCGGTCGCGCTCCAGAGCGAAACTTCAGCAGCGTTTGTTGTTGGAGGCTCTCCTGGCAGAATCGCCGAGAGAGGAAGTCCCAGCGCCCCTAGGAGGCGGCGCGGCGGCCCTGGCTGCGCCCCGAAAGTGCCGCACCAGCTCCTCCCCAGAATGTCCCGAGGGCACACTCTAGCTGCGACTTGGAAACAATGGAAGAAACAGTAGCCAAAAGTTCTCTCTCTACAAAAGGCACCCATCCCCTCAGGTACAGTGCGCCGTTGGGTTTCCAGCAGGACTTCCAACGGGATAGTTCCAGTTCCAACCCTTGCTGAGAATTTGCATTTCTAACAAGTTCCCTGCTGAGAATTTGCATTATCCACCCCAGATAATACTGAATCAGAGTCTGTTTAACAGGATCCCCCAGGTGATTCTTACATATAACTTCCTGCGAACTTGTTAGAAATGCAAAATTTTTGAATCGAGTTCGAAGCCCTAGTTTCCCAACATCCCGCTCACTCCTACTTCGCAGATCAGAAAAACACCCCCAAGCTATTTTGTTTGGAGGTGCCCTGATGCTGCTTTCTGTCTCTACTGTACACTTCTTTTGGTTCGCCCTGATCAACCGCGTTCGCACGGAAGGGCTTTGTACTCACTGAGCAAGGAAAACATTTGATTCTTTGCAAATTTCCGCCGAACGCAGTCTTGGAGCTGCTCCTCTGGCACCGAGAGGCGGAGGACTGAGAGGAAAGAGGCAGCACCCCAGGGTGACACCCTGGGGCCAGGCTCTGTCTAGGCGGACGCAGAACCATCCCTGGTTGCTCACCTGCTCTGTCTTCACAGGACCCGGCGGGCCCGCGTGGAGCCCGCGGCAGAGACCACGGAGTGGCGCACTCTGGGTACCCCCGGAAGCAGAGACGCGGCGTCACTCGGCGCGGTCTGGGGAGGTCCGGCTTCTGGAAGGTGTGCCAGCCTGCGGGTGCTCCGAGACGAGCGAGGAGTCCCCGCGGCTCGTGCCAAGCCGCGTGCAGCTGTCGGTCTCCCCTGGCGCCGCCAAATTCTGCGCGCTGCGCTGGCGGCCTCAGCTGCAGCTCCTGACTCACAACGCAGTAGGCTCCGGCCAGAGGTGGGATGGGAGGGATACCAGGCTTGCCTACCCAGGTGATGTCCTCTGCAAGCTCTCCCAGTTAATATTCTCGAGCGCGTCCCTCTACCCGGCTAGCGCCGCCCGGAAGGCGCACCGAGATGGGACTCCGGTTGCTCACTTTGGCACATTGAACCTTCCTACGTGTCGGTCCTAGTCGCTGGGAGGGACATCTGCCCACCCTCTGGTTATTCGCTAAGTGATTCAAGAAACCACAACACCGGGGCAGCGAGCGAGCGAGCTAGCAAAGAACCCAGGAGGTGACCACTGCAGCCACAGGTGCAGGTGGGAACTTCATGTTCCCGCCCTCCAGGGGACCAGATTGGCTCAGGTCGCAGAGGTGGCGCCAGCCGTGGGGTGTCTGATTGGAGAAAGGCTGTGATGCGCCGCTCGCCGGACCGACCCCTTCCAGAGGAGAAACGGTGGCGGTGGGGCGGCAAGGAGACCCAGGCTTTAGGCGGGCTCCGCTAGAGATAAACGTCGCCGCCGCTCTACCTCTGTCTTGCCCTCCCACGTGACTTCTCCCTCCCCCCTCTTGTTTCCTACCGTGGCCACTCAACTCTCGGGCTCCCAATGTCGCAACTCACAGGAGCTGTTTCATACGCAGGCAGCATGTGGCAGAGAGTTTCGGTGCCCTGGGTCTGAAACGCCGCATCGTTATTAACAAGGTCGCTGTGTGCCAGCCAAGCGCGTCCTGTGGATTATTAACTCATTTTATTCCTCACAGCGGCTCTAACCCAACACCGAACCCATTGCCTTCGAGTCGATTCCGACTCATCGCCACCCTATAGGACAGAGTAACTGCCCCTATAGAGTTTCCAAGGAGCGCCTGGCGGATTTGAACTGCCAACCCTTTGGTTAGCAGCCGTAACCGCTAGCCACCAGGGTTTACGCAGCAGCTCTAGGAGGTAACTATTCTTATTAGTTTCCTTTGACTGACAGGGAGAGGCTAAATGGTTGCCCAAGGTTGCATGGCCTATAGGAGAAGGAGCCAGGTTTCAACCCAGGAGCTACCGCGATCTTAACCACGTACACCGTTTTGCAACCTGCTAGGCTTGGGCTCTTAACACGGCTGAGAGTGCGAATTTCCTTTTCTCAGTTTTGGAAGTCCAGTGGACGGTCATCCCACGCGGGGAATATAAATAAATGCAGCCCTGTGCTGCTGTAGGAAGTGAACCCATGGATTCCTCAAGGTTCAGGAGGCTTTTGCTCGCTGTTACATATCGTGCTTCGTATTAGTTTGAAGTAAAGGTATTAACATAGGGCAGTTTCAACTAATGAAGGTAAAGGTGTAGCTTGTGTCAACTTCCAGGATGTTCTCTTTTTTTCAAAGTACTGTTAGATCTCCCAAGGAACTATTTTAACGTTTCTTAAGTTCATGTATAAAGGCAGGCGTAACTCCTCCGAGTGACTGACTAGTATGGAGCAACATCTTGTGGCCTAGCTGATTTTGACTTACAGCGACCCTATAGGGCAGAGTAGAACTGCCCCATAGGGTCTCCACGGTGCGGCAGGTGGATTCCAACTGCTGACATTTTGGTTAGCAGCCGAGTGCTTAACCACTGTGCCACCAGGCTCCTTCTGCAGTATAAAAGTGGTAAAAGACATAAAACAAAAAACCCAAACCCATTGCTGTCCAGTCCATTCCAACTCGTAGTGAACCCATAGGACAGAGTAGAACTGCCCCATAGGGCTTCCAAGGAGGGGCTGGTGGATTCGAACTGCTGACCTTTTGATTAGCAGCCGAACTCTTAACCACTATGCCACCAGTGCTCCAAAAGACGTAATGCCTACCCTCAAATAGCTGACAATATAGAATTAGTAGAAAAATTATGAATATTTTAATGCATGGAATAATAAATATGAATATATGATTAACTTCTTAGTTTGTGATTCTTTGAATTTTTATGTGCACCTACTCACTGCCCTGGAGTTGATTCCAACTCACAGTGACCCCACAGGACAGGGTAGAACTGCCCCATAGGGTTTCCAAGGCTGTGCATCTTTATGGAAGCAGACTGCCACATCTTGCTCCCGCAGAGCGGCTGGTGGGGAACCTTTCACTTAGCAGCCGAGTGCTTAACCACTGCACCACCAGGTCTCCTTATGATATGCACAGCAATGTATATTTGAAAGTTTTGCATTTTCATGTATTTTGGGATTAGTTTTAGAGCATAAGTGTTCAATCATAGCATCAGGATTGACAAGGGCCACCAACTTTGAGGGACAAGTCATCACAGTGCCATCAGATAAAGAAATAGGAAAGGCCCTTAGGTGTCATCACCACTGGGAAGTTGTGGGGCTGGGTTGCTGCTACACAGTTCCTTGACCAAACGTGCGAAAGACATTTAGGAAGAGGAAGTTAATATGGCCCAGTGGCTCCTCGTCCAGCGTGATCTAACAAACAGGCCAGAATTTTCTTAATAAATGATTATCTTCTAACTGTTGAAGTAAAGAATTCATTTCCCTACATCCACTCTCCCAAGTTTCTGCTTAACAACATTGAATGTTTCTGTCATGTTTCATTGATTTACTGATACTTATTCCCTTGGAGTCGATCCTGACTCATAGTGACCCTATAGGACAGAGTAGAACTGCCTCATAGGGTTTCCATGGCTGTAATCTTTACAGAAGCAGACTGCCACATCTTTCTTCCATGAAGCCACTAGTGGGTTCAAACCACCAACCTTTCAGTTAGCAGCTGAGAACTCAACAACTGGGCCATCACCCTTACATGCAGTGAAGACATTTAAATAGGGACATGAAGGCTGAGGAGAAATTAGCCAGGCAGAGGGGCCTAGGGTGATGGTGGGGAGTGGGTGAGCATTCCAGACAGAGGGAACAGCATGTGCAAAGCCTTGAGGCATGAAAGGGTTTTGGATTTTTGAGGAGCAAAGAGAAGCCCAGTGTGATTAAGAGCAAGACATGAAGCTAGAAGTGTGGGTGAGGCCAGACCATTCAGGATCTTATAGGCCATGGAAGGGATTTTGAACTTAATCCATTAAAGAGGGTGTGACATGGTAAGATTGCATTTTAAAATATTACTGTAGCTGCATGTGAGGAGTGGATAGTAGAAGGGAAACAGTTGTCAGTGTAGTTTGGGTGGGATATTTTGATGACTTGCCGACAGTGGTGAAAGTGGGGAGGGTGAAGAAGTAGATGGATGCAAAAGAGATTTTGGATGTAGAATCAACAGGGCAATATTTCGTTTAATTCATATAAGAGACTGAGTTTAACTACAGGCTTAAAAGAGAGATTCTTTCACAGTGTTCTTTGCAAGCAGGAGTGCCCACGTGACCCAGTTCTAACCTATGGGGCTGTAAGGAAGATGTTGGAAATGCTTGTTCCTTGGATAAAGGGCAGAGCCTTCTGGGAGAAAAACATCTTTTGCCATACCCCGATTCTTGCATTTAAACACAGTATGAAAATGTGATGTCTGGTGTGGCTGCAGCTGTCTTGCAACAGTGAGGCAATAGGCATAGGAATAACAACCAACATGCTAAGACCAATGGTGTGGGAGTGTGGGAAGTGTCTGGATTCTTGCTGTTACCGGTGAGACCTTGAAAGAACCCTGGAACCACCTACCTTCGGTCTTCTAGTTCAGTGAGATAAACATTCTCAGTGGATTAGATTTTCTGCTGTAGCCCAAAGCAATTCCTATTTTATTTTTATTTTTAATTATATGAGTCGGAATCGGCTTGACGGCAGTGGTTTTTGGTTATTATAATTATAGAAAAAAATAATATTGTTCAAAAAGAAAAAGAGCTGGGGTTACGTTTTTTTCCCCCACCAATCTGAAAAGATCTTCACAGAAGAAGGTGGAGTTAGTGAAATGTTTAAATAATGGGAAAGTTTCTTCAGGCAGAGAATGTGTATATAAAATAAGGCACTTTTATTGAAAAGGCTGAGAGTTATGGAGGTAGGTATGCAGTGTGTGGATGAACAAGCTGGAGTAGGTCCAAAAGATGAGGATCATCACATTATCCGAGACATCATCATAGTAACTAGACTTTTAAAGACAATGAAGCTTTATTTTTCTTCATTTTTTGAATGTAGAATGTTTTTAACCTATAAAAATTTATATATGCATCCCAGGCAAACAGGAGAAACGACAGCAAAACCACGGAGTTAGTTTACTTCTCTCATGTGTTAAATACTGTTGTATTCTGGAACTATTGATTCAGAAATTGTACTGCTTGGTTCTACAAGGAGGACATGATCTGGTCCACAGTCCTTAAAGTTTTGTGTTGGTAAGCTGGACATCATAGAGTGCAGAGGTATTTAAATGTTGAATCTAGTTAAGTAAGATATATTTTTTAAAATGTTACAGTATTTAACTGTAGTACCTATACTTAGACTAGACAATGCTTACATTTCTTATTGATATTTTATTTTTCAAAAATATGTTAATGATTTGGGTAAAGGTGCTTGCTTTCTCTCTTTCTTTCTTTACTGGGGCCTTGGTGGCACAGTGGTTAAGAGCTCTCTTGCTAATCAAAAGGTTTGCAGTTTGAATTCACCAGCCGCTCCTTGGAAACCCTATGGGGCAGTTCTACTCTGTGCTACAGGGTCGCTATGAGTCAGAATTGACTCGACAGCAATGGGTTTTCTTTCTTTAATTAAATTGTTTTCTCAGGTGAACCTTTAAGTGAAATAAATAATCATACTACAAGACAATAGAGAATACATTCCTAGGGTGTAAGAATTGAATACTAGGAATTAAAATAAAAAATTTTGAGGTTAAATCTGGTATTATAATCCCAGCTGTGATCCACGGTGAACTGGGGCTTGGGGCTATACTTCATTGTATGGGAGACTTGGAAATTGATTATCTTTCTTTTAAACATCTATAGTGGGGAAGTGCACAAAGGAAAACAAAGTTAGAATGAGAAAATTTAGGAGATGTAACTAAGCAAAAAGAAGGAAATAAAAAATCACCTATATTCTTTTTGAGGAGTCCTGGTGGTGCAGTGGGTAAGGTGCTCAAAGGCTAACCTATAGGTTGGCAGTTCGAACCCACCAGCTATTCTGGGGGAGAAAGATGCGGCAGTTTGCTTCCCTAAAGATTTATAGCCTTGGAAACCCTATGAGGCAATTTTACTCTGTCCTATGGGATTCCTATGAGTCGGAATTGACTAGACAGCAGTGGGTTTGGTTTTTTGTTTATATTCTCTTCACCCAGAGATAACCATGGTTAATGTTTTGGAGTTTGTCCTTTAATTAATTAATTTTTTGCCCCATTTTTACACGTTTTCTCTTTCATCGTTTTCTTTCCCTTGTTTTACTTTCCTTCCCTTCTTCCTTTCATTCCTTTCTTCTGTGGACTCTCCCACAATTTGTAAGTTAAATATGTATTTCCCACAGCCTTTTCCTTTTTAGTCATCCATGTACTTACGGTTTAATATTCCTTTCCTCCTTTATGTATATTCACATCAGTGTTGTAGGATTTGGTTTATAAACTTAGGGACTAGGCACTGTGCCTGTCCCTGCAGTTGGAATCCACTTTTGTGGCATCTTATCTGTTCTCTGTCAGGTTAACATGAATGCATATCTAGAAACATAAAAGTTATAATCACAAAGTACAACTAGTTATTTTAGTTGACGTATTTCCCTGGGTACTGATTTAGGAGGCAATATTGGAGCCATTATTCCCTGGAGCTGGACTCACAAGGACACATCACCTGGGCCCTGAGGCATAAAGACAATAGCTAGGACAATCTTGGAAAACATTTTTAGAGAACCGTTCACATAAATAAATCATAAACAGCACAAAAGACCCACATACTTTTCGTTCATATCTTTTTCTTCTAGCATTTAGTGAATAGTAAGATTTTTTGGACCAGTGAAGACCCTCCTGACTGTCTTTACTGAAACCTGTACCAAGGATTATTAAGAAGGACAATTTAAAATGTAGAATCACGGTGATTTGGCAGTTTTCAGCCAATCTGTGAAAAGGTGAACCTTTCAGTGGTTTTGCCCATTTGTAATGTTAATATACACTGATGATTCTGTAAAGTTCCTTGGACTTCGACAGACATGGTTCTGGCAGCATGCTTGTCCATTTCCCACTTTTGTCTCTCTGAATATATGCCGAATAAAACCTTTCTTTTTGCTTTCCTATAACTTTGTGGAGATTTTACCCTAGACTAGTACTTAATATAAGCAGGGCTGATATGTATAGTACAGCCTCTTTCTGCAGTTTAATCAACACCAACTGACCTTTCCCAACTCTCTAGTCTTGCTTTCTTTGTCCCATAAGCCACTGTCATGGAACCATAGGTTTGGAAGCCATCAGCTTTACTCTTCACCCTTTTTGTACAAATAGTTGTCCACTTTCTGCTTGAAAACTACTGATGATGAGGAACTCACCACCTCCCAAGGCAGCCCACTGCACAGGACAGCAGTAGTAGATACCCGTTTGTACTTCTTTTTTCCAGTAACAATACTTCTAATCATCTTTACCATGCCCATGGCTTCAGGTACCACTTATGTGAAGATAACATTTGAATTCACATCTAAAGCTCAGACCTTTCCTCTGAATTCCTGACCTGAGTGTTTAACCAGACATCTCCGCTTAGATGTCTTAAAGGCACATCCAGCTAAACAAGTATGAAAAAATGATCTCCAACCCTATTTCTGACTTCCATTATCTGCCGTTTTCCCAGGATCCTCTGTCTCAGTGACTTCTTCTTCTTGTTAGGTATGTGGATTCATTTCCGACTCATAGCGACCCTACAGGATACATAGGGTTTCCAAGGCTGGAAGTCTTCATGGGAACAGACTGCCAGATCTTTCTCCAACAGAGCAGCTGGTGAGTTCGAACTGCCAACCTTTTGGTTAACAGCTGACTGCTTTAACCCCTGCATCACCAGGCCTCCTTTTGTTTGTAATAAGTACACAAAATTTCCCTTTTCAAAGGGTTGATTCAGTTATGCTGGCCAGGTTAAGGAGTGCTGTATTTTCTCTTTTGTGGTTTGTCATCCTGGCAGCTCATTACTGATGGAAGGGTAACACGGGTGCAGGAAGTGAACCTTTCGGATTCGTCACCTGTATCAAGACCGATGTCAAATTTACATAGTTTGCAATCTATAGGAAATAGCTGCTTTCATAAGTCCAGACTATCAGCAGAGTTGCAGCAAAGATTGAGGAGTTCAGCTCTGCTCAGCGCTAATACAGGTAAATCTCACACTGCATACCTGGTCACCTTCACTTGGTGAACATTCAGGTGTATGCGTTCGATGTCATTTCATTTATCTAGCAGGTGAAACTACTTCAACTGCAGCTATAAATCCTTACAAATAATAGTACATTTTGAATTCTTACTGTGGGCCTTTCCCTTTTAATGCCAGAGAAACCTAGAGACACAGGTACTACGATGACTACGTTTTTATGTTAGAAAGTTGAAGCAATTTGCCCAAGGTCCCAGGACCATAAGAGGCGGAGTCATGTTGATTGATTTTGAGTTACTCTGTCCTTAATACAGTGTTTTTCTAATGCTGCTATTTAAATCTCATATTGCCTTTTGGTTAATCATTAGATCAACAAAGGTTGTTGATATCAAGGCTATTACATCAAAAGAGGTGGTCATATTTAAAAAATTCTAATTAGGCCACTGTCTTCTAAGTTTCCCACTTAGAAAAATGCTAAATCATACGTGTTTTCTTAGGTATGAAAGCCCTGTGGAATCACAGAGCACTCAAAATAAAGCTCATTCACTCTGGGAATTGTAATTATATACATCGCTTGTGAAAAGACTTGATGGTTGGTTTGAATTACTAGCTATGTGGCTTTGGGAAAATTACTTAATATCTTTAGATTCTGGTTTCCTCATATGTAGAGTGGGGATAATACCTACTTCTCTGGGTGGTTGCAAGGATTAAAGTGGACAATACATATATTAAAGTCCCTAGCACGGTCTCTGATACATGATAGGCAGTCAGTAAGTGTTAGTTTCTCCTTGACAAATTGGTTTCATTAGCTGTGTGGGAAAATTATGTGAACAAACTCTACAAATCAATCAATTCCAAGTGCTTTTTGAAAGTAATGTTAGAGTGTCTTAAAGATCACGGTTGTTATTGCTGGTTGGGGCTAGTTTCGCCTCTCCCCCGAGAACACAATGTTAACGTTTATTGGAGGATATTTAATATACGACAATTTGCAATGAATCTAACTTTTTTTTTTTCAGGAACACACTTAATGATTAAATCAAATCAAGCAGAAGTTTTCTGTATTTGATTCATGAATGCTTTTTATCCATTCAGCACCAAAATTACATTACCTGTAGTTAAAGGAGGAAGTGCACTCAGTTAAGCTTGAAAGCAATGTTACAAGAAAAGGATTAACAAAATCGAAAGACAAAGTCCTTGTAAGTAAGGTCACTACTAGACTGTGGATGAGTGTGTTTACTATGTCCTGCTCCATGAGGTCCTAAAATCTTAATATACAACCTACATCACTGAATCATACCAGGAAGGGGAGGGAAAGAGCAAGAGCATTTTTTCATTGCTGTTTTAGACAATATGGCACAATCCTTTTCAAAAATGAGTTTTTACTTTATATGTGCATATAATTTAATTGTCAAATGATATTCAAGGGCTTATAGCAACTTACCCACCGTCTGCCTGTTAGTTTGTTGCACTGTGGTGGTTTGTGTGTTGCTGGAAGCTATGCCACCAGTATTTCAAATACCAATAGGGTCACCCATGGTGGACAGGTTTCAGTGGAACTTCCAGAATAAGATAGGCTACAAAGAAAGGCCTGGCAAACTACTTCCAAAAATTAGTCAGTGAAAAACCTATGGGTCACAATAGAGTATTCCCTGATCTAATGCTAGAAGATGAGCCCCCTACAGTGGACAGCACTCAAAACACACCGTGGCTGCAACAATGGACTCCAGCATACCAATGATTATAAAATGGTGAAGGACCAGGCAACATTTCATTCTGTTGAATATGGGGTCACCATGAGTTGGAATGAAATGCTACCTGGGATATCATTGCCGATGTCAGATGGATCCTGGCTGAAAGCAGAGAATACCAGAAAGATGTTTACCTGTGTTATTGATTATGCAAAGGCATTCGGCTGTGTGCATCATAACAAATTATGGACAACGTTGGGAAGAATGGGAATTCCAGAACACTTAATTGTGCTCATGAGGAATCTGTACATAAATCAAAAGGCAGTTGTTCGGACAGAACAAGGGGATACTTCGTGACTTAAGGCAAGGAAAGGTGTGTGTCGGGGTTGTATCCTTTCACCATACCTATTCAATCTGTATGCTGAGCAAGTAATCTGAGAAGCTGGACTATATGAAGAAGAATGCTATGTCAGGATTGGAGGAGGACTCATTAACAACCTGTGTTACGCAGTTAACACAACCTTCCTTGCTGAAAGTGAAGAGGACTTGAAGCACTTACCGATGAAGATCAAAGACCAGAGCCTTCAGACATAAAGAAAACAAAAATCCTCACAACTGGACCAATAAGCAACATCATGATAAACAGAGAAAAGATTGAAGTTGTCAGGGATTTCATTTTACTTGGATCCACAATCAACAGCCATGGAAGCAGCAGTCAAGAAATCAAAAGACACATTGCACTGGGCAGATCTGCTGCAAAGGTGTTGAAAAGTGAAGATGTCACCTTGAAGACTAAGGTGCACCTGACCCCTGACCCGAGCCATGGTGTTTTCAATCACATCATATGCATGTGGAAGCTGGAGAATGAATAAGGAAGACGGAAGAAGAGTTGACGCCTTTGAATTGTGGTGTTGGTGAAGAATATTGATTGTACACCATGGACTGCCAAAGAATGAATAAATCTGTCTTGGAGGAAGTACAACCAGAATGCTCCTTAGAAGCAAGGATGGCAAGACTACATCTTACATACTTTGGACATCTTATCAGGACAGATCAGTCTCTGCAGAAGGATATCATTCTTACTAAAGTACAGTGGAAAAGAGGAAGACCATCAACGATTTGATTGACACAGTGGCCAAAACGATGGGCTCAAGCACAACAACGATTGTAAGCATGGTGAAGGACCGGGCTGTATTTTGTTCTGTGGTACATAGGGTTGCTATGAGTCGGAACCGACTCAATGGCACCTAACAACAACAACATGAGCTGGAGCCGATTCGACGGCAGTTAACAATAAATCTACCAGTAGCATAGAAATAACTCAAAGTATTTTAGAATAGTTAAAATGGGTGAAGTATATTTATGTGTATCAACATGGATACATTTCAAAAAATCATATTAAGGAGAAAAAAAGTTGTAGAATGATAATTGATACAATGTATATAAGACATGGTATATACTGAATATATGTAGTAAGAGTGTAAAAACAAGCCAGTGAATAGGGAAGAAGAAAGGAGAATAGGATGAAGGCCTTTAATTGATTCTGGATTTTTAAACTGTTTTAATGCAATGCAAGTAATGCAGACGTGATGATTTTAAATTGCTGAGTGGTAGGGTCATGGGCATGTTCATCAGGCACCTTGGCCATGGGGTAGAGAGCACATGCTAGCTAGTTTAAGCAGAAGGGGATTCGTTACAGGGCATTAGGTAGCTTACTGAATCCTAGGGATAATTTGGATTTGTTGACAGATAGTATTCAAAGCCAGAGAATGGATGGGATTGCCAAGGGAGAAAGTATGGTGAGCCGCAGCCTTGAAGGGCAGCCTAGAGATTTGGATAGCTATGGAGGAAGAATTGGCAGAGGAGCCTGAGCAGAGGTAGGAGGAAAAGGTGGTGTCCAGCAGCCAAGAAAGAGAGGGGTTTACCAAGGAGGAAGTGGTCAACTAAGAAGCTGGCAACTAAGCCAAGTAAAGGGAAACAGGAAGACCCACAGAGGTGATGTATGACTCCAGGGAGTGCACTCCCACTGGAGTATGAGCGCAGAGCCAGCCCAGAGCGGTGTGAGGGTGTGTGACCTGCTTCCTTGGCTGTTCCCATGCCGCCCGCTAGTCTCAGAGATAAAACCCTGTGAGGTGGCTGGGCCCAACAGACAGGCAGGCATTATTTTTCACATTTCAAAGGGGAAGAGCCTGAGGATCACCAATGCTAAAAGCCTTGATCCGTGACTGAGCCAGGTCTCGTGGCTCTAAATCCAGGGCTCTGGTGGAGATACTGAGCTGCCTTTCCACTACATCGCTCTGCACATGACAGATGATTGGCTGCAGAAGCTCATTGGGCAGTAAGCTGCTAAAACTTCCTCATAGCAAGGAAGCAATAAGCGCAGGTGCCTTGTAACTGCAAAGAAAGGCTGCTAACGGTCTGAGCATTCTCACACCATTTCCCCTAAGCCTCTGTTTTTTTAGAAAACGATTTGTATGCTTACTCTGTACCCAAACATGATGCTGAATGCTTTACATAGATTTTCTTATTTAAGCTTCATAATAACGTCATGTGATAGCAACTGGTATTAGCTCATTTTGATGATAAGAAAACTGAAGTTTAAGAAGCAAAGTTGTTGTTAGGTGCTGTCCAGTAGGCCCCTGCTCATGGAGACCCCTTGTACAATGGAACTAAACACTGACCAGTCCTGTGTCATTCCCATGAACAGACCGTTGTGATCTACAGGATTTTCGTTGACTGATTTTAGAAGTAGATCCCCAGGCCTTTCCTCCTAGTCTGTTTTAGTTTGGAAGCGCTGATGAAACCTCTTCAGCATCATAGTGAAGTGACTTTCCCTAAATACACTGTTAGAAAGTGATGGAATCAGGATTTAAACGGGGGGCTGGCTGGACCCAGCACCAGACCTCCTCATGGCTACATTGCACTAGATCATAGCCAAATAAAGCTAGCCTTATTGGTGTAACCTGCAATTGAACCAGAGAGTTAGATATTCAGATACTCCACAATAAATTATTTTTTGAGGCTTACCATTCCTATTGGGTAAAAGGAGAAAGACTATGGTGAGGATTAGGTGAGTAAGGTTGACTAGTTCCAAAGTGCCTGCTTAAGGAGAAGCCACCAATAACTGAAGGGTTTAAATATTGGGCACAGCTCCAAATGATGGACAAGAATCAATATGCATTTTTCAGACTCTCATGCTTCTAGAATCACACCCCTCCCCATCACACCAAAATATTAAAGGATATTTGAGTATTTGTAGAAGGACTGATTTAGAAAAGCCTACTAGGAAACCCTGGTGGCATAGTGGTTAAGTGCTACAGCTGCTAACCAAAGGGTCGGCAGTTTGAATCCACCAGGCGCTCCTTGGAAACTCTACGGGGCAGTTCTACTCTGTCCTATGGGGTCGCTATGAGTCGGAATCGACTTGACGGCACTGGGTTTGGTTTTGGTTTGGCATTGTGTGCTAAGAAATCCTGGTAGTGTAGTGGTTAAGAGCTACAGCTGCTAACCAAAAGGTCAGCAGCTCCAATCCCCCAGGTGCTCCTTGGAAACCCTATGGGGCAGTTCTACTCTGTCCTATAGGGTCACTATGAGTTGGAATCGACTCAAAGGCAGTGGGTGGTTTGGTGGTATTGTGTGCTAGGCACAGTGCCAAGTAGGTGCTGGGGTAGAGTGTGAGCAAAATGGACCAGATTCCTGCTCTCATGAAGCTTACAGTTTAGACATATTTAGATGTATTACATTAGGGATGGAGTTGATACTGTGGTTAAGGGGAGGTACCTATGGAAACCTGGTCCCTGAGGGAAGCTTCTATGGATGTGGTAGGTCTCATGCAGCCTCTGAGAGTATGGACAACTTTCCTAATGCTACAAAGTTGTTGCCCCTTCTTTGCTAATAAATTCCGGTTTTCTTCAGGTATCCAAACACCTTAGAGACTGTGGATTGTTCTCCAGCTCAGGTGTAAATTCTGATCATTCTTAAACCACAATTTCTCAAACGTTATCCTGCATTGGAATCACTTGGAGGACATGTTAAACAACAGATTGCAGGGCCCCACCCCCTGATTTAGCAAATCAGTCCTGAGATCAAACCAAAATTATAGCCATTTTACAGATTAGAACACAGAATAAAAAACAGGTATCATGGTTAGTAAATAGATTGACCGAAAGTTTTGTTTCCAGAACAAAAATCTTTAAGAAGATTTTGAAGCGTGAGATTTTTCAAGAAAGTATGTTAAGAGAAAAATTTTTTGGCAAAGAATAGAAATAATGAAAAATTTGCTCCCACGGACGACTTGCTATATGTGAGATTTCTAGGCCTATAATATGAGCGCTTCATACCTTTTTCTTAGTTAAGTTTGACTGTAGGTTCTATCTTCTTTCCAGTGACTCCTTAGTTGCCACAGTCAGCCTTGTAGCAAGCAGCATCTGGCCCCGGTGGCCTCTCCATCCCTTAAGTTCTGTCTCCCCGTGATGATTAAGACTGTGTGTCAGCTTGGCTGGGCCGTGATTCTCAGTGTTTTGCCAGTTGTATAATGTTGTGATAACTTCCCTGTTGAAATTTGATATGTGATCACCCCCATGATAGAATCTGCTGAGTGGTGCTGGCAGGCGTGGGGCCTGTGGCAGCTCACTGACCCCTCAGCCTTCATCTCTCTGCTTCTGCCACCTACTTCCTTCCTGCTCGCCTTGCCAAGGCTTTTGGCTTGTTCTGGATCCAGCAGCTGCCTCTTGTCTGACCTCCAGTTCTTGGGAGTTAACAGTTTACCTGTGATCTTCACAGTCTGCAAGCAAGAGTCCTGCTCCCGGACTTGCCCATTTTGGGTTCACCAGCCCCTGCAGCTACATGAATCAGCAGAAACCTTGCGGTCTTGCCTGTAATTTTCAAATTCCTCAACCTTCACAGCCTGTGAGTGGGAGCCCTGCTCTCTGACCTGCTGATCTAGGGTTTGCCAGCTTCTGTGGCTGTGTGAATTGGGAGAGGCCTCTATCCTGATCCATGGACTTGGGACATTTCAACCTCTACAATCGTGTGAGTTGTTTCCTTGATATAAATCTCTCTATATATTTATAAGATTTACTGGTTTTGCTTCTCTCTAGAACCCAGCCTAAGACATTCCCCTTGCTTCCATCTTATATTCCTGACTCTCCACTTCCTCCTCTGGCCATTCTTGAACTTCCTTCTGACATTCTCTGACTTTGCCTGATCCTTAGATTTTGTTCTTACTTAGGGATCCATCCTTGGCCCTTTTTATTTCAACTGCCCATATAATCTGACTGGGTCATATCATCCAGCTCATTCTTCTCTTGACCTCCAAAACCACATAACCAATTGCCTACCAGACTTTTACTTTTGGGTGAACCATTGGCACTATACCTCGTCATGCAAATTAAACCCATGATTTCTCCTTGCTGCACCTGCTCCCCTTCCTATCTTCTCTTATCTCCTGAAATACTCATTTAGTTGCAAAATCCAGAAATATGAGTGTCATGGATTGAATTGTATGCCACGAAAATATGTGTCAATTTGACAAGGCCATGATTCCCAGACTTGTGTGATTGTCCACCATATTGTCATCTGATGTTATTTTCCTATGTGTTGTAAATCCTATCTCTATGATGTTAATGAGATGCAATTAGTGGCAGTTATGTTAATGAGGCAGGACAAGATTAGACTGTGTCTTAAGGGAATCTCTTTTGAGATATAAAAGAGAAAAGTGAATAGAGAGACATGGGGACCGCATACCACCAAGAAACAAAAGCCAGGAGAATAGCACATCCTTTGGACCTGGGGTCCCTGTGCTGAGAAGCTCCTCGACCAGGAGAAGATTGATGACGAGGACCTTTCTCCATAGCTGACAGAGAGAGAAAGCCTTCTCCTGGAGCTGATGTCCCTGAATTTGGACTTGTAGCCTACTAGACTGTGAGAGAATAAATTTCTGTTAAAGCCATCCATTTGTGGTATTTCTGTTATAGCAGCACTAGGTGACTAAGACAATAAGTGTCGCCCTTGACTCTTTCCTTCCTTCAATCCTGGCATCAAATAAGCAATAACCTCCTACATAGTTCTCCTATCCATGCCTCTTCTCTACCTGCCTGTCCTGGACCAAGTGCAGGCTCTCATTGCCTATAAGAGCTTCCTGATTCACCTCCTTGCCTCTAGTTTTACATTCTCTGGTCCATTCTTCACATGCCACCAGAGAGACCTTTCTAAGTTGGGATATTCTAAGTTTATACTTTTGCTTGGCATACCAACTTCCTTATTCTCTCACCCAGGACTTCTTGTTTGATCTCCTTCCCCATCCTCTCCCCTCACATTTCATGGTCTGGTTATACCCAGCTATTTACAGTCTCCTGAACCTGCCAGGCTTTCATACCTTTATGGCTTGCACCTACTATGTTCTAGGCCTGGGGAAGCCAGGGAATGTCTCAGAAGGGAGGTAGAAGTTGAGTTGAGCTTTGCATGATGAAAAGAATCCATGGTTCTTGATCTCAAGGAGTTTGTACTTTAGTGGGAGGCAGACGTATAAATAATTGTAGTACTTTGTGATAGTTCTGTATTAGACATATGTACAAATTGCAGTAGGAAAACAGTGAAGAGGTCCTTGAGTATGATAAAATCTTCTCAATTCAACTTAGAAAAAATGATGGCACTGACTCATTTGCATCACAAAACATCTAAGCAAATTCCTCCTTGCACATAGAACAATAAATCTAAGTAGAACAAATCAGTGTTTTAGGATGTTAAAAAACAAACCTGAAGAAGGGGGGAAGAGTCTTCCTGACTGCACTCATACCTTATACAATGGATTATATTAAAATAGACCTCATATACATGCTCCTCTTTCTGTGACTCTCTCCTAAATGTTGGTGCTGTGGAGAACTCTGAATCTGGCCTCTTCTATATTTCTTTGTTCTCTGTCCTTGGGTACTCTTATTCAATCCCATGGTTGTCTCCAGTGGGTCACTCCCAAATCCGTATCTCTATCCCAGGTCTACTATTCCAATTGTTCCTGAAACCCTTCTGTTTGGAATTTTCATGGTACCTCCATTTCATCACATCTAAAATTAAATTCATCATCTTCCCTATCTCTTCCACCCCTGGCTCCTCTTTCCATGATCTTCATTTCAGTAAATATTACCCATTTGGCAAATTAAGCAACCTGGGTGTCATTCTTGATTCCTTAATCCAATTCATAACCAAACTTTTCCAATTCTACCTCCTAAATATAACTCAGTTCTATTTTCTTCTTTGTTGCTACTACCCAACCAAGGCTGCCATCATCTCAGTTCTATATCACAGCATTAAACACCTAACTAACTCCCTGCATTTACTCTCACTATCCCCCCTCCCCAATATGTTCCCTGATGGACCCACAGTCAGGTAAGCGATCTTTAAGAAATGGAAATCTGATTGTGTCATCTGCCCCTCAAAATCCATTAGTGCTAAATGCAATGTGGTGTCCCGGATGGGATCCTGCACCAAAAAAGAAAAAAATACATCTGTGGAAAAACCAGTGGAATCTGAGTAAGTCTGGGGTTTAGTTAATAGCAATGCAGCAAGGTTGCTTTCTTGACGAATGTACTGTGGCTAGGTAAGAAGTCAATATTAGGGTAAACTGGGTGAGGGGTACACAGGGACTCTCTGTTGTATCTTTGCAACATTTCTGTTAATATAAAATTATTCCAAAATAAAAAGTTTATTTAAAAAAAATCCATCAGTAGCTCCCATTCTCCTATGTTAGAGTCCAAAAACTTTAACATGACCAGCTTCCTCCCTCCAGCCACAATAAACTTACTATTGAATTTTCCAGAGAGATAAGTTGCCTCCTTGCCTTCAAATATTCAGCATCTGGCCCATTAGTAAGTGCTTGATAAGTACTTGATGGAAAATTAATGACTATTACATTGTTAAATCAACAGACCAACTATAAAGTTTGGGGATTGATAGATCTTGGAAACTTATAAATTAACCTGGTTGGGTTTTCAGGAGGAGTCAGGGCAGGTCTCCTCAGCTCCCCTCCCTTGGTCTCGTCTCTCCCTCCCTCCCTTTGCCCTTTCAGGCTGCTATCCTTGAAATTCTGTGCCAGCCCCCATCCCAGGCCCTCTCTCCTACATAAATGTATACAATTATTTCCCACTGGCCATCCGGGCTCCTCCCTAATGCCTTCCAAGCTGTCCAGGCCAGCTGATATGAAGAGCTCGTTTATGTTGATGGAAGAAAGAAAGGTAGTCTTTTCTGCCCATTTTCACACTGTCTTCTCTCACCCACCCTGCCCATCTCACCTTGTGGACAACTTAACAGCGGGCTTCTTGGAAGACGGGCCTGGCAATCTACTTCTGAAAAATCAGCCATTGAAGACCCCATGGAGCACAGTGCTATTTTGACACACATGGGGGTCACCATGAGTCAGAATTGGCTGGATGGCAATTTTTTTTTATTTTTCTGGAAACAATGCTGCCTCCTTTATAGCCTAACTACTAGAGTTATTGCAATGGCAGGAATTTCAAGTCAGGTAACAGCAGCCACATCAGGCTGCCAGATGGAGAGGGAGATAGGTGGGTGAGCAGGTTTCTGCCTGAAGCAAGGCAGAGGGGATCAAGTGTTATAATCACATTTGGGAAAAGGAGACAAGTGGCCCTCATTACCCACTATAGAAGCCTGTTATCATATCCCTCCTTATTACTTGGACTTAAAGGTAACCTGGGACAAATCCTTCTCTTTTCATGCTGCTTCTATTCCCAACCCAGGTTATATCCTTTTTCCTTCTAAGCCCTTAAAATAATGAGAAAAAACCAAAACCCAAACCAAACTTGTTGCTGCCAAGTTGATTCCGACTCCTGGCAACAATAACTATTACTAATTACTTTCCACAATAATTTGACCTAAGATGTCACAATTGGAATATTATCCCATTTTTCAGATGAGCAAACTCATCCCCAAGGTGCATACCGCATGCAGTTGTCAGTAGGCAGAGTTGGCTTTTGAAATTGGGGCTTTCTGGTTCGCAGACTCTTGTTCCATTCTCCGACCACCAGCCTAGGCTGATTTGCTCCAAACCCCATATCTCTGCAGATGGCATCAGAGCACCAGGTCTTAAAGAAGCTCAAGGTGGAGGATTAGAATCTTAACCTGGACTTTCCAGGAGGGAATCTGCTGGAGGAAGTGGGACAGTGTGGCCAGGGCACTGTAGGATACTTCTGTTTTCTCATCCTGTTTTGGTGATGGCAGAAATTCCATTTTCAAATTCTACTTGGAAACAATGTTTTGAAAATTTTCCTTTCGCACACCACCCCCGCAACACCACTTTCATGCACATACTCCAACACGATCGACAGAAGAATTTAATACATTTAATGCTTTTCCTTCCATTTACACCATCATAAATTACAAAGTATTGTTCACTTCACAAAATAAAACCATTTCCAGATAATTTTCTGACAGTATCAAGAAGTACATAAGCTACAACAAACAAATCTGTACAGGTGGGAGGAACAATGACAGCAGGCACCAAGCAGAAGCATTTTGACCCCCCCAGGTACCAATGGAGTCTATCCCCACAGCCCTGGGACTTGCCAGGACAACAATCCCACTCCTCTTTGCAGCTCCACTTAACACACACAGGAACTCTCTTCTGGTCGCTCCGACATAAGACTAGGTGAGTAATTTACACAGGTCATCTCAGACAATCAGAGGAAAAGACATTGCAGTTGGATTTAAAAAAAATTTAGACTGGCAGTTTTGATGTCTTAAATATTTAACCTATGTTACAAAATATAGAAATCTTGGTGTGAAAAGCTCATGCTAAGATAAATATAATCAGTAGAATAGACCTAAAGTCATAAAATCATATTAAATTATTACCCACACAGAGCTGCTTTTTATCAAGGAGAAACAAATATTTGGTAAGAACCAAACTTATTAATTCTCGCTTTTAGAAATAGGCTTGTTTATAAAACAAAAATTAAAAAAAAAATCTCAATGAAACAATTATTCTGCAGATTCACTTCGTAAATACAGGTATGTTGCAAAATTATGACTTGCCATTAAGAGACAAATTCAGAAAGCTTGCCCAAAAAGAAAAGAGGAAAAATGTGAACTTTTTACCTGGCCTAGTTACACCCAGTGTCCCCAAATCATTGTATGTAAAATGACCGCATTCTGCATGTTCAAGGACACATGCATCTAATATGGGAAGAGGGAAGACTATGACCAATTCTGAAACATATTTTGAGAATTCACAAAATTTTTATGGAGAGCAAAGATGTGGACCTTTCAGAGCATCCTACAATTGCTATAAACACACACCGTCCAACAGGAGAATGCCAGAGCTTAAGAGCAAAAACTTATCAAAAGCCAGGAAGCCCGTGGCAGGTGAGATTTCATTTAAAAGCACTAACGACAGAGGTATGTCAAGATAATACTGCATTCGTGGTAAATGTTTTCAGGGCATCACAGCAAGAACGCAGGACAAGATACACAGGGTAATAACCAATGCACTGCATTGAGATCTATTTGCTAAAATAAAATAACATTCTTGCAGCTAAAATAAAAATACATTTTACAATATAGGTTTCATATTTAACATTTAACATAGAATTGTCTTCTTTCTGTAAGTGGAAAAATGTATAACTGTATCAAGTACCTCTATGAATTAAGTTCCCTTTTATTACTGATACCGAACTTTAAAGATTTACTTTTTTTTTTTAATAAGTTAAAGACAGATTTATTAATCACTCTTCCAGCAAAACAGACACACATACGAGGCACGGCAGAAGACCTGAGGGGAGGGGTCTGTCTTGCCCTCACCCTTGTTCTCATGGGGTGGAGGCGTATAGCTATAAGACATAGTCCCCGACTTGGCAATCTACTGCGGTCCAAGAAATTCTGTCACTTGTTTGAAAAAACAAATCAAGTGTAAGGGATGTTTTTATTCCTTCGGCCTTACCGACTGTGATGGGGCTGGGGCCATTCTGCTCGTCTCCCTGATGGATTAAAACAAAACATCTTCGTTCTCTACTAAAATCTGCACGATCAGCCTCTGGTACCGCATGTCATGGAGGGTGGTCAGGGTGCTGTCCTCCGGGGGCCTCATCAGGGTGGGCCCAAACACGATGCCCAGGTTTTCTGCATTCATGAGATTGTCCTTTTCATTCATAGTCACCCTGCACGACAAACAGATGCACACAGACCTGATACAGACGTGTGGACACAACTGTAGACTCATTATGTACGTAACCCCTCAAGAACTTCACTGAAAGAAAACTGAAGAATGAGAATTATAGAGAAGTAGGAAATGTTTTGTGAGTAGTTTTTCTTTCTCTCTCTCTCTCTTTCTTTTTTTTAGATTGTTGACTTTGGCTTCAGCCCGTGGAAGTGAATTACTAAGTGAATCTACTGCAGACTCAATCTTTAAAGTTAGAAAATCAAAACTTCTCACTATATTCATAAAGAACTATCATTTAAGGAATTTTGGTTTGAAGGGGGCAGCGGATTATTACCTGGCCCATGGTGCATACATATTTCTTGGTGGTGCAAATGGTTAAGTGTTTAGTTACTAGGCTCAAAGGTTGGCAATTTGGATCCACTCAGAGGCACCTCAGAAGAAAGGGTTGGGGATCTACTGCCAAAAGATCACAGCCCTTGAAAATCCTGTGGAGCACAGTTCTACTCTGAAACACAGGGGGTCACCGTGAGTTGGAGTTGACTCAACAGCAGCTGGTTTGGTTTCTGGTGTTTTACACGGAAGTCTTTTTCTCCTCTTGCTATTTGCTACCTGTCTGTGTATATGCTGGAGAGCAGGGTAGCCGAGGGCAGATTCCCCGTCTGCTGGCAGGGCTGGTGCCAGGAAAGAAGGGTTGCCATGAGTTTAGGAATAGCCAGGCCATTATCATGGAACAGGGTGTGGCTGGAATGTGGCCAAATGGGAAAGCTGTTGTACATTATTTCTAGCTCCCACAGGATAAGGCCTGGAGTGGTAATTATTGTTGGAATTGAAAAATTATCATTTCAACATCCTGATAAGAACTGCAAAGTCTTTAAGAATGAAATTCAAACTCCAAAGTTGGTTTAATATCTTCCAAGTGAAATAAAGTTGCAATCACCCACATTTTTCTTTTAAGAAATTCAGACGTTGGAAAATGTTCATAATAGACCTAAAAGGGAGTAGGTTCTCCAAAGAAAAGCAAACTATAATGAAAATATGTTCAGGTTTTGCACTGAAGGCCATCCCTTTGTGTCTATTCTCTTGGAGCAAATTAGGGTTGGCCATTTTGCATTATTTTAGGAAGATAAACTCAGCTTGCATTATTTTCATGCTGCAAAGCTAAGAAGATGGTAGGAAAGATGACATTTCTTCACTATCAAAGTGCTCACACCTCCCTATTAAGACAGGCATTGCACTTGGCCACGTAATATGGCCAGCTAAGCCACCACCATAAAAATACTAAGTTATTGGCATTTAAGATTCAGCTGGGAGATGTTAGCACTTTTCCTGATAGTGGTACTTCGTCTTCTAAACTTTAACAATTGGATAGTGATCATTATTAAAGAAATAATTTATAAATAACTAAAAGCCAGGTTTGACACGCACAATCTATTACTCATCCAAAAATTACTTGTGCTCTTAAATTCAATATATGAAATTGTTGTTAGTTGTTGTTAGGTGTTGTTGAGTCGATTCCGACTCACAGTAACCCCATGTGTTACAGACTAGAATTGTTCCATAGGGCTTTTCTTGGCTGTAATATTTACAGAAGCAGATTGCCAGGTCTTTCTCTCATGGAGCCACTCAGTGGGTTCAAACCACCAACAGGTTAGTTGAGCGCTTAACTGTTTATGCCACCAGGGCTCCTTATAAACGAAATTACTTATCCAAAAATTAGTTGTGCTCTTAAATTCAATAAATGTATTAAAATGGAAATCTTCTGAGCTAAATATTTCTACCTCTGATCACCCTGAATCCATGCAACAGTATTTATACATCTTATAAAAATCAAAAACTCATTGCTGTTGAGTGACCTTCTAGGACAGAGTAGAATGGCTCTACAGAGTTTCTAAGGGGAAGCTGGTGGATTCCAACGGCCAACCTTTTGGTTAACAGTCATAGCTCTTAACCACTGTGCCACCAGGGCTCCACACATCTTATAAGGCATAAGAAAGTGAAAAACCTCAACACATGCTGTTTATACAGTACTTTCGACTTGCTTCTTAAAGCATTATCTGCTCTAGGGGTAGATAAGGTTTGCAGGCAACGGTCAACTTACTTCTTGAGGTGGATCATTAGGTATCGCAGAGTCTCATAGTGGGCAGGAGGCAGCAGCATCAGCACTTCATGGACCGCTTCCAACCTCTCATCTGCGTTGGGGACTTCTATGAAAATGCCACATAACAAGTATCAGCACTGAGATGTAACATCAAATTAATGCTTTCAGAAAAGTAACAAGAAGTTTGGTGTGTTTGTTTGCTTTGGCTAGAGATGGGGGAAGTCTAATAAATCCATGTAATTCCAGATAACATTTAATTTAATCAGTTTACCTGTGTCCCACCTCATTCCAGACAGAGTTTGAGGCTGAGCACCACGTGCTCACTGAACATCTCCTACATAGATAGTGGGGGGCTGGACAGAGCCCTTGCCCTCCTGGAATCTGAAGTCTGGTAGATGTTTAGTGTCTGGTGGCACATGCACACACTGTGTTTTGCCTGTCTTCTGAACGTTGGATTGACCAGAAATTTCACTAACACAAACTTTAATTTAAACTATACCACATTTGGTAGCATTATCTTGCAGTTGTTTAATAATTATTTTCCCTGCAGTCCTCTGTTACTGAAGATCTGATGCAATGCAAGGACATTGGCAGATGAAGCACCCAACTCAGCCTGCATGAATGTTACATTTCACTAAAGTGCTGGCATAGTTAACCTGGTGTACAGCCCAGTTAGGAAGTAGATACCAGGCACAGGGGCAATGGAAGGAAGTGTGTATTGCTTCTGTCCTTTGGCTTTCTGATAGGTGTTAGCTGCCACTCAGAGAAAGCCCTCCCCCATTCCTCCTGAGGAGGGGGGTACCCAGCTGCCAGAACCTTCCTTACCCTGGCCCACGAGGACCCGGGAAGGAATGCCCTTACCAGGGAGTAGGGCTGCAGCTACTGGTGTGTTTGTTTGCTTTGGCTACAGATGGTGGAACGTCTGATAAACTCATGCAATTCCAGATAATATTTCATAATTAATTTACCTGTGTCCCGCCTCATTCCAGATAGAGTTTGAGGCTGAGCACCGCATGCTCATTGAATATCTGCTATGTAGGCAGTAGGAAGTCCATCTTGCATTAATCCCAGCCTGCCCTTGTGTCTTCCTATCAGGTATCTCATGACTATATTTAGCAGCATATAGTAAGCCTTTCAACCTTTAAAGATTTCTTTTATTAAATAATAAAGTAGATTTGACTTCTATCATGCAACTCAGCATCTGAATCTCCCCTTCCTCGCTATTACCTGTTCCTGAAAAATGTGTAACTCTCTTTCTGCACTGTGGCCCTCTCTGCTGACAGCAGGGGCCCAGGTGACCTCTGCTGACTGCTGGCCACTGACTAAGCACCTGTGGGCTGAGGGAAGGCTAATGTGGAGGCTCCATTTCTGGACCTGTGAGCTCAGCTCTCTAAGCGTGGCTTTCTTCCTCTGTAAAATGGGGATGATAACACTTGCCTGGTTGGGTAGATGAGAAGATTAAACTAGAAGACAGTGGTGAGGGCATCTAATATAGGACTTGACAGTATATTCCTGGCATATTATTAATTTTGAATGGCAACCATGGGAAAAACTTGGAATATGACTTTCATTAACTAGCAATGAGGTTCTAACAGATGAAAGTTGCTATACACAGTCCTCAAGCAACATTTGCTTTTTCATCACAGACACATTCATGTTGTCAACATATAAGAGAAGAGGTCTAACCATGCTAGTCCCCGGCATAAAAGGAACGACAGGGAGAGAACTGTCTGGCACCCAGCTTCAGCCCAGTGTAGTTGGCTTGGCACTGGCTCAACTTAGCTGGTG